>NC_134119.1:1988000-2317250 GCF_040939455.1 Microcebus murinus
GTCACCCGCTGAACAATAAATAGCCAATAGGTAACCAAGTAAAGATAAATCATTTCCGGCCTTTCCTAAAGAGGCCAGAACTCCAGCGTCACTTCCAGTGGCTCTTGGGCACATTGGCCTACAGAGGCCGGACGACCGTGCTGCTACGCTGTGCCACACTGCAGGGTGCGAGGAAACATGGACATTGAGACCACCAAGCTCCGTTTCTGGTTTTTAGCAAATCTTTCCGCAGCCTGTGACGTACCCGGTAACCCCTAGGACAGCCCCGAAAACGTGATGTAGATGGGCAGAGCTAAAACTGCAACAGGTCGATTATAGCAAAAGTCTAAAAAAATTAATTAACATAAAAAAGGAAGAAAAGAGGAAAAAAGGCATCACAAACAGAGCCGGGCACACAGAAATACAGAGTGGCAGCCCCAGCCCCACCCCCACAGACGCTGCCCCAGGGAGGGGCAGCACCCCCGTTTGCAAGGCGGGAGCCCTCAGAACAGGCGGGAAGAGAATCCACTTCCAGGCCGGATTCCCGCTGCCCACAGAGCCCGACCCCATGTATAGAGTGACAGGAGGGGCAGCAAGATGGAAAATCGTGCCGGCCGCGAGTACAGGCAGCTTCTTCACATCCGAGATTAACACTGGATGAAAGCGACTTCAAGGCCAAGAGCTTTCACCCAGACAACGCAAAACAACAAAGACCTGCCCACAGCTCCGGGCACGAGTGCTCCGGGCAGCCTGTTCACGGTGGCCCAAACCGCAAACCGTCCTCACACCCCAATCCAGCTGGCACTGCCTCCAAGAGAGAAAGCCTGGGGGCGGGCAGGGCGGGACAACCCACAACGGGGATGCCTCGGGGGCCGAGGAGGGGGGCAGGGCGGGACAACCCACAACGGGGATGCCTCGGGGGCCGAGGAGGGGGGCAGGGCGGTGGACCCACAACGGGGATGCCTCGGGGGCCGAGGAGGGGGGCGAGGGACTGACTGGGAGAGGGCACGGGGAACTTTCTGGAATGCTTCGCCCTGCACCTGGACGTGCATCCTGGTTACACAGGTGTGTGCACTTGCCAAAACGTGGGATGAATGGGTTTGCAAATGGGTGCGTTCTGCATAGAGCTCTGCCTCGACGGCACAAATGAACCTTGAACTATAACGAGACGCACACAGGGTGCTTGGGGGGGGGGGACACGCATGCCTGCGCTTTTACCGCGAGATGCACCCGCGAGGAAAGCGGACGTGCGGGTGGGGAGAGGCGGGTCTGCAACACAGACACACGGCCGTGTGTCCCTGTGGGGCCGGCACGGCGGACACTGCTGTTGACTGCTCCAGCCACTCCGAACTCCGGCATGCTGACATACCGGGGAAAAGCCCTCGGGCAGCTTTCCTCGGCACGGCGCGGTGCCTGGACCACCTCTTCCTCTCCCCACGCCGTCTGTCCCTGGCTGGCTGCACCGACTCTCTGACTTCCCTTCCGTTCCTCGGTGGCCGTCCCCACCCGAGCGCCGGGCCAGCTGTGCCTTCCTCCCGGGTCACAGGCTCCCCAGCCTCTGCCACGCCGGCCAGCCCAGACTTGTCGACCTCCCAGGTGAGGCGGGGTCCCCACGTCCCCCACCCCTAGACTCCCTCCCACACCTTCTCCTGGATGTTCCTGCCGCGTCCATAGTGGACGGACGGGCATGTGGGCCAGGCTGTCCCGGGGCCCGGCCTCTCCTGCCGCCACTCGGGGAGCAGAGCTGCACGGCACACGGAGGGGCTCAGCAGCGAGCCTTGAGCGAGGCGAGCGAAGGCCCTGCCCTCTCCCTCTGGGCCCGGCCCCCAGAGGATCGGGATTTGGTCCTGCGGGATCACTTGCGAATTTATTAGGACAGAGGTTCTGCCCCTGCCCTGGGCCTCCTCCCCCAGGGTTCAAAGGCCCCCGAAACGTGGACTCAGCCACCGCTACCACCATTCGTGGCCTCTGAGACCTCAGTTTCCCCTTGTGGGCCTCACGCCTGGCCGCACGTGCCCAGGACAGGAGCTGGGTGAGCGGGCACCAGCCTGATGCTCAGGGTTGATCACATTAGACCGATCTGCAGCTGCACCTTCTAGAAGGGAACGATATTAATAGCTCGAAAAATAAAGAATTTGCAAAATGGGGAATAACTCCGGTTTCCAATAAGTTCCTTTCTCTCCCGTGCTTTGTTACCCAAAATTGATGCCTTTGACTAGATGTCTCTCAGAAAAATTCTTAACTGCTATGTAATAAAATCTACTGGGGAAATAATTCGAGTTCTCCCACATATAGATTTTTGTAGATACAGAATGTTTTAGAAGAATTATTCTCTCACACGTATTTTATTAAAAAGCCCCGGTGCGAAACATCGTTCTTCTTAAAACAAAATTACTACCTGCGAGGAAATAGCTGTTTTTGAAAGAAGAAAAGGGAAGAATAGCTCTTCCAGTTGAGCCCTCCGCGTTTCATTATGAGCTGTTTGTTAAGTATCGCAAGGATAATGGATAACAATGCATTTGTTAAATGAAAAAACTTCGAACACAGAGATTCATTTATGGGCTGCTTCCAGGGCAGCGCATGATTTCCCACGTCTATTCAGGGCTTGCAGGTCCCAGCGACTTACACGCCGCAGGTGTGAGAGCAAAGGTGGGATGTCGTTATCCAGCTGAGAGAGGAGGAGGAAGGTGAAGCAACACTGCACAGAAAACTTCTCTAACTTTGAGAAAGAGCAGAAGCCAGGATGTTTAGAACAGTCAGAAGCTGGGACGCAACCTCCAGAACCTAGGGGGACCCTGCTGGGGGTCCTGGGGTGGGGACAGCGGCCACCTGGCTCGGCTCCCGGGAACGTTCCTGTCCCTCCTTGGCTCGCAGAATTGGATTCCGAGTAACGAACCACGACCAGATGGCCGTTTTCCGCCCACCTCCCTCCTCCCCCAGGCAGTTTAGTCGGGAACTGTCACAGCAGCCCAAGCCCGGAGGGTCTCACGTCACCGGCTTTTTAGGTCTTGTTTCCGGGGGAGGTTTGGGGAGCCACTGAGGGACATGAGACCAGGGTGGACCCGGGGCATCCTCCTGCCTCACGCCCTTTGCAGGGGCCACTCCCTTCCCTGCAGACGGGCAGCGGCGTCTTGGGCAGAGGAAGGCAGACCGGAGCCGCCCCTTTGGAGGGGTCTGACCCCCAAGGCTGGCGGTGGAGTGTCGTGACTCTGATCTGAGCCGTTGTCACCCAAGGAGAGCAGAGAGGGGCGGGGAGGGGAGGGGACCGAAGCAGACCAGACCACCAGTTCTCTGCCTCGGCCCCGTGGTGGACTGCGAGCCCACCCTCTGAGCGGCGGCTGTGTCCCTGGGGACATGGCCCAGGCAGGACGGCGCATGTGGACTACGTGGCCATTGCCACCCCCAAGGGGAAGAGATGGCCGGGTGCACAGGGTCTCAGCCACGGAGATGTCTCCTGCGGCGACTCACCGGCGCTCCGTTTCTGGCCCGTTTGCTAAGAACGTGTTTTTACGGGGCCACAGAGGCAGCGAGCCACGGGGGTGGGGGGAAGACTGCTCGGCAAGGAGCAGGGGGTCAGGGACCCGGACGGTGTCCTGAGCACCGTCTAGGAGCAGGATGGCAGGTCTGTGGACGGGGCAGGGTGGAGCACGCTGCAGGGAGCACGGACTCCGGGCAGGTCCACGTCGAGCGTGGCCACGGGGCTGAGGTCGGCTGGGACCCGGCTTCTCCCAGAAAAAGGTCAAAAGACAGAAAAACCCATTTTGTTCAATTTCCAGAAAAGTTCCATAGCGAAAATGAAATGGGAATGATTAGAGTCTCCGGTGAATTTACCTGAGTCATTGGATCTTACCGAGCGCCACCGTGTCCCTGCCATGCACAAAGCCCAAGCCCAAGGCTGACAATCGCAAAACCAAAACTGATTCTCCGCTGGCGTCCCTCTGGGTGCCTGCCTGCCCCCCTTCGTGTCCCTCCCAGGCTGGACAGTCCCAGGTCTCCCTGGACCCCACGGGCCACACCTGCCTCTCACCAGCCCCGGGCTGCGACGTCGACCGGGTCGCGAGTCCCACAGAGCCTGCTCCTCAGACGCCCCGACCTGCAGGAGCTTCGGGGCGGAGCCGTGGAGGTCCACCTTGGTGGCAGGTGATGGACGTCAGAACAAGCGTGCAGCCCCTCGGCGACCCGGCCCACGCTGCATCCGGGCAGCCCGGGCCCAACTGACCACACAGGGAACTCCCGACACCCAGCCCGAGACCCCTGGGCTCCTCCCTGACACGCACACACCTGTGTCTAGAAGACGGCATACTAAAGAACAAAACAAAACTCCGCCGTAACTGTGATGGGCTGGTCATGCCACGTGCCACGTTGTACTGCCACGGAGTCGGCGTGGAGTGTAGACGTTATTCTCCTCTGAGCACTTCGTTCCCAGGGACCTGAGGCAGTAGAAGTTGGGCAAACTGCTATCCAGTGTGGGCAAGGAACTCCGGTTGGTGAGATGCACCCCGGGTGTGACGCAGCCACCCACAAATCGCTGGTGGTCCTAGCACGGCAGAGGCGTGGGCTCTGAGGCCCCCATGCTGGGACAGCACGTTACCGAGTGGCTCCCCATCGATATTGTGACCTGTAAACACTGAGGGTCGTGACAGCAACTGCAGTCTGGGTTGCCAAGGACATGCACTCACTGACCCTGTGCTCGGTGCTTGCCGTGGGACCCGGGAAGCACAGATTCCACGAGAGGTCCCAACGTCAGGACTGAACGCCGGATCCACCCTGGCCAGGGTCTTTGGCAGCCAGCGCTCAGCCCCTGGGGGTGGGGACAGGCCCAGTTCCGAGTTTAATGCCAGGTTGTCACAACTGTTTGTTAAACGATCTTAACCGGGTTCCACCTACACACTCGGGAGAAGGTCCCCAGCTTGACAGAGCGACAGCTGTCACGCAATTGGAGACCCGTGGAAAGGGCAGGTCCCGGGGTGCAGCGGCCTTTCCCCAGGCCTCCAGGGCGGGGGGGGGGGTGGTGGGGGGCCGGCTGGTGCGCCAGGGGGAGGGAGCCTGGCAAGAAACTGAAACCCGGAAGCTTCCAAAGACCTGGGAACCCTGTTCCTGTTTTATCCATGAATGAGCCGCAGAGCAACACATTAATGTGTAAAGTGATGGAATACGTTATTTTTCCAAACTGATGAATGGATCTTAAAAAGTAAACTGGACTGGTACAGAGCGGCTAGATCTACTGAATTCCAGGCTTTGCCTCTTTAGAGGTGATGACAGCTCCCCAGCCACATGGATGAGGCCGGTCTCAGGACCCGTGTGAACGGTGAGACCACGGTCTCTTAGCTCCAGACTCCGCCAATGCCTTTCCCGCCTTAGAACGCAGCAGACTCAGGGCCAGGCCCTCACACGGCCGGCCCCAGAACTCAACTTCCCTCCCTCCCTCCCTTTCCACAATCACGTGGCCCTCTTGCTACCCACCAGGCCCCATGACACTCTTGTTTTTGTTTTTTTTTTTGAGACAGAGACTCACTCTGTTGCCCAGACTAGAGTGCTGTGGCATAAGCCTCGCTCACAGCAGCCTCAAACTCCTGGGCTCAAGCGATCCTCCTGCCTCAGCCTCCCAAGTAGCTGGAACTATAGGCATGCGCCATCATGCTCAACTAAGTGTATATATATATATATATATATATATATATATATATATATATTTAGTTGTCCAGATAATTTCTATTTTTAGTAGGGACAGGGGTTTCGTTCTTGCTCAGGCAGGTCTGAAACTCCTGCCCTTGAGCGAGCCGCCTGCCTCGGCCTCCCAGAGTGCTAGGATTACAGGCGTGAGCCACCGCGCCCGGCCAACCCCCCATGACACCCTTTATAGAGCACACACTTCTTGTGCTTCAGAACTTACCCTACAATTTAAAATAAATCAGCCCAGCGCAAATTCCAGCACAAGTGTAATTCACTCAGACGGAAGCAATCCGAAAGCAATCACCACCGCGGGACGCCTTTTAGCCGGAGCTGCTTAGAAGGATCATTCCACAGGGGACGCCTCTGACCTCCGAGCGTCTGTTTACAGAGGCGCTGAGCAAATGAGTTAATTTGGAAGGAGCTTCTGAAAAATTAAAACCTGCTCTGTTCCATTAGAGAGGTATGACGCTCTGGCATGGCCTTGGGTCACACGCATGTCACTCTGCCCTGTGGGTTTTGGAGAAGGTCGGGACAGTGGATGTGGGTGGGGCGGCGGGCGCAGACCCGTGCCCGGAGGTGCCCACGCGCTCTCACTGACACTAAGGGAAGACTGGACACGACGGTGGAGACATTTGAAAAAACAATAAACAGCACCGAATGGTCGCTTCTGCCCCAATCACCACGCCCTCCCCCTGCAGAACCGCTGCCCAAACTGATGGGATGAGGACGGGGCTCGAGCTCCTGGGCCTCGCTCCGGTCCTGCTGCGGGGAGGAGCCACCCCAGCCTGCGCTGTTAAAGCCCACAGAGCTGGAAAGGCACGAGCCAGCCACATCCGTGGACAGGGACCTGCCACGCCGAGCGGGCTCCAACCGCAAAGCCGGCCGGCACGTGGGCAGGGACGCCGGCAGCCGAGCCCAGACGCTGGGCGTCGATGGATGCTGTTTGAGTTGTCGCGCCTGAGCTGGATTTCTGGCGGGGAAACCGAGGGCCTGGTACAGACCACCCTGCTGGGGCTGCCCCGCCAGCTTGCACGTCCTCACCCCGCCAACTGCTGGGGAGGGCGGCGCCGTGGCGGGCGGCGCAGGAGATCGCCGCGACTCAAGTTGCTAAAGGGCGAGTTCACGCACGCATGCCTGCGGCCGCTCGCTGCCCTAGCGCTTTGCCTCCCTCGTTCAGGGGCGAAGCCCGTGGTACCTGTGGGAGTGAACGGAGGCTCCGCTGTGGACACGGATAGACCCACACGCACGTGCAGGAATCAAAACTTGTGCTCAGGCCGGGCGCGGGGGCTCACGCCTGTAATCCTGGCACTCTGGGAGGTCAAGGTGGGAGGATCGCTCAAGGTCAGGAGTTCGAAACCAGCCTGAGCAAGAGCGAGACCCCGTCTCTACTAAAAATAGCAAGAAATTAATTGGCCAACTAATATATATAGAAAAAATTAGCCGGGCATGGTGGCGCGTGCCTGTGGTCCCAGCTACTCGGGAGACTGAGGCAGGAGGATCACTTGACACTCTGTCTCAAAAAAAAAAACAAAAAAAACTGGTGCTCAGATGCACGCGACAGTCCCACACTGAGAAGGGGCAAGCGACTCTGGCCGCGCTCCGGCCCCCACCCCCAGGACGTCCCGCCCGTGAGCCCCCCCTCCCGGCAGGGCGCCGCACTCCAGAAGGCCCACGTCCCACATGAGTGCCGTGCGCCTCCCCCCTCCCCCCTAGCGGCCTTTTGGAAGGACACCCCTTCCTGGGAGAGAGATCTGCCTCCACCCCGAGTTAAGCCACCCCCAGGACACATCGGTCTCCCGGGCCACCTCCCGGCTTGCCTGCACAGTTATGGAGGAAGCTGTCCGTTTGCTGTGTCTGCTCCTCTCGGCCAGGTCCCTGCAGGGAGGTCCCTTCCTCTGTTCCCCTCTGTGTCCTCAGGGCCTGGCCCACGGCAGTGCGAGCACACGGGACGGGGACCTGGGAACAGGAATCCACACGCTCCACACGCCCCACCCTCTGCCAGGCACCGGAGCAGAGTCTGTCCCCCAGACCCCCACAATGTCTGGGGAAGGAAACGGGCACCGTGGGAAGCAGGTTCTCAGCGGAGGTGGCACAAGACAGGGAGGTCATTGCTAGTGACGCTGAGGTCTAGAGGCAGCCCACGACAGGCCGTCTTTACCGCACGGCCGCGTCCAGAGCGGCGTGGCTGCAGCTCGACCCGACACACTTCCCAGACGGTGGGGAGGTGGGGGGGGGCCCCCGCCGGACACACGCCTTGGGCTGGGCCCATGACATCCAAGTGTGATGTCACCAGTCATGTGTAGCCACCGCCAGTGGGGAGGGCACACGGGGCCACCCCTCTCAGCGCCCCTGCGTGACCCTGGCCACAGGGCTGCCATGTGGCGTGTCTCCTCATGTCTCGTTGCGAGTTTCTGGGGTGCCTGGCGCTCAGAGCAGGCCGGGCTGCAGGGCGAGGCAAAGAAACGCAGCAGAATCAGATCTGCAGCCCGCAGTCGCGCTTCCTTCCTGTGTCTGGTGGATTTTTCCGGCTCACGAGGTCTCAGAAATTCACCTGTGCAGGCTGGCACTCCCCGCTGCCCTCCTCCCTGCCGCATGGCACCCAGCGCCGCAGACCGTAAAATAATTTGGAGTTGACGTGCACACAGGACGGTGGTCTCAGCTCAGGGAGGTGTCACGAGAGCACACGCGTGCCGGGACGTGTCTGCGATGCGTGCTGGGACGTGTCCGTGCCGATTCTCTCCCGTCGAGGGGATGGGTGGGGTGCAGGGCTGGGAGTGAACAAATCCAGCTACTGCTCCGAGGGACCCACGGCGACCGAAACCAGAACTTGGCGAGTGCCGGGGGCCAAGCCTGGAGCCGCAGCACGGACAGCCGTGTGGCCCCGATCGGCAGCGTCGCCCGGCAGCGCCAGCTCATCCTGCGGTCGCCTCTCTGTGCACGGAGCATCCCCGACGTCGCCACGGAGAACCAGCTTCCCCGGGGCTGCAGCATGCGCCCTCCCAGCCGGCGCCCCGCCATCCGGGGAAGGAAACGGGCATCGTAGGAAGCAGGTTCTCGGCTGAGGTGGCACACCCCTGGGCATGGTGCTCGGAGCCACATCTGGCAGCTCCTCTCTGAGAGCTCGCCCCCCGAGGTGGCCGCCCCGCCCTGCCCTCGAGGTGTGGATGAGGCTTCCTCAGCGTGCACCTGCAGGCCCTAGCACCTTCCCTGGCAGAGCGCACGGGCGTGGTGCACGTTTGCCGATTGCTCTATGGAGGGTCAAGCCCCTAGTGCCGCCCCGCCCTGTCCTCGAGGTGTGGATGAGGCTTCCTCAGCGTGCACCTGCAGGCCCCAGCGCCGTCCCCGGCAGAGCGCACGGGCGTGGTGCACGTTTGCCGATTGCTCTATGGAGGGTGAAGCCCCCGTGCTGACCCTCCCTGCCCTCACAGTGTGGATGGGGTATCCTCAGCGTGCACCTGCAGGCCCTAGCGCCGTCCCTGGCAGAGCGCAGGGGCACGGTGCGTGTTTGCCGATTGCTCTATGGAGGGTGAAGCCCCCGTGCTGACCCTCCCTGCCCTCACAGTGTGGATGGGGCATCCTCAGCGTGCACCTGCAGGCCCTAGCGCCGTCCCTGGCAGAGCGCAGGGGCACGGTGCGTGTTTGCCGATTGCTCTATGGAGGGTGAAGCCCCTGTGCTGACCCTCCCTGCCCTCACAGTGTGGATGGGGCATCCTCAGCGTGCACCTGCAGGCCCCAGCGCCGTCCCCGGCAGAGCGCAGGGGCACGGTTCACATTTGCCGATTGCTCTATGGAGGGTGAAGCCCCCGTGCTGACCGAGGCCTCCTGTGCACAGGTGCTTCTGCAACGCACGGTGTCCTGGAAGAGAGTGCGGGGCTGTGACCCGAACAGCAAAATCCAAAACCCCAGCCAGAGACAGGAAGCGCTGGAGAGGGGAGTAAGAAGTCGGGCAGGTTTCCCTGCCACCCTGTAATTATATTAAAAAAGCAATTGAACGCGATTCCCCATCAGCGAGATCTCTAGAAGCTCGTGGCTGCCAACCACGTCCCACAGCGAGACGGGGTGCTGACTTCAATTTTGAAGAACCCAACTCACTTGCCAAAATCATCAAAATGCTGTGCCGGGTGCCAGTTCATTTCACGAAATGAAGCTGCCCGTTGGAAGGGATGCGGTTCTTATTTCTTCGCAGGAAACTGGTCTGCCATGTTAATTCTTTTCATGCTGAATTCATAGGTGCGTCCCAACGGTCTTTTCTTCTTAGCCCGGGAGAGAGCGTTGGCGACTCGGCCCTCCGATCTTATCTCATCTGCCTGGAAAACAGACGCCTGGGTTCGGCCGCAGGCGGGAGTGTGGCGTGGCGGTCGGAGCTCGCTCAGCAAGGCGCTGATGCGCATTCGAATCCTGGCCAGGCTGCTGGGCGGGAACTGGGCCTCCCTGTGTCCAGGTGTGAGGGGTCCAGCAGTGCCCCCCACCCCCCGTCCGGCTGGTGCAGAAGGCAGGCGACCTCTATGCGGGGCGCCAGCCGGGAGCCGTGCTCAGCACACAAAGCAGAGCAGTCACGGAATCATAACCGACCACGCAGATCGCCGGCTCTGGCTCCAGGACTGCCAGGCACCTGGTCGTGGTGATAAAGGAAACACGCCAAGGCTGCCGGGCGTCCACGGCGGCAAGCGTGTGGGGGACAGTGGCGGGATGAGGGGGTGAGCAGGTTGGATAAATGGTGGACCCTGCGCGGCGCGGTCCCTAGAGTTGGGAAGAGCGAAAGCGGCCAACACGGTTGTCTGCGAAGCCTTTAGGGAGAAGCAGGGGTGCAGCGGCAGAAGGCCAGGAAAGGTGGAAGCCCGGGAAAGGTGGAAGCCCGGGAAAGGAGGAAGCCCGGGAAAGGTGGAAGCCCAGCAAAGGTGGAAGCCCAGCAAAGGTGGAAGCCCGGGAAAGGTGGAAGCCCGGGAGAGGCGGAAGCCCGGGAGAGGAGGAAGCCCGGGAGAGGCGGAAGCCCGGGAGAGGCGGAAGCCGGGAGAGGTGGAAGCCCAGGAAAGGCGCCACTGCACTGTGCTGGTAAAGGGACAACGGGCAAGAAGCCAGCGTGGGGGTGCACGGCACGGTGGTGACGTTTTGTTCCGAGGGAGGGTGCGAGTGGGGACTCAGCCTGGGAGATGTCTGCAGGGGTGTGAGGACTGGCTGTTGCCCCCCCCAACTCACGGTCCAGGCGTGGGACTCTGCTCCCAGGGCCAGGAGGGCCTGCCGAGGTTGGCCATCGCGCTGGGGCATGGGGAGTCTGTACCCCAGGAAGATGCACCTGCAGCAGGCAGGAAGGAGAAAATGCCCAGGCAGCGTCTGGAGTGAGGAGGAGGCCAGAGGAGGAGCACCTGGGAGCTGCCGGCCACGAGGGGATGAGGACGCCGAAAAGATGGAAGAGAAGTCCACAAGGAAAGGCAAAGCGTGGTAAGAGGAAACTAGGATGTGGGCATTGCAATCAGCTGAGGTCGTGTAGCCGGCCACCCAGCATCTCATCCACCTGCAGATCAGGCGTATGGACTGGGCTCAGCTGGACGGTTCTTCAGCAAGTCTTGCCGGGGCCACCTGGGAAGCTGCCAGGCACCTGGTTCCTCCGGGGTGTGTGTTCTTGGGCTGCTGGCGGGGGCCTCGGTTCTCCTCTCCCCCAGCTCAGGCTGCTTCACCTCTGAGTCTCAGGCTCCAACAGGTCCACAGAGGACCTGCTCAACACTCGGGTGAGAGCCCAACACATGGGTGGGTCCAGGCCTCGGCTAGCGTGTTTGCTGGCGTCCCACTGGCCAACGCCCGTCCCTTAGAGGAAGGAGAGCCCACGCCACGCTGGAGGGTGTGCACAGAGGTCGGAGGAATCCCTGCAGCTGCCTCCTCAAGTCATCAGCGAGAGGACGAGGGGACAGCAGGGGTTCCCATGGCTTTGAGCTGGGGTTACTGGGTTAGAACAGGACAGTCTGGTGGGAAAACCACAAACACAGTTCAAAGTGGGCCAAGCTAATCTGGCGAGGACAAGAGTCACGTCTGGGGGTACGCCTCCCTCAGGTACGGCTGGATCCAGGGGCTCATGCTGTTCTCTCCCTGCTCAAGGAGAGCTCAAGCCGTCTCTGTTCATCTCCCAGCTCTGCCAGCCTTCCTCTGACTTAGCTTCACCCCCACTAGTCTCGCCCCCAGCAGCTGTAGAGGAAAGAAAGCTGCTCTGGGACACGTTTTCACAGTGGCAGGGCTGGATGTTTTGGCCCACCCTGAGGCAGCGCAGTACGGTGGTTAAGAACAGTGTTTCCAAATCCCAGCTCCACCATTTTATAGCTTTCCAAGCAAGGCTTGTGCCTCGGTTTCCTCCTCTGTAAAATGGGTATGATGGTGGCAGGAGGTCAGGAGGACCACACCGGGCTGTGGCTGGCATGGCGCACGCTGGTCCGTGGCTGCCATTGGCCTTGGTATCACTCCACGTGGCTGGCTCTGGGCCACGTGACTGCGGCCGGGGGGCAGGGAGTCAGCGGAAGAAGGGGTGGGGCGGGGACCTGGGGGCAGAAGCAAGTCCTGACACTGACCCTACCGTGGACAGAGCTCAGCGGGGCCCTGAGAGGGAGAGCAGCCACCTCACCCTCCTGACCCAGAGCGCACTCAACCAGCCACGCCCAGCACCGGGCGTTTGCCAGGAAGAGCTGCGCCCTGAAACGGACCTCTGCCTTCACGAGACTCCTGGTGAATCAGAGCCGTGCCGGCGGCGCACACGGATGTTCTGAGACACGTTACTGCGGCGAGCGCGTTTTGAGCTCCATCCCGCTGCCAGATCTCCGGTAACACCTGGCGTTTCCGGGGCCCCACGGCGACGCTCGTCTGTTAATCTGCATTTTGCAGGGAGCGGCGTGGCACGCACAGAGGGTTCCAGCGACGTGAACGAGCAGGAGCGGCGGGGCTGGCGGAGAGCACATTCCCAGAGCCTGGCTCCCGGCAGCGCCGGGCACAGGTCCCTGAAAACGACGCTGCAGACCTTCCGCACGGCGTCAGCCGCACGGCGGCGGGGGAGGGGAAGAGACACAAAATCATCGCGGACAGGGAACAGAGAGTCCTGGATATGCATGGAAATGAAAAAACATGTCATGGGGAACATTTTATAAGTAAAAACTTATGAGCATTTCACTGCACTTGAAAACCATTTTGCTGAAGCAGTTTGGTTCCTGGAAAGAAAAAAGCATCCTATGTTTTGATGTTCTCTTATATACATAGAAATGCACACACAGAATGAGAGGGAAACTGCGACTTTTAAATGGTTATTGCGTTTCTAGCCCCGGACCGGCACCCGGCATGGCGCGTGTGCCTGCGGCCGGCATGTTTCGGCTCGCACCGAGCTTCGCCAAGGAGCATCTCCGGGAGACGACGTCGTGCTGTGCTCACTCAGACCCCCACGGCCTCTGACGACATTTTCACCGTGTGTTCTGGAGCAAGTGGCTGAAGGGAACACGATCGCAAATTTGCCCACGTGGGTGCACAGAGGACGTAAGGGGTTTCAGGAGACGTGTCCCTTTTCAGGTGTGATGACGGATAAAAGCCTGGGCCACGGGACCAACAGCACAGTGGCGCGGCAGCAGCGAGGTGCTCTCTGCAGGGGCCCCGATGGCTTTTGGAGCATTGCTACAGCCACGTGCACACCAGGGTTTCCCAGCCTCCACTCTGTGCCTCCGCATCTCGGACCAGGCAATGCTTTGCTGCTGGGGCGTTCCCGGGCACGGCGGGGTGTTCAGCAGCTTCCCTGGCCTCCGCCCCTCGGTTCTGGCAGCGCCCCGTCCCCGCTGCCCCCCGCCGACAGCCACAGGGTCTCCGGACCTTGCCAGACGTTCCCCGGGGACGAGGCTGCAGTGAGGACAACTGGAGCGGAGGAAGGGAGACGGGATTGGCCATCGAGGGGGTGTGATTTCTAACCGACGGTGCTCACTGCCTGGTGGGGATGCCTCTGGCAAAGGCACTCACGCTGGGCGCACGGCAGGCCGCTCCGGTGCAAAGCAGGAAGGAAGCTGCCTGCACCCGCCTGTCGCTGGCGCTGAGGATGCAGGGGACCAGTCCCGTGGACATGCTCAAAGAAAACAGCCGCGCCTGAGTCGTGTGACCGGCCTCGCCGATGCAGGTGGACGTAGGTGGATGACACCTGGGGGAGCAGCCCTGATGCATGGCCCATCGCGTGGCCGTCCGGGGAAGGGGCGTGGCCTTCCCAGACGCAGGTGACCAGGGGGCACAGGAACTGGACTATAGCTCTGGTCTTATGAGCACTTTGGGTGGGGCAGGGTCGCAAGCTGGGCCACTGGACGTGGACATGCTCGTGGCTTCTGCCTGCACGGCCTGGCTCCCGTGTGGAGTGTGGCCAGGGAGACCGGCTCCTGCCCCCTGGAGGCTCCGTGTCCCCTGCGCCTGCCCGCGGCCTCCGTGAGCCCTGCTGTGTTGGGGCACTGGGCAGACCCCCCAGGAAAGGCTGCACCGGTGGACATCGGACAGCGTCAGCCCTGGACGTAAACCGCCCGCGTCCCGCCCGACCTTCCCCGGACCCAGGAGCACCCGGCCGTGTCCTGGACACACGGCCCGGAGCAAAGATCAAGGATGTCTACGGGAGTGCGGACACGCCCACGCCGCCAAACACACCCACAACATCTGGCTTCTCATACAAAAGTGGGAAAATGTGGCCCATAATGAGGAGGAAAGTAATCAATGAAAATATCAGAGTGACAGAATTAGTAGACAAGGACATTAAAAAGTTACTATCACTATATTTCATGTTTGTTCAAGAAGGCAGAGCAATCGAGACATAGAAATGTTCCGAATCAAAGTTTTGGTGTTTTTTTTTTTTTTTGAGACAAGGTCTCACTCTGTCACCCAGGCTGAAAGTGTGGTGGTGTGATCACAGTTCTCTGCAGCCTCCAACTCCTGGGCTCAAGCGATCCTCCTGCCACAGCCTCCCAAGTAGCTGGGACTACAGATGTGCTCCACCACACCCAGCTAGTTTTTTTTTTTTTTTTGGTAGAGATGGGGGCCTTGCTATGTTGGCCAGGCTGGTCTTGAACTTCTAACCTCAAGTGATCTTCCCGCCTTGGCCTCCTAAAGCACAGGGATCACGGGCGTGAGCCCCCGTGCCCATCCCAAATCAAACTTCTGTCCATGAAAACCATAATGTCCAAAATGAAAAATGCACTGAACGGGGTTAGCAGCAGATTTGAGACACTGCAGGGGAAACAACCTGAACTTGAAGATACGACAACAGAAAGTATTTAAAACGACAAACCCAGAGGAAAAGGAATCACCAAAAAATAAAAAAAATATACGAACAAGAACCAAGAATCAGTCTGCTGGGGGGCGACGTGGAGCAGCCCGAGGCACATGTGATCAGAGACCCCAGTGGAGGTCGGAGAAGGGGGACAAAAATTCTTAAAAAAATAATGACTGCGATTTTCCAAGGTTATGGAAAAGATCCAAGAAGCTCAACAAACCCCAAGCAAACAAACAAAACGGGAAGAAAACGAGACCGAGACAGCATCTCAGCAGGCTGCTCAGACCAGAGACACGGGGAAACGTCCTAACAGCGGCAGCCCGAGGGGGCAGGTGTGCAAAGAGCAGAGATCAAAGTGACGCCACAGCACGTTCTCGCCAGAAACCGCGCGCCAGAATGAACAAACAACCCCTTCACCCTAAAATTCTGCACCCAGCCAAAAAACAAAAAATTCTTTCAAAAATGGCAAAATAAAGACTTTCTCAGAGCACAGAAGCTGGCGAGAATTCATGGCCGGCAGCCCGGCACCGCGAGAGGTGTCGAAGGGACACCTCCAGGGCCGGGGACGTGGCCGCCAGATGGGCCTGTGTGTCCGCGAGGAGGAGTGACAAGCCAGAAATGCCAACGAGGAAAGGCTGTGTGTTTAAACTTTTCTCTCTGTAGAAACGGTGAATGGCACACGGTTTATCTCTAGCATGCATTTTCCACTTCACGGTGACTTCCCGCTTCCATGTCTGCAGCGCTTGGGGCCTTGGACAGCCGCGCACATGCCTCCGACGGTCCCCGCAGAGAACACGGCGTCTAGCACACGGCGGGCGCTTAGCAAGTGCCTGCAGAGCTACACTTGGAAGGCACGTTCCCCTGCCGCTGGTGGACAACGATAACGTGTGCATGCGTGCTACACGGGACACCTATGTGCATGTTATCCTCAGCGGGGTGGCAGCCGCATGTAGCCTTCGCTTGTTAACCAGCCGAGACTGGATCTTCTGTTTGGTCTTCACGTTCAGGTCACACTGAAAGTACAGCGGGGACCTCGTGGCCCGGCGTGTCAGCCGACGTCCCCTGACCAGGTGCCTCTTGAGACGCAGTTGTGAGGGTGGCCACCCATCCCGTCAGACAGGGCTCCCGGTGCTGGTCGGGTCTCCCGCATCCTCTGTCCCGGCAGACACGACGGCTCCCGGGGCCTCCTCTTCCTCCCTCATGTACCCCCGAACCCCCTCATGCTCACGGCCCAGCAAGGCAGGTGGCGTCGGGGACCCGGGCCCTTGGGGCGAGCCTTGCCTTTGTTGTCCGGGTGGCATTTTCACAGTTCCCGGTTTGGAGGCGCATCCTCGTGCTCTGCTCAGCTCTGATCCCTGCCAGCAGACTGAAGGAAATGCCACTCCTCGAGCAATGACAGACCGCCTCCGATCCCATCGCGCAGGAGTTCTGTTTACGTCTCCTAAACCGTGTTGGTGTTTTGTTTTCGACAGCGAGAGAGAGGCGTCTGGGCACGAGACGAGAGGAGGCGATGACTTCCCCGCTCGTGGGACCCGCAGGGAGCAAAGGCTCTGCTTGGGAGCGCTGCCTGCAGCAAAGGGGCCGTAAGCCGTTCCCGGACGGCCGTTCTCCCTCGGGGGAGGGCGTCCCTGCTGCGGACCCGCATTGCCCTGGGAGCTGTCGGGCAAGCAGTCGGCTCACTCACTGCGTGTTAACCGCGTGACATGCAGGTGCAGGCGGGGGAGGACCCTGAGCTCCACGGCAGGACAGCGCAGCTGCGACAACCCGTGCACGTCTCTCTCCTAAATCTCACCCTGAGCGTCTAGGAGTTTAAAAGGCCAGGTGGGGATCAGCTTGGAAACATGCTAAGCTTAAAATGTCATTGTTATTTGAGAGCCTCCTTCCAAACGCAGAGCATGGAATGCAACCACGTCCAAATGCAGCCCCTCAGCCTCCACCACCCCGAGGGTCCCGGAGCGCTGTCCTGTGGAACATTCTACCACGCGGGGTGTTCTGTGTCTGCCCCACACGGTACAGGGGCCACTCGCCGTGCATGGGCATTGAGCACTTGAAATGGCTGATGTGACGGAACTGACCCTTCCTTGCAGGCAACGTGAGTGACTTTCAGTGTGGACGGCGCAGGTGGCCGGGCTGGCCCCAGGCATTGCACATCCAGGGGACGGGCCGGTGCTGGGCTTCACGCCTGGTCGGTTCCCACCCCTGAGCACCTGCCGCGCTTGCGTGGACCTCCTTCCGCTCTGCGCCGGCCTCAGGCCTCTCGGAAGCAGGTCCTCACCTCCCCGCCCGCAAGCCCCGGGCGGGGCCCGTGCAGCCCGCCAGCTGCCCACGCCCTTCGTCTCCAGGCTCTCTGCTCCCCGCATGTGGGGTGTGTGTCCTGCAGCGTCCACGTGTCCTCCCAGAGACCCCAGCTCAGCGACGCGTTCCTGGGTCACACGCATAGAAGACACTCAGGGGCCCATTCACAGTCCGACAGCCACCGGCCAGCCTCACCCGGCCGCACACGCCACTGCAGAGCCCTCTGGTGCCCAGAAGGCCTGAACGGGGGGCACTGGGCAGATCTGGAGCCAGTGGGGCGGGCTGAGACCACCACTCACCCCCCACCCGTCTCTCTCCAAGCCTCAGTTTCCTCGGCTGTAAAGTGGGGGCAGCCACGAAATCTCCCCACAGCCTTGCTGTGAGGATTAAATTCACACAGACAGATATAAATACATCCACATATGTTGTCTATGTTTAGAAACACACACATATATTTAGAACACACACATTTAGAATATGCACACACACGCGTGTGCACACACAGGCTTCTGGTCAGCGTGGCAGGCAGGGGCCGTCCACCTCCCCAGGGGCTGGAGCCAGGGCTCAAGTCACCCCACTCCCCGGGGGGCTTATTTCAGAGATTAATGCAGGACTGAAATAACCAAAATATCTGTGAAATAAAAACTCAAAATCTCTAATAACATATTAAAACTTGGATCAGTGAGAAATGTAATGTGAAGACTGTGTGTTCGGTCTCTGATTCACATTCCAACAGAGAAGAACCAGGGAGGGCCCTGCCAACCAGAACTGGGCGCGTACTGAAGTGCTGCTCATATCAGCACCACTGGTACCATTACTGCGCGTCCAGCCGGACTGTTCTAGCAGCGATGACCTGCAGATTCCTTCCTGTGTCCCAGAGGCTCCTGCTGGCCTGGAACCTGTCAGGGTCCTGTGGCTAATTCCAGCATTACCTGGAATTCTGTCTCTGGCCATGCTGCTGGCGGCAGGCAGATGCAAAACCATATTGCCAAAGGAAGATTTCTTTCAAAATTAGTCTAAGAACACATTGCAAACGTATCACACAAGCAGTGTTCATTTGGAGTCCGTGGTGACACAGCAATTGCAGAAGCATTTACAGAGCGGTGAGGAGGGGTGAGGCTGGAAGCTCAGTGCCGCAGTCTCAGAGCCCAGAGTTGGGGGGCGGGGCGGGGAGGGACAGGGAGAGGATGCAGGTTCTGCAGGGCACGGGGAAGGGCGTGGAGGAGGCAGCGCTTGCAGACAGCTCGGCTTTGCAGGACCGGAATTCCAGGCCTGGGCATTTGAAGGAGGCTGGGAGGATTGGGGGTGGAGTGGGGGGTGGGGGTTCTTAACTCCATCCTGCGGTTTGGCTGAGTTTTCTCTCCAGATGAAAAGTCAACAGACATACCGGATTTTTACCTCTGCGTTTTACTACTGTGCTCAAGGCAATCGTGGGGGGAGGTGTAACACACGCACCCCCTTCTGTACCGTGAATCCTGCAGCTAGGTCATATAATGCAGACTTCTCAAATAAAGCCCATTATTAACTATGTGCTGATTGCTATAATCAAAAGGCTCCACAAATCAAAACTGAATGGAAAGACACTGCTCTTGCTTTATTTGCTTTGGGGTCTTTTAATATTTCCAGAGATACTGAAAATAAATTATGTTAGAAAGCAGGTTTCTAAAATGGCAATGAAAAACCCTACGTTTACAACCAAACCCTGCAGCTTGCACTTCTGATATAATGTCCTGAAATGCTCGATAACGCCATAAAACCTCGTCCCCAGGCAGAAACAACAGACGGCTCTGGAGTGTTTGCTGCTGGTGTCTGCCACAGCGGGAATTTTCTTAATAGAACATATAAAAATGCCCTTGGCAGTATCAAAAAAGGAGAAAGGGAAAAAAGAGAGGAAAAGGGATATTTAAGAAAAAGAATGTTGAAAGCAATCATAATTATTAATATGCTTGAAAGAGGATTTGATTGCTTAACCCAAGTCACCCAGGGCATAATGATTATAAAGCTCATCCCTCTCCCCATCCGAGGGTAGGTGGGCCTTCTCTGTCATCTACAAGACATGGCAGCCTCTCCCCAGCCCGCCCCAGGCAGCGCTATTTACCGCCCCGGAGGTTTTGCGTTCCTGCGCGTCTAGGAACACCAATAATAATGTACTGTTCCACTACAAAAGAACGTCTCAGCGGACGGATGTTTTCCAAAATCCAGAAGGCGGAAGGAGTTTAAAACTCACCCTCTATGGCTGTCAACAGAGCAGCCTGGATCTTTTCGGCAAACCGCGAGGTCGAGGTTCCTTGGTGCTGCTTAGCATGGAATCCGGGGAGAACCGCCACAGAAACACGGGGAAACAGGCGAGGACAAACGCACCAGGACGTGGTTACGCACCCAGAGCTGATCCCCACAATACCGCCCCCTGCCCTGACACGGACAGGCAAAGAGGGGAGTGTGCACGTGTGTGTCAGTGCACACGTGTGTCAGTGCATGTGTGTGCGTGCACGCGTGTGTCAGGGCACGAGTGTGAGCCGTTCTACACACGCTGTCTTATTAAAGTCGCTTTAACAAAAATCACACAAACACTGTGAACTCCCCCCCCCCACGATGTACTTTATTCCAAGATCATAGATTGAGAGAAAAGCAATCTGCTAAATGAAGCAGAAACGCAACATTCTGCTTATGAGTTAAATTATGGCGCCTATTGGCTGAAATGGGAGCTCCTAAAATAGATTATTTTTGGAAACAAAGACCCAGGGTTGGAGAAAACAAGACGCTAGTTGAGACACAACAGGACGCCGCACGCACAGTGCTCCACAGGAATGGCCGGCAGCCCTCGGGCCCCAGCCCGCCCAGGTGGCCCGGCCAGCCGCAAGCCGCGCGGACTCCCGTGGGTTCACCTCAGCCTGTTGCCAAGAATCCAAAAAGTTTTGCAGCCTTTTGGCTAAACATAGCCACTATTAAAACTGAATTGTACAAACCCGCAATTACATTATATTAAAACAAAGGTGATGAATACTCAAAACTTCTCACTTGCTAATTATTTTACTGCATTTTATTATCGTTTGTGCTATTGGGGTTATTTAGGATTTCCACCTGCAGGGTAGAAATGCTACATAACGATGTGTTATTTTCATCTCTTCCCAAGACCACATTTAATGATGTAATGTTGGTAGCTTGAAAAAGACCTCGGAATTACACCACGGAAATTGGCGACACTGGGAATTGGGGCTCCCCCCCGCCCCCGTCCAGACCAGACCACGCGGTCACCCGCTGGCCAGCACACTGCTGGGCGCGGCCCTCTGGTGTCACGTCACTGTGTTTAATGGAAGGAGCACCAGGTAGAAAACGTTTTGCCGAGCACTCTAATTCTGTGGGGCATGGGTTAAACCTCTTCTTTAGCAAAAGGGGAACAGAGGATTCATATTTGGCCACAATGCAGACACGTGTGAAATTCTGCTTGCTGGGAAAATATAAGCCAATAGCATTATTTGCTGGGAAAATCCATCAGTAAATGCTATAGGGTTAGCTTCAGAACCACCCACAGCAAACCAAATTAACAACGATGCTTCCAAGAGGTGGCGAAAGTCCAGACTGCAAAGGTACTCGGAGTGAGGACAGCCCAGCCGCAAAGCAGGGAACGCCGCCTGCCCAGAGAGAGCTCTGGCTCCCGCCCTGGGTCCCGGGAGGTCGTCTCCACCCTCTGGAATGGCCCACCCGAGAGACGTTCGTTTCTCTCCCCGGGGGCGTTGGGACAGCCGGACAGTGACCAGGCAATGTGGGGTGGTGGCTGTGTCACATGGTGTCAGTCGACCCCCAGACGGTAGGAGGCTTAAGACCAACGTCAGCCGCCCGGTCAGTCGATCTGCCTGCGTGACCAAGCCCCAAATAAAGACTCCAGACACGGAGGGGCTACAGAGCTTCCCTCCCCGGCCACATTCCACATGCAATGGCACGCCAATGCTGGGAGAAGGACTCGGCCCTGCTGCGGGGAGGGGACGAGGGAGGCTCCGTGTTTGGAGCCCGATGCCACCCACGCCGCTTCTCCCCTTGGTTGGTTTTACCGGGCACCCGTTCCCTGTAATAAACCATAACCGTGAATATAAACCCATCTTCTGGAGGGTTCTATGAGTCCTTCTGGAGAATGACTGAGCCCAAGGACGGCGCTGGGAATCCCTGAACTTGAAACTGGTGTCAGAGTGGGGGTGGTCTCGTGGACGGGCCCCTCTAACCCTCCGGTCGTCTCATTCTGCACGGGCCGAAAACGCGGCGGGTCTAGGGCGGGCTTCGCAGGACGACAATCACAGACCGTGCCTCCCGCTTTTCCTGGGAAGCAGAGAGTGTGGCTGCGGATCGTGGAATTGTCTACGGCAGCTCAGATAGCAAGGGCCTGGGGGAGGGGGACGCACCGTGGCTCATCACACTCAAGACAGTGTTTTAGGGAAACAGCCACCGAGATCCCAAAGAATCAAGAGTATTGAGGACCAAGAACTCCTGCTGTACGATGTCTAAGAGAACCACGCCCTTCCTAAACCTGGTACTCGGGAGGTGCTGGACACGGCTGACCTCGGTGAATTAAAACTCGCAAGGGGTCATGCACGGTCATGTATGTGTGCGATCTAGGCAAACGGGTCACGGCTTTGAGGATCTGTAGGAAAGAGCTCTGCCATCCCTAAGAAAGGTACCACCCAACTCTGAGACCCATTTCCTCACCTGTGAAACAGAGATGATTTCAACGTCCTCACAGGTTGTTGACGGGAATGAACTGAAATAACGTTTGCAGCGGTTTAGTGACCAACCTGGCCCACGGCAAACACTCACAGAATGGCAAATACTGTCGAAATCAATGAGAACATCCCTGCTTTGGTGGCAAAGAAGAGGTGGGAATAGGAGTTTCAAAGCTGAATAGATGTTTTCAGCCGCTATTAAGAAGCTAAGTCTGACCAGTTAGCCAGCCAGGTCATACGGATCAGGAAAGGATCAGTTCTCAACGTAACGCGTTCTCACCATAATAAAGACGCTGCAATCTTTTATTTGTACCACAAATCTTTCCATCATGGACGGCAATTCTGGGATTGCACGGAGTCATGGATCACGCATTTCCTCTTTCAGCCCCACGACACACTTTGTATTTGCGTCCTCATCGCAACGGCAGCCTCGCGTTTCCCTTCTCAGCCACGTTAAGAGGAAACGTCATCCAATGAGACTGCAGCAAAACCCTGGCAAAGATAATCCAGCTGCGATCACTGTCAAACATCTGGAAAGAGCTTAGGAAGCATCTGAGCCAAAGTCTGATGTTTATGTAAATGGAGGCTCCGGCTTGGTCTTTGGGAACACCTGGCCGAACCTTCCCATCATCAGTCAGACGCTGTGGCCTCAGGACAGCCGCAGGCAGGAGCGAATGGGAATTCACAGCTCCTTTGGTGGACAGGAGCACGGTATATGCGATCCATGTGGTGAGCCGAATTCTGATGCACTCTCAAAGTTAAAGACCGTCCAAAGGGAAGATTGAATCGCATTGCCTCGCTATTCCAAACAAGATGCTCACTTCACTTGTGAACCCGTGGCAGGCAAAATAATTTGGAAACTGGCCTATAGAAAACATAAAAAGGTCAAAATCTGTCCCCGCAAAAAGTCCTACTTCATACCCTATGAAAAAGTACACCGGACTTGAGAATCTGGGGGTTGTTTTTTTGGTTCTTGGCTTGCTTGTTTGCTTTTTAACAATTCCCTAGGGTCAAAATTGAAAGTCACCTTTGTAAGCATGCAACTTGCCCACATGTGAAAAGCAAAGTCCAAAATTATTTGGAAGAAAAGGATTGACAAAAACAAAAACCAGGAAATAGACATTCAAAACTAAAATATAGCCGTTCAACGTCATTACCGACAACAGTTCAATGTCCACCAAGACGCACCCAGCTCTCTGTAGCCGACACGCCCATGTTCTTTATAGAGAGGTGCTGGAATTACCCACCACCCAGAGCCCACCATGCCAAGGACTGTCGCTTTTGAGATAATAAATAGACATCATTATCACGGGTAAGCACAGTCGCTAGTAAATACTTCATGCTTGAAGATGGAGGGAATACGGGAGACGTAAAACCACAACAAAAGTCCCTGGTTTGGTACCCACTTCCCCTTTATCATACCTCCCTAGAAAGTTTTTTGTGATGCATGATACAATTCCAACAGAAATCCCATTCTTCCTGGATGCCATGCTAAAAATTGGAAAGCAGCAGGTTGGCTATTCTCAGATAATCAAAATGCAAACTCTGCGCGAGTCCTCTGACAGATCCCTTCCTCTTTCCTGGAGGGGCAGAAAGCCACACAACGCGACATCCTTCCGGTGGGCTTCCTGCCAGACCAAAGTCCCTGTGGAGGGTCACCCCGGATGTTCAAACGTGTCTTTTAAACGTGAAGCGTGTAAGACTCGCACACGCCTTCGCAGGCCTGTGCGCGCTCTCGGGGCCTGCTTCGTAAAGGATCCAAATTCGACACTCGCAGACGCTTAGCTTATTAAACAGGGAAAATGTAAAATGCATGACCTGGATTAAAGAGCCATTCTTCTCCCTGGGCTCCGCCGTGAAGCCGGCTCCTTTGTTCTCCCAGAAAATGAGTTTGGTGACGGCTCCGGGTGCGCGGCCAACGGCCAGCCCGTCCCTCCACCGCCCCGAGGACGCTGCCAGGAGCGCCGCTCTTGCCGGGAGGGGCTTGGGCTCGGCTGGCGTGAAGACCGAATCGCTCCTCACCCCGAGGACCGCAGGGACGTCCAAGTTAGTTACTGGACTGTTAATAAGGCCGGATCTGCGCGGCCTCGGCCCCGCTGGCTGCTCCGGCCTGACTCCGAGGATCCAGGGAGAGCATTTGCGGCCAGAATCGCCCAAATCAATTAACCTCCGCCAGTATTACTCGGCACTCAGGCACAAAGTGCTGCCCGCAAAAGCAGAGCAGTGCCTCGGCCCGTCCTCAGGCAGGGCCCTGGGAGGGAACAGTAAACGAGGACGTTCCAGCCACGGCCTGTCGTTTCCCACTGAATTACGCGGGCCGCGTTAACTTCTCACCCGCCACCACCTGAGCAGGGTCTAGAACACGCTTCACTCGTTCTTTAAACCCGGCCTCGATTCTAAATGCAGGTTAGTGGGATTATAGCCATGATGCTCATACCTGGAAACTGACCTAGTGGGAATTTTTTTAAAAAATGTAACATTCTGGTATTGCTTTAACTCCCCCTTCTCTGTCTGCAGCGAGCCTCGCCCCAGCCTCTCCCGGCGTCCTCCCAGCACCGCCAGGGCCCAACGCACCCAGTTTCCTAGAAATAACATATTCCGAACCAACAGGTTTATAGACGAAAATGCCCGTGTAGGCACCGAGTCGGCCTGTCTCGGTCATCGTGTCCCGACCCCACCAGTTGGAAGTTATCTTAACCGTAAGCTCCCAGGCAGTGATGGCATGAGCAGGGAAAGTGAACGGCTGAGGGCGGGAGCTCCAGCGTGGAGCGGACAGCTCAGGGCCAAGCGTGACCCGCCACGGCACGGCCCCGTGGCCGAGGCGGCCTCGGCACTCCCCTGGGCTGGCGCACGGGAGGCAGGGTTCCCCCTGGTTATCCACCGACCTCGCTGACCTCCCTCATCCCGAAGGCCTGATCCCACGGACCACCCCCGCACCCTCCCGGCCCCTCCACCGGCTCCCCCGGCGCTGAACAACGTTCCCGCCTCTTGCTTCAGCGGAGCGGAGTGCGGCCTCCCTCCCCTGCAGCGACAGTCTGAAATGCTGTCTTCCTGCCTGCTCGGCCGTTCCAGGGCACGTGTCCTCTCGCAGTCCTGCGCTGTGACTCGGGCGGGACGGGGTTCGACACTGGAACCCCAGACCTCTCACCAGGACCGCACCTGTGCACCTGTGCACCTGCGCACCTGTGCACCTGTGCACCTGTGAACCTCTGTGATCACTCCTGGCTGAGGGGTCAGGACTCCTGATCCAGTGCTCGGGACAACAGTCCGCTTGAAGCATGCACGGAGGGACAGATTTTGATTCTGAGGATTGTGAGCATGCTCTCCAGGCTGGGCTGGCTTCTCTGAAAGGTGCCACTGGTGCGGAACCCGGATTCTTGCTGGGCTCTCAGTGGCGGAGCTTCAGAGCTACGATATTTAGGGTGCTTTTCCTCTGCGGAGAGCTTGTTTGGATTTTCTCCTTGTTGCTGTTACTTTTGTGCCTCCTCTCCCCATGGGGTTCTCACTCTTCTGATTTTTCTCCTCTGAGGACTCTGGGCCGGGTGTGTGAAAATCAGCCCAGCGACAAGGATGGGGGATGGGACCTGGGCAGGGGGCAGTGCAGGGCAGGGGCTCAAGGTGCCCAGAGTGTGCCCCCAGGTGTTGAGAGGGACAGGTGTCACCTGGCAGCCGGGCTCCTAGGGTGGGGGGGGGCGAAGGGAGGCTCCACACCCAGAGCTGCTTGGGACCAAGGTACAAGCTGAACAGGTAAAAAGTCTGCCTACGATTTATTTTTAAAGAGATTTTGCTATTTTCAGAATATATAAGCAGGACAATATTCAGGCATCCCGAGTCAGCATTGTTACACGCTCTGATTTAACAAACACGTGCGACTGGACTTGAGTCATGTTAATGCCACCAATTGTTTGCATGTGAACAAATCTCCGCCACCTTTGGGGCCATAGCTGCTGGGACCGACCCCCCCCCAATCCTGTGAGCGCTGCAAAGCACAGGTGAGCCAGGCAGGTGAGGGCCAGCCACGCTGGGTCTGCATCGCTGGGCTCGGGTGGTGTCTTTAGCGCAGAAGTCTCCTGTGATGCAGAGGCAGAACTTCCACAGAAAGTTCTAGCCTTTTACGAGATTCTGGAAAGGCCGAAAGATGAAGGCTCAAACCTCCTTCTCACTGCGCGTTTCGTCTGCTGGCCATGCAAAGCAAAGCCCCGGTGCGCCCGTCCCGGCTAATTTTGGCTTTATTCATTAATCTGGCTCATGGCCGGTCCCTGACAACTTTCTCGCCTTACTGTCACTTAGTAATTTTAAGTGCGTGCGAGCGTGTGCGGGCCTGAGCTGGGAGTATTGAAAGTGGCGATTCTTTTGTCAATTTTTAATGGGCACCTTAATTTTTCACGGGCTCTGCCGTCGGGTTTCTGGCCGGCTCCCGGGCCCGCGGATGGGCGGGGCACTGCGGCGCAGTGGGCGGCGACGCGCCGAACCCTCTCCCCTCTCACCGCCCGCCAGTCGAGTGTAAAGGGATGCTGCGCCCGCCCGCTGGCTCGCTAGGCGAGACTGCCCCGCGCACACCACCTGTCCCCGGCGGGGACGATTCCAGGTCAGCGCACGGGTTAAGTGAGCAACCTCACAGACGCGGAAATAACACAGGAGGACGAGGCACCCGCTCCCGAGAGCAGCGGTTTAGGGGAAAAGGAACCGGCCCCTCCCCCACGCGCCTGGACTCGGCCCCTCGTGCGCCCCCGGCTCCCGTCCACGCGCCCGGACAGACGCCTCCCCCCCAGGCCCTGTCTCAGCCTTGCAGAGGAAGGAAAGTCACTTCCAATTTCCTACAAAGATACTCTGCGGAGGCTCCTTCCCACTGCTGATGTGTCAAGTCCTGACAGTCAATATGTTATTTTGCAGGGAACTAATGTAGTTCATTAACCCTGCACAGCTGACAATTAAGAGACACTGTCGGCACAGCTCTGCTTTCCTTAATACCCTTCTTAATTGCAGGGAAAGCAGAAGGCTGTCTTCCTCCCTGTCTTCCTCGCTGATGATGCACCTGAAATTCCAGACTTTGCCAGTCTGCATCTTTTTTATCGACTTCCTAGATTGCCAACATTCCCTTTAAAATAATTCGTGGAAAACTGGGGAAGGGGAGCTGAGGCAACATGCACGTTTTAGAGGTCAGATGTAGAGAGCGTGTCCGCCCACAGACGCAGCCAAGCTCTGCGGCGGAACCCAGCCCCTGTGGGTCCTGGCGGGCGAGGCCCTGCGGACAGAGGGTGGCTGAGGCGGAGCGGGGTCTTGCTGTCAGGCAGCCCAGGTTGGGGGACGGGGGTCCGCCCTGATGGGGGTTGCGGCAGCCGAAGCACAGAGCCTGAGCTGGCCAGAGCGCCCCTCGGGGATGACAGTGCCACTCACAGCAGCCACAGTACCAGGCTGGAGCTGCTCATGGAGCCAGATACTCCCTGCAGGACCTCGGCTACCCCCAACCCATCCCCACCTGCACCGCCTTCACCATCACCATTAACATCACCATCACCACCACCGTCACCGCCGTCACCAAGGTCACCGCCGTCACCACCGTCACCATTAACATCACCATCACCACCACTGTCACCGCCGTCAGCACCGTCACCACCGTCACCACGGTCACCGCCGTCACCACCGTCACCACGGTCACCACTGTCACCGCCGTCACCACCGTCACCATTAACATCACCATCACCACCACTGTCACCGCCGTCACTGCCGTCACCACGGTCACCACCGTCACCACGGTCACCACCGTCACCACTGTCACCGCCGTCATCACCGTCACCACCGTCACCATTAACATCACCATCACCACCACCGTCACCATTAACATCACCATCACCACCACCGTCACCACTGTCACCACTGTCACCACCATCACCACCGTCACCATTAACATCACCATCACCACCACTGTCACCACTGTCACCACCGTCACCATTAACATCACCATCACCACCACTGTCACCACCGTCACCACCGTCACCATTAACATCACCATCACCACCACCGTCACCACTGTCACCGCCATCACCACGGTCACCATTAACATCACCACCACTGTCACCACTGTCACCGCCGTCACCATTAACATCACCATCACCACCACTGTCACCACTGTCACCACCGTCACCATTAACATCACCATCACCACCACCGTCACCACGGTCACCACGGTCACCGCCGTCACCATTAACATCACCATCACCGTCACCACCATCACCACCGTCACCACGGTCACCGCCGTCACCGCCGACACGGCCGTCACCACCGTCACCACCCTGCCTCCACCAGCACTGCCGTCACATCTCCGCCACCGCCACACTCGCCACATGGCCACTGCCAGTCTCACATCACAGCCGCCAGCACATTCTGGCTCTTTGCGAGTTGAACTCCGACGTCTGTGGCCGTCTCCCTGGGCGTCACCCTTCACAGAGGTGCTCGAAGGAGGACCGCGCTGGCCTCGGCTCCCCAGTCGGCGGAGGGGGCCTGCTGCTCTGCTGGGCACAGGTGCCGACACTCCAGGGAGGCGGAGGAGCCAGGCCACGGCAGCCACGCCGACCACGGCGTGGACCCTCACCGTGGTCAGCAGGGCCCGTGGGTCTGTGGCCACACTGTGGCAGGTTACAGACTCCACGTGGGGCCTCGCTGTCTGCTCTGCTTCAGGTGGACTGTAAACACCGACTCTCTCCCTTAAGGAAAACTCACGCTCGGAAAGGAGAACTCGGCACAGAGCACCTCTTGCCCGTCTGTCATTTTCCAACGAGTCACAACGCCGGCTTTTCTTTGTGCAGCGACTTTCCGTTTGTCCCCCGTGTGTGTCCAGGCCTCCGGTTCCCCGTGGTGGCCGCTCACGCCCAGGAGAAGTTCTCTCCTGCTCTCAGAAGCTTTGCTGCATCCACAGAACAGCCGTGTCTTCCCGCGAGTACATGCGATCACACTAATGACACATCCAACTCACGGGACACACTTCTGCTCTGAAGACCCCTCGGGAAACCTCCGCCCAGAGCTCGTCTCTGCAGTGCCCCTCCTGTGTCTCTCGTCTTCTGTAGGTGGGAGAGTTCTTTCTGCATCCGTTTTGTTGAAGGCGGCCTTTAGTGCTCCAAAGATCAATTAATTCACGTGACAGTGGCTTTGCAAAGTGGTGCATCTCACCAGGGCCTGCAGGGCTTCTCAACCCCAGCACTCCTGGCCATCGGGGCGGACCGTTCTTTGACGTGGGGGCTGCCCTTGCCGGGAACGATGTTTGGCAGCCTCCTTGGCCTCCACCCTCTGAAGGCCAGTAACACACGCCGCCAAGTCGCGACAGCCAGAAGTTTTCCTAGGGTTGACCACGCCCACTGGGGGGCAAGACCAGCCCTAGTGGAAAACCGCCGGCCTACAAGAAAACCTGGATTCCTAAATAACTGAATGTTCTTACCCAGCCAAGCTACGATTTCACCCACGGCATCACCAACACATTCTACTTGGGAGTGGAGAGGGCAGAGAGGGTGACTAGCACAAATCCTCAAATCCTGGGCACAGGCTCCGGGGGGTTTGCAGGCGCAGTGGCAGTGAAGAGTCACCCATCCGTCCATCCATCCACCTGTCTGCCTGCCCACCCATCTATCCGTCCCTCTCTCGATCCCTCCATCCCTCTGTCCATCCATCCACCTGTCTACCTGCCCACCCATCTATCTGCCCCTCCCTCGATCCCTCCATCCCTCTGTCTATCCACCTATCTATCCATCCATCTCCATTTATCCCTCTGTCTGTCCATCTACCTGTCTATCCATCCATCTCCATTCATCCCTCTGTCCATCCATCTGCCTGTCTACCCACCCACCTTTCTATGCATCCTTCTGTCCATCCCTCCCTCCCTCCATCCACCCCTCTGTCCATCCACACGTGTGCGCGTTTGCCTGCTTCGCACCTGCCTGGGCCCGTGCTGCAGGTGGGACTCCAGGACTGTGTAAGGGTCCCTGAGGGTCCCACGGTCAAGTCCCTTGGGTGGTGCTGGAGTCGTGGGAGGTACGTGTTGGGTTTTCCAATGTCCGAGACGCCACGAGCATCTCATGGGCACAGGCTGGGGAACCCCACACCCGGATACCCCCATGGCCCACTGGCCAGTCCTGTAAGTTTACGATCATTTCAGTCCAGATCTGAATTTTATTTTACATATAAACATCATCTGTTTTTTGCAGGATTTATTAAAACCCTTCACTGAATTTCTCAGGAGTGCAGTTGCCATACAAGCCCAAGAGAGGCCGGCCTGGGTGTCACTCAGAACGTTCCAGGCGTTCTACGCCATTTCAGAGGATCACCCGATCCCTGCTCCGAGGTCCCGGAGTCGACACTCAGGACTGCGGCGCCCGCAGCCGTCTCCTCCCACAGGTCCCGGGTTGCTGTGTTGCCACAGGCGTGGTTGCCGTGTTTCCAGAAAAGTCCTGTCTGAGCACTTACGATACGTGCTGAAGGTCACCAAGCCATTGCACACGCTCCTCCTCGTCTTCCTCTATATCATGGTTACACGAGATGTTGATTCCTGCCAGAAAGCACACGCCTGTGCAGACGTAGCGATGGGGAGTTTTATGGTTACACGAGATGTTGATTCCTGCCAGAAAGCACACGCCTGTGCAGACGTAGCGATAGGGATTTTGACTGCAGAGGTTTACACGTGAGATAAAATCACCCAGAACTTTTTGTGATGACGAAAGCGTTGTAACATTAGTAGTGGTGACGGTTACATAACTGTGAATAAACTAGAAACCCGTGAGTTACACTGAAAGGGTGAATTCCATGGTATGTGAACTATATCTCAATAAAGCTTTTTAAAAACCAGAGCACTGAAGTGGCTGTCATCTGCTCTTGCAGTGAAGCCCGCAGAGCCTCTGCTGATCCAAAGCTGCTCCGGAACCACCGACCCCTCGAGGTAGGGACAGGCCCCCCTGGTGCAGGGTCCTGGCAGATCCCAGACCTCAGCCCTCCAGGCCGCCGGACACGCCGTTCCACCACCGCCCGGAACCTCCTCCCTGCACCTGTGCCCACGCCCTGCTCTGCTCTGGGCTGCATGACCACCCACCTGTGCTGGACTTGGCATGTCCCCATCACAGGGTCACTTCGGTTGTGACTTCCCATTTCCTTTGCTGACATCCCTCCTGACCACAAACTCCACGGGAACAGGAGCCGTCTCCACTGCGGTCATCGATCCGTCCCCGCGGCCAACCCGGAGCCTGCAGGAGTGTCCTCAGGGAACGTTCGGCTTCCCTAGCCCTACTTGGCCAGCATGAGAATGTCATCAGGGCATGATCAGGCCACTGTGAGGGCCACGCTTCGGTCTTTCAGACTTTACCTTATAATTCCATGGAGGAAGATATGCAAAATAATTCGGTTTCTAGATACATACAAACGAACCTGTAGCCTGCAGACTGTCTCGGATGAGCTGCCCGAAGGCCCCATTTTCTCTGCGTGGCTCTCGTGGCCACAGGTGGAGACCTCGCTGGGCCCAGCCCCACGCACAGCCTGTACCACATGCTCCACTCTTCCCTCCCCGGCACCGCAGAAGTGGGTGCTGCCAGCATCCTCCTCCCATCAGAGACACTGCATGCAGCTCAGGAAGGGCTGTCACCTGCCTAGGGGACATGTGTAACACAGGAAGTGGGGACTAGACATGTGTAACATGGGAAGTGGGGACTGGACACGTGTAACACGGAAAGCGGGGACTGGACACCTGTAACACGGGAAGCGGGGACTGGACATATGTAACACAGGAAGCGGGGACTAGACACCTGTAACACGGGAAGGGGGGACTGGACACGTGTAACACGGGAAGGGGGGACTGGACACATGTAACACAGGAAGCGGGGACTGGACACGTGTAACACGGGAAGGGGGGACTGGACACGTGTAACATGGGAAGCAGGGACTGGACACATGTAACACAGGAAGCAGGGACTGGACACATGTAACACAGGAAACAGGGACTGGACACATGTAACACGGGAAGCGGGGACTGGACACATGTAACACGGGAAGCGGGGACTGGACACATGTAACACGGGAAGGGGGGACTGGACATGTGTAGCACGGCAGCCCAGCCCCAAGTCCCCGGCTCGGCTGCCGCACAGGAGCCTGCACCTTCGAAGCCATTTGAGCTCCTCCTTCGAACACGCCGAGATCTCTAGTCCCCCCCCCCCCAGTGCCGCCATTGCCACGGCAGAGAGATGAATGCTTCAGCTTGACAGCTTCGAGAACTACAAATTGTTCCTGTTCCTGGATCTCAAATGGTGACATTAAAATTACTTAATTTAATATCCTCAATATACTCTTTCCTTAGCTCTCTTACCCGTCCTTTCAAGTGTCTTACGGCTTATTATAAACTGATATAATTACTTCCCAGGAAGTTTGATTTTCATTTCTTCATTTGCTTCTTAATGGAACCTTTCTCGACACGGCTAACTTAGGAAAAGACACATCCCCAAAAGTCTGACTTCTAAGAAGTTGCAAGATTGAGTGTCGGCTCTGCTTTCTCTGCAGTGTGTCCTCGCAGAAGGTGGATGGGGTAGAACTCAGGGCTGGGTGTGAATGGACGGAAGTGTCACTAACTTTCTCTCTTGGTCACTCTCTGTTTTGTGTCTGCCTCACCTGCCAGGGGTCGCTTTCCCAAGGTTCTGGCTGTGGCGGCCTGGACACGGCGCGGGCCTTGGAGTGCACGGGGGGGGGGGGGGGGGCGTCCCCAGGTCCGGCGTGCGGGAAAGCCCCGAGTGACACGCCCCTGGCTTTCCGGGTCTTGGTTCCGCACAGAGCGCCGGAAACTCTTCAACAGTCGCAAACACCGAAACGCGGAACAAGTAACGCAGCGCAGACAGCAAGCCCGCCAGAGCAGGTGCCTTGCCCACACCGGCCCTGCCTGTGAGATTCATTAACTGAGGAGACTCGCCGGGCCTGCCCAGGACGCACTGCTCCCATGGAAAGAGCCGCGTTTGATAAATACGGAAACCCTGACTGTTCGGCAGGGCCCGGTGCTTTTACATAAATCCCCACTAGGATCAGCGATCTTTTCAGAAATCAAACGACACACACAAAGCCACTTAAGGCCGGCTGTTCTTCTCCCCCGGCAGCGCAAGGAAGCCCTTGAGGGAGGGACTCAGATGCACTAGGGGCCGGAGGAATGGGGCGTTACCGCGTGTAGTTTCCTGACACGTGGGATCGATTCCCGGGATGCCTGGAAATCTGCGTCCCGTCTGTGCACAGGCCAGCCTGGGAGGACGAGAGGCTGTTACCTGCCCACCCCCGCCGAGCGGGGCCTTCTGGAGCCGCAGAGCTGGCGGCGGGGCCGGGGCCACACCCGCCCACCCTCCTGAGAGCCACAGACGCAGGGACAGATGAAGGGAAAGTACAGAGGAAGGACGCAGAACGGGTGTGTGCCGGACTGACGATCAGGTTTACATCTATAAAGTGAAGTTAAGTGTTAGGCAATTATCTGGATAATTAATTTTCAAACGATTTCTCCCTACATCATCTAAGCGCCCATGAGGGAGAGGCGAGCCGGGCAGAGTCCACATTCCCTCCTGATTCAGTTCTGCAGCTCAGAACTCCGGAGACAGACCACAGCCTGCGACCCGTGACTGTGGTCACGTCTAACCGCCGGACACGCCTGGCCCGGGAGCACCTGTATGCGACGCCAGCCACTCTGTCCGTCGTACTGGCTCTTGGCTGCTCCCCTGGGCTGGTCCTGAGGTTTGGGGACTGTCACAGGCCACCCCCGGGGAAGGCCAGGCTCCGCAGGGTCCCCAGCTCCGGTCTGCAGGCTGATGAGGACACGGATGTTCCCATGGTAGCCAGGCTGGCCACGGCATGGGGCAGGGCTCGGACAAGGCAGGCACCCGTTCCACATCCGTCACGGGAATTGCTCAGGCCTCTGCCTCACCTGAGGACAGGTGTGGGGGCCGAGGGGCATCACCCCCACCCCAAGGATCCTGAATCCTCTTTCTCACGCTCAGGGCACCTGCTGGTCTAAAGGGGGGTGGTCTTCAGCCCCGACGCCCTGCCCACCTCCGCGGGCACCTGCCTCTGGCCTAGAGCGGTTGGGGCGGGGAGGACGGGCCCCAGGAGCTGGGGGTGGGCAGAGCCCGGCGCTGCAGGCTCCACGGGCACCGTCTGCCGGGCGCTGCCGATGCTCAGCCCACGCTGGGCTATGACAGAGCCCCGAGCCCCAGACCTCCACGAGGTGGGGGAGGCCCAGGTGTTGAGGTGCAATCTCAGGACTGTTACGGAGACCACACGGGGGGCAGCCCGTCGCCGGGTGTAGGCCACTCCCTGCTGGGAAGTCTCCACTCTGGAGCAGAGGGAGTGTCAGATCCGGATCCTTCCGCAAAGAGGGGCCCACTCGACCCCAGGCCACTGCTCGGGCCGGTGATGCACCCCTGAGCTTGCTCACAGACCTTCTTGGATTGGGACGATGACAAGTTAACTGAGACATTAATAGCAGTAGATGTAGACTCGACCCCAAACATATTTGCAAGATCTAATGCTTATTTCAATATAAAAGCAGACTTTCACCCTGGGGTGGTCCTCAAGGAACCCTCTGTGGAGGGAGGACTCAGCAGGAGGGCTTGTCAATGTGACGGCAGCTTTAGGTCAGGGCCGGTGTCAATCACGCTGTAAAACCATGTCAGTGAGCAGCGAGGGCCGTGTGGAGAACCCGGGCCCAAGCCCCGTGCCGTGGGGCTGACGCTGGGGTGGGAGGCTCCTCCTAGCTTCCCTTGGGAGCATCGTTCTCCCCCCTACAAACCGCCCAGAAGCCTGGGGTCCTACCAAGGCCCCGTCCGGGGGGACAGTCCCAGCAAGGTGGCTCACAGGGAAACAGTCCTGACTCATAGACTTGGGTCAAATGTTCATGAACGGAAGGGCACTCAAGACGGGGCCTCCTTGGAGTGCAGTGGTGCAGTCACAGCTCACTGCAGCCTCTGACTCCTAGGATCCAGCGATCCTCCCGCCTCAGCCTCCCGAGTAGCTGAGACTACAAGGCATGTGCCACCACACTCAGCTGATTTTTATTTAAAACTTTTCTTTTGTAGAGATGGGGTCTTGCTATGTAGCCCAGGTTGGTCTTGGACTCCTGACCTTAAGTGATCCTCCTGCCTTGGCCTCCCAACATGATGGGATTACAGGCCTGAGCCACAGTGCCAGGCCAAGACAGTTTTGGTCACAATGGCATCAACACTGTGGAAATGAACATCCCCTGAATTTTCCATTCTGAGTAAGGGGTAGGATGAGTCAGAGGTCGGCCCACTGCAAACTGCCTGCTCCCCCCAAAGGAAGCCAAGAGTTCCTGCTGGCTGCACAAAAACCATGCAAGCAGAAATGCTTTTTTTACCTTTGACGGTAGGACCACTGAAACAAAGCATCTCTTCAGACTTGGTTACGGAAATCACCGTATAAACTACTACGGCATCTATGCAGCCCTTAAAAATGGCATGGACAGGAAATTACGTACAACCCGGGACAGCCACAGCGTGGAGGTAAGTTGAGGTAGGCACATATAACAAAATTATCTGGTATAATTTCACTTCTGTAGATTTAATGAGAAAGGTCAGAAAAGATGCTTGTACATCAAAATATTAACAGTGGTGACAATTATGTTCTTAAGTCTTATCCATTTTTATTAAAATCTTGTACCAGCAACATATCCTACTATTAAAACAACTTTTAGACGGCAATAACAGTTGCTGAAATCCTGTCTTCTCCTCCATTCCCTCCCTACCCTAGTAGGAGACTGTGCGAAGTTACCATTTAAGCAAGATGGGCTCTTTAAAAAATTCCACATACCGTGTTTCCCTGAAAATAAGATAGGGTGTTCTATTTATTTTTCCTCAAGAAGACACCCTAGGGCTTATTTTCAGGGGATGTGTTATTTTTTTTAAGTACGGTACAACAATCTACATTGATTCAAGTATAGTTAAGCCGTCTTCTTCTGAAACATCATCATAACTCTCCAAACCCCGAATTCCATCCTGAATTTCTTGCGACTTTATTTCCTTTAGCACCATTGGCCCCAATCTCTCCTGTCGAGCACTAGAGCTCTCGTGGGGCGGATGAGAAGGGCTGCTGGTCTTCTTTACCGCTCTGCGATGAAATGCATGGGTTGTGCAGATGTGCTGCGTAGCCACGCCCGTCACTAGGTCTTATTTTCGGGGCAGGGTTTATATTTCACAAATGCTTAGAAATCCTGCTAGGGCTTGTTTTATGGGTAGGTCTTATTTTCGGGGAAACATGGTACGTGTGGAATATAAAAGTATTCCTGGTGTCACACGCTCCGGGGTGACACTAGGAGGCAGGGACAGACAGCATTTCTGAGCAGAGGGAGGCAGAGCCCCTCAGAGGAAAGAGGCCGCCCCCTGCACAGAGCAGGGGAAAACAGGAGAATTCGGGAACATGTAAATGAATGGCTTTAATTTCCCTTCCTTGGGTCTGAGGCAGCTGGCCTGGCCATCCACGCTGACCTTTGTTCCAAGGTTCCTCCGCCCCCGGCAGAGATGAATGTGCCAGGCCGCAGGCCTCCCGGGGCAGCCCTGGACTGGGTTAAAAACGCCAGAGCGGCTGGCACCAGCGCCCGCAAAGCAGCAGAGATTAAGCCGGGCGTCCCCCGCCTGGGCCCTGGCACTCACCCCAGGGCGGGCAGGTGCCACCTCGGTCCCCGGCTGCTTCCCCAGAGGCCGAGATTGAAATGACAGAAGTTAATGAGAATCTGGGTTTTGAACACTGCTGGAGAAAAACTCTGCACACCCAGGACCTTGCGGTCCCTGAGCATGACCTACTGCATATCAGGCCACTGCAGCTGGTTTCCTAACGGACATTTAAACGTTTCAGGGCTTTTTGATTTTGTTTTATTTTCTGAGCTGTTGTTATTATTATTATTGTTATTGCTATTTCTCCATCACTAACCACGAAGATTGACCTACAGAAAGGAAGAATGGCCTTTTCAGAGTTTCAGAAAGGAAACCTCGGCGGGGTGGGGTGCCGTCTGCGTGTTGATTAGGCTGGACCGCGCACACGCGAGGCAAAGTTCATCACAACGAGGGTGAACGCAATTACGGCTTTGGAGGCGAGGGCTACTGAAGCCCTTCCCTACCTGTGGCAGTGACAATGCAACGTGTAAATCCACCCCTCCCACCCCCGCGCCCATCACCGCACGAGCCGGCCAAACCAGCGCTGTCTTTGTCCTTTCTGAGACACCATTATCTTCCCGGAGAACACAGTACATGTTTATCTCACAAAACCCCAACACAAATGGAAATAAAAACACACTACGGAGGGGATTAGAGCAACCTGCAACGTGACGTATGGTGAGGCACGTTCAGCGGGGTGCCAACAGCAAATAGCAGCGAACAACCGGAGTTTCTAGAATTTTTTTTTCCATTAATTTCTACATTCTGCTCATAACACGCTCACATCATACCTTTCTGGTCTGGAAGAGTGGCAAGTATGCTTAATAAAAATCTCTTACACAAACTGTAAAAGCAGCTTCCCGGCAGCAGGCAGGGTGTAGAGCCGTTGCGCAGGTTCACAGGCAGGTGCGCATGTGCGCAGGCAGGTGCTCAGGCAGGTGCGCAGGTGCACAGGTGCGCAGGCAGGTGCGCAGGTGCGCAGGTGCACAGGTGCGCAGGTGCACAGGTGCGCAGGCAGGTGCGCAGGTGTGCAGGAAGGTGTGCATGTGCGCAGGTGCGCAGGCAGGTGTGCAGGTGTGCAGGCAGGTGTGCATGTGCGCAGGTGTGCATGTGCGCAGGTGTGCATGTGCACAGGTGCCCACGCTTCTGGAACGGGGAGTGTCAAGAGAACACGACGTTCAGGGCCTTGGTGCCCAGCAGGTCTAGAGAGCCTGGGCTGACGAGAACAGGCCGGCCATGCCCGGGCCAGCCCATCCCCAAGACCCTTCAGGTTCATTTCTAAACTAATTGTGTACGGAGATCAGAGCGTGGGTCCCAGGGAAGAGCTAGGAACACAAGGCCAGCGGCAGAAACCTGGGAAAGGCCGGCGGGATCACACAGGGTGAGTTCGCTCTTCAGGGTGTCAGGAAAAGGAGGAGGAGGGAAAGGAAGGCAGAGGAGAATCAGGGAAGGTGTCGGAAAGCAGGAAGAGCAGGGAAAAGAAAACGGACGGGCGACTAGAAGGGAAACGGGGCAGCAGCGGCTGGCAAGAGCCGCTCACGGGATGGGACTGAAAAGGGCGACCCCAAACTCCAGGCAAAGCCCCCTTGTCCAAAACTCCACGAGTAAAACCACAAGACAAACAAAACACCAGGTGGGATATTTGCAATGGGTACGGCAGCCAAAAGGTTTGTGAATGAAGTATACAGAGGATTCTTCCAAATAACACAGGAAATGACCCGCACAAGCTCGTGACCGGACAGAGGAGCCGGCTTTCTGGGGAGCCACTCTGCGACCAGCGGAAGCATGAGGACCACCCCAACTCTCCAGTCCCGAGAGTCAACCCGAGGAAACGATCAGAGGCGCCGGGGAAATGCATGCGCGAGAATTCACGCTAGAGCCATTTTGCATGATGAAAGGTGGGAAAAACCCAACTTTCTGAGATGAGAGGCAGCAGCCAGCGAGGCTAGCCCAGGCGCTGGACCACGCCGTGGCTGTGGCCGTTTGTGGACGTGGCACAGTGCAAGGGAGGCCCGCAGATGGAAAGCCTGACTCCGGATATGGTTTAACGTTATTTTAATTTAAAATACGGGTATGATCAAAAGACGATGTTTTTCCTTTTTAACTGGAAAAGTAATTTTTGTAGGCAAAACAGTCATATCTTTACTTAAAGTTTGCATGTCTTTAAATGTGTACTTGAAAGCAAGGTAAGTTTGTGGAAATAAGTTTTGTAAGAAAATAGCAACAGGCCACTCTAAATGTCTTTTAAATTACGACCTTGGGCTCTCGGTGCCTGGTGGGTTCCAGTCCCCGATTTCCAGTTAGGTGACAAGGATCTGGTTCTGACGTCACCCCGGTAAATCGTGCCCTTCGAAAGCACCACCCACTCGTGTGCTCTTCTTAGGTGCGCCGACGATCGCGAGATTCTACGTGCTGTGAGCAGTTGATTGTTTTGTGTGTGGAAATTACTTTTCTAGTTGGAAAAAGAAATTCCTTAAACTGAAACCATAATTAAATGGAGGAATATGAACCCTATCATTTTCCTAAAAAAGTCTCAGCATTTGTTGTCTTTCATTTTCAACCGTTTTTTATAAGCGGACCCGGGACTCGCCACTTCTAAATAAACCGCCGCCCACGGTTTCCGTGTGGTCCAGCGGCGCCGCCCGCCGTGTGGCAGCCCACCGCGGGATGCTCCGGGCCCGCGTTCTGCTGGAGAGCGGAGCCAGGCGTCTGACCGCAGAGTCCCTCCTCCGGGGACAAATGGGCCACGGTCCCCCTGACCCCACCCGACCCTGGCAGAGTGTCACGGACCCGGAGTTCAGCCGTCACCGTGCTGGCACTGGGCCCGGGACACGTGTTTGACCTAGGCACAGGAAACGCCCTGAGTTTTGTGCCTTCCATGCTGCAGTGTGTCGTTCCTTCTTTCCCCTTTTCTTTCAGTCGAGAAGGCGGCTAAATATAACAGGAGCCAGGTGGGTTCGGTGGTTGGTGAGAAAACCGAGTCTCCCGAGCTGGAAGGGAGGCCGCTGTGGCCATGCCTGCTGCGGGCTGCTGGGGGGAGGGGGCGCGAGGTGCTCCCAGCACCCCACCCGCCTTCCAGGGTCTCTCTGTGGTCAACTTGGAAGGGTGCCGCTGCACCCTCTGACGGGGCCTGGGGCAGCCAGCTGGCGATTGGGCTTGGCCGGGCGGACACCTCCTCTGGACACGAATGCTGTTCCCTGTGTGGGGACGGTTCACCGGTGAACGGAGAGTCCAGATGGGCCAGGCCGACCCTGGGCTGCCGGGCCTGCATAGCCCCTTGTGGTGCTCCTGTCCTGCCTGGTCCCCAGCTCCATGGGTTCCGGGGCTCCCTGACAGGCTGGGGACACGGCCCCTCTGCGCCATAGGTGGCCGGGGTCAGACTGCACCTCCTGTCACCTCGAGGGGAAGGGAGGGGAGGGAAGGCAGAGAGAAGAACAGGGAGAGGAAGTCCCCATTCCAAGAGGGGAGGGAAGAGTGCTTCCCAACACGGTGCACACACACACAGACACACACAGATGCACACAGACACACACACAGATAAACACACAGATGTACACAGATATACACACAGACACACACACAGACGCACACAGACACACACAGATGCACACAGAGACATGCACATACATACACAGACATGCAAACACAGACACAGATTGACAGGCACATACAGAGATGCACACAGAGACACAGAGATGCACACAGACACACACAGAGACATGCACACACAGACACACAGATACACAGATATGCACACAGACACACACAGACATAGAGATGCACACACACAGAGACATGCACACAGAAACACACAGACACACACAGAGACACGCACAGACAGAAACACACAAACACACACAGAGACATGCACACACAGACACACAGATACGCAGATTTGCACACAGAAACACAGACACACAGAGATGCACACACACCGAGACATGCACACACAGACACACAGAGATGCACACAGACACACACCGAGACATGCACACACAGACACACAGACACACAGATATGCACACAGAAACACACAGACACACACCGAGACATGCACACACAGACACACAGACACACACCGAGACATGCACACACAGACAAACAGATATACAGATATGCACACAGAAACACACAGACAGACACAGAGATGCACACAAACGCGGCACACACAAACACACGCACATGGACATGCACTCAGACACACGCACACGCAGACCTAAGCGAGGCCCAGCCCCGGCGCCCCTGCCCACGGCACAAGTCAAACGAGCTGCAGCTTTCAGACACGCTCATTTTAACAGCGCAGCCAGCAGACTTCTCCCGAAACTGGTGTCTGCTCCAGCAGCTCCCAGCGTTCCTTGTAAAAATAACGGCAGCTAATAGGGAAGGGCTGTCGCGCCCCGACTCCAGGTACCGTCGGCGTGACAGCTGCGTGATCGGGAGAAGAAAGCTACGCTAAGACAAAAGGAATAATTAAAATGAGCCACCAGAACCAGCCCTGGATTTAAATGTTTAAATGTTTTAATTTAAAAGAACAATGGCTCCTTGAAGTGTCTTCGCAGCCGGCACTGACAACCTGCCATTTATTAATCAGTGTTAAATAACAGCGGCTCAGGGTTTGACACCAAACAGCAGATGATGTGTGACGATCCCCAAAATAGCAGCCACGTTCCGGGCTGATTTCTCAGTGACTCCGCATACGAGGAAGTCTCTGGAATATTTACCGCAGCACCCGAGCGGCGTAACCACTCCCCGGCAGGCCGAGGAGCTGGGCGCGGTGTTCAGAGAAGCGGAGCCTTCTAGATAAGGCCAGGGCTTTACACACAGTGGGGCCTGGGGGTCTCTCCACCATAAAGTGCTTTAAAAACAAACAGAAAGGGCATCTTGCTGAGGTTGTGGCTCTCGGTCTGGCTCTGTCTGGGTTCCCAGGAGACACCTGGCAAAGTCCGGAGACGTTTCGATTGACAATACTGGGGGGGAGGGGCCATCCGGTGGGGGCAGGGACGCCGCTGACCACCCTGCAACGCTCAGGACGGCCCCTCCACCGAGAGCGATTCGGCCCCACGTGGGCAGGGCCGAGGCTGACAGGCCTGCAGGAGACAGTCCAGGCTCAAACACAAGAAATGTGTTTCTATCAATGTGCATTTTTTTATCAGCAAAAGGAGGGTTAAAATTCTTCGTTACCGCCTGTTGTATAAAAAGAGCTGCACCCCGGAGCCTCCTCCGTGACACCCCGTCTCTCCCGGGAGTTGCGGACAGCGGATGGGGCTCCAGTGGGCGCGGGTGCAGCCAGCGCTTTGCGCGTGATGCCCCGGGGTGCACTCACTCCCTGCCGCGACGGCTCACCCGGGGGTTGACGTGGGACCCCACCGTGAAGGCCTGGCTCGTCCCAGGGGGCCGGTTGGAGACGCCCCTCCTGCTGGAAACGCGGTGAGCTCTGCAGTCATTTTGTCGGCGTCCTCGGTACCCGCAGTTTTTTTTAAACCCCAGACACCTTCGCGCGGGAAGGTGCTCATGAAGGACGCGGAGGCGTCCGCTGACCTGGTGAGGAGGAGTTTCATCTATAACGTGCTCTGAAGGTGCAGAACGGGGAGGGTCTCCGTGCCAGGGAGGCGTGGCCCCACCCCCACCATGCGGGGCCGGCCCTTCAGCCAGACGCCGGCCGGTCTGGCACGGTGCTCCGCGTGCGGCTTCATGACCAGAGCGCTAGCCCTCCTCTGCGTGCACCTGGACTACGCCCTCGTCTGTGCGCTCGACGTAGCAAAGACTGGTAACACCCACCATGCGAAGTGGGAGCGCCGAGCGCAGTGACGACCGTCTCTGGAAGCCGGCCGAGCGCTGTGGCTGCGTCTGGGTGGTCCTGGAACTCGGGTCGGATTCAGGCTTGCCATTGTCCCTTGGAAGCATATGCCGATGCCACAGTGTCCCTGCTGAAACCGAGCAGTCATTCCGACCTCGCCAGGGCTCAGGTTTTCCTGGAGCCGTATCCCGTGGTTAAGGAGGACGAGGGGACCCGGGCCGGCACGCCTTGCACCTTAGACAACTGCACTCTTCCTTTTGTTAGGGGCCTGTCTCAGTCCCTTCCGGCCGCTGTAACAAAATGCCTTTGACTGTGTGATCCACACACAGCAGGCCTTTATTGCTCTTAGTTCTGTGGGCTGGGGAGTCCAAGGTCAAGGCGTCAGCTGATTTGGTGTCCGGCGAGGGCCTGTTTTCTCCTAGACGGCGACTTCTATGTGTCCTCACGTGGGGCCGGGGCCGGGGGCTCTCTCGAATCCTTTTAATAAGGCGCTAATCCCATTCATGAGCTCCTCACCCCCAAAAGGCCCCACCTTCTAATACCGTCTGCTTGGCTAAGCCCCTGTTTATGTGCTCGATTCAGCAAAAACTGATGAAGTCCATCATGCTAACTAGGATCGTTATCACATCACTTCACATGTGAGGTTTCAACATATGAATTTTGCGGGGACACAGACGTTCAGGCTAGCGCCGGGTCACACGGTGGTAAAATGGCAGTGGGGAAAGGTGGCTTTTCTCCCACCCCGAGTGGATGCATCCGGCACCCTGACACACGGTCGGCACCCCGACACCTGGTCAGCACCCCAAGTTCTGCCGCAAACTGCGGCGTGGCCCTGGCCCCATCACCTGCCCCGATTCTGAAATCAAGAGGCTGGTCCTGACGCCTCCTCTGCCTTTCTTTCCTCTTAAAACCCTCGATCCTAAAACTCAGTCCTGTCTCCGTTCACTTTTCCGAGAGAACGGGCGGTTTGGCTCCTGCGACGGGCGGGCCGCGAGCAGGGCTGGGACTTGACGCCGCGTTTCAAGTCCACGTTCCCCGAGAGCCCCGGAGACGCCCGTCGCAAAGCGCAGGCCTGAAACTCAAAGAGTCGCTCCTCCTCTGAACAGATGAAGGAACGCGCCTCTCACCCCGAGACTGAAGCTGGAGACAGGAGATGTTTTTGAAGTTCTATCTGAACAGAAACTTCCATCTCAGATCCAGAGTCTGCTTGCTCTGACTTCTTTCACGAGAGACGTCTACCTGCAGATTTGCTGACCTGGGCGCTTCCCAATCACTGCACTCTTCCGGAACTTCCCACCGCAGGGGCAGGGGCACTTGGCGACCCGAGATGCAGGACTCCCCAATCTCAGAAAAGCACCGTGACAACCGGAGGCACCGAGACTCCCGCTGGGGACACCGATAGCGGCACGTCCCACAGAGCTCGCCGTACGGCACGTGGACAGCGAAATTCCAACGCCGGTCGCCTGGATGCACATCTCACGACGTCCTTGTTACTAAGGACAATCTGGTCGCTCAGAGACCCTTTGCATAACCCCACTGAAAACCAGGGTCAAAATTTTACGGTAAATAGTGCGGATCAAATATTTCCTTAGCACTTCATATCAAAACCAAAACTTACTGATTTTGTATTTAATAAAATTTTGTTTAAAATTCCAACTAAACGCTAATATTTAGAGTGAAAAATGACTCAAGCCACGCCGCTTCCTTCTGCGGTAGCTTGCTAATAAAAGTTGATGTTTGTTTCATCCAATAGGAGGCTTCTTTTACACCTGCCTTTCAGAGACTTAACGTACAGAGTGATTTTTGCAAAAAATCTAGTCTAGAATTTCATTACTGTCCCAAAGATGTACTCTTAATCATTGATCGATTCAGTAAGTCTCTTTTGATGAACAGACACGACCATCGGCTAAATTGATTCTCGCCTCTGCGTCAGTTGTCTGGTTGAACTTCACCTCCTCTGTCAATATTACGGCTCCGATTCCTTCAGTTTTCCAGCAGCACTCTCTCCTCCTGGAAGTCCTGTGTGTCTGCATCGTTTGCACTTTCACTTTGCAATACGTCGGCTTTGCATTTGGGGTTTATTATGGGACATTTGCAACACTGGACAACCAGCTAAGACTGACCCCCAAAGACCTGCGTGCATTCGGCAGAGATGGATTTCAGCAACAAGCAGGGAGGCGTGTTCCAGCGGGAATTCAGTCTAGGCATGGGCCGGACACGAATGCCTTTCTTTCCCCCGTACGATCAATCCCACAACTAGGGAGACACGGATGGAGAGTTAGGAGCTGAGCAGCCAGCCCTCCCCCCAGTGCTGTGGGAGGTGGTCTCCAAAGATGGCACCATTAATCCTCCTCCCTCTGTATGTGCAGGCCGGCCGGCCGGTGGCCGCCGTGCCCCACAGAAAGCAGCAGGGCTGTCCCCGCACTCCTAAGGCTGAGTCACAAGAGCCTTCTAGCTCCCACATGCAAGTCCGGGAATGCTCCCTTTTGGGACACCCCCACTCAGAACCTAGTGCCCGTGCTGGTGATGTGAGAAGCCGGAGCCAGGCCCAGTCTGTGGTCCCAGCCCACCTCCAGGTGACGACCAGCACACACCACTCGCCACATACAACGTGTGTGTCCCTCTCGCACTCCAGGCCGGTCACGGCTTGGGACGGCTCCAGCCTCAGCCCTCACCTGCAGGCAGGACCCCGGAGACGGGAACGGGCGGCTGTTTCGAGCCTCCAAGCTCTGGAGAGGTCTGTTATGTAGCACGAGACAACTGAAACGCATACGTCAACACTGTTCTTGGGCACCCGTGTTTGAGACAGGCCTGCGTCTTCAAATAACACGGCTGCAAGCACCAAGACTGTTTTGACCGTTTTGACACAAAGTCTAACTGTTTTTCACTTAAGAGGCAAGTCTTTTAAAAGTTAAACACACACTCCGTCAGAACAGTCAACACAGAAGACAGGCGCCAGGTTGAGAGGAAGAATGGAAGAAGTGCTGAGATGTTTAACCCGATGCATTTTCATCCTGTAAATAATAATAGAATGTTGTTATCTCGATTTCTGTTAAGTGAGTCAAGCCTCTTTACTAATTTTTACTATTTGCTTGGGAGCACTGACAATGAACTGGTCGTCTTCCCTCAGGTTTCTGGAGGATATTCTCGATTTAATAAGAGGGTAGGATTTATTCTTGCCGGGCGTGTATTTCTGGAAACAGGTGGGTGCTTTCTGTGGGAAGTTGATATCAGCATCCTATCAACACAGGGCTGCAGAGTTTTGTCAAAGTATTTTTTGAAGCATAGAATACTCTTTTTTGTATTTTAACGTTTTCAGGGCAGCTTTTCCCGCTTTATCTGCTCAGATAAGGTCCTGACACTGAAATAACTCTGCATGAGCAGAGTTGCTCGACACGCACGGGTGAGGACCACGGCCACACCATCATAGCCACGTGCCAGCCCGCACTTCCAGAAGCCCCCCGCAGAAAGAAGAAAGTCTCGAAGAAAGTGCTTCACACGTAAAATCTTTCTTTTATAGCAAAATGTGTCCGATTGATTTATGAGGTGTTCTCAGGGAGAACAAAACACACGCTATAAAACCGAAACTTACAGAAAGGTTTCCCGGCCTCTGGGGAAGGAACATACTCGAATTGCACGGGCTGCGGGTTTTCATGGCTTCTAGTGTGAGTTCTGCTTGGAAGCCGTATTTTCACACTGGCGTGTTTATTTATTTGTATGATAGTATAAATTTTGACAAACCCAAACAGTAAAGTTTCCCGAGATGCTTGGCCTTGAATTCGAGGCATAACTGGGAAAATTTGATCCACGCCTGAGGGAACCTAGGGGCACACGTTGCTCGTTTGGGACTGAAACAGAATCGTGGCGGGGACCAGCCTGGGTTGGCAAGCCAGGTGGCCCTGTCGTCTGTGACAACGGAGCGTCGCTGGGGTGCAGACCGTTGGTGTGGGTGCTGTCCAGGGCCGCGTTCACGCTGCGTGGCGTGGCTGCGTGGCCTTGGTGGGCATGGCCCGTGAAGCTGAGCACACACTGTCCTGTCCGGCCCGGCCCTTCACAGAAAAAGCCTGCAGCTCCTGCAAGGACTGAAAGGGACCCATCTCTGTGGAATCGTCAGGGTGACCCGTTTCCTAGGGGACGACCAGGCCCAGCGGGATCCCCCATCAGTATTGCCGCCCACGTTAGACACGTGGGGTGCTCTGCAGAATTTGTAACCAGCTGCTCTGAAGTGTGGGCGACCTCAGGGCCCCGAGGCCTGCAGCTGGCCTTTGATCTGGGGTAGTTTCTTGGAGGAATTTGTTGCCCTTAACCTGTGGGGTCCCAGCTACCTTCTGGGAGGCGCCAGGACTGAACTGCAGGACCCCAGCTGGTGTCTGACCAGCTGGGATGAAATGGAATCCACAGGGGCACGTGTGACATCACAAGAGTGACCGTGGTGGTGCTCAGGAGAGGAACAAGGTGAGCCCCAGAGGTGAGTCGCAGCTCGGACCAGCACAGCCTGACCTCATCAAGGACAGCGGGGACAGCTCCTCTGAGGATGTATCACGTGAGCTCGGTCTGCAGGGGGCAAAGGGCGAACCAGGCCAGGGAAGGGCACTCCAGGCAGAAGGAGCAGCGCGTGCAAAGGCCCTGGGGTGGGGCTGGGAGGAGGCGACTGTGGCCAGAGATGGGCATGCCACACTGCCCTCAAAGGTCATGGCAGACGTGTGTCTCCACAGCCCTGGACCCCTCACAGCACAAAGACCTGCAGCACACTCCCCGACATCCAGACAAGGAGCTGGTGCTCTCCCCCGACTACCAAACCCTCTGACTTCTACGGCCAGTCCTGAGACTAATCGGAGAGCTTACGGCTCTGCCTGCCCCTCCTGAGGCCCCACAGACCCCACCTCTCCAGCCGCACTGCCAGATCTCTGAGCGCAGTGCTGCTGTGAGCTGAGAATCCATCCCTGCGTGGAAGCCTCTGGAAGAAAAGTGGCAAGGAAGCCACTGGTCACTGGATAGCCAAGGTGAGCTGGCAGGGGCCAGACCACAGGTGAGGCTGGGAGAGGCCGGGAGGGAGTGGACACCTCCACGCCCGGGCGTCGGCGCCTCGTCCAACATTGGGAGGTGAGCGCAGCCCAGTCTCCGGCAGGTGGGAGGACTCGGGAGCTGCTGCGTGGATAGACGCAGCCGGCATCTGTGGCCCCATTCAGGACGCCCGTGCTTCCTCCTTGGCTCCTCCTCCTCACTGTCCCCTTCTGCTCCCTGCATTTGAATCTCGATCCCCACCCTCCGCCTCCCACGCCTCTGTGCTCGGGGCTGGGAGCACCACCTGGGAGCACCACCTGGGAGCACCACCTGGGAGCCTCACCTGGGAGCACCACCTGGGAGCATCACCTGGGAGCACCACCTGGGAGCACCACCTGGGAGCATCACCTGGGAGCATCACCTGGGAGCATCACCTGGGAGACCACCTAGGAGCATCACCTGGGAGCATCAATTGGGAGCATCACCTGGGAGCATCAATTCAGAGCACCACCTAGGAGCACCACCTGGGAGCACCACCTGGGAGCACCAATTGGAACCATTAACTGGGAGCATCACCTGGGAGCATCACCCGGGAGCATCACCCGGGAGCATCACCTGGGAGCATCACCCGGAAGCACCACCCGGGAGCATCACCTGGGAGCACCACCTGGGAGCATCACCTGGGAGCATCACCTGAGAGCACCACCCGGAAGCACCACCCGGGAGCATCACCTGGGAGCATCACCCGGAAGCACCACCTGGGAGCATCACCTGGAAGCATCACCTGGGAGCACCACCTGGGAGCATCACCTGGGAGCACCACCTGGGAGCATCACCTGGGAGCACCACCTGGGAGCATCACCTGCAGCTGGTTGGGACCCCTCTGGAGAGCAGGACCCCAGGGAAGGGGCTCAGAGTCGAGCCCCGGGGCTGTGGCCTCACCAGCGTGGATCCAGGCCCTCCTTCCTCTGCCTCTGGCTGCCTGTCCTGGGCGTCCTCCCCCGGAGGAGAGCCGGATCACAGCGACGCCGGCCCAAGCAGGGTCTCCCCGAGCGTGGCAGACTCGCAATTTATCTCATAAATGCGTCTCGATGTTCCACAAATCACCCACGCTCATCCCTGGAGATGTCTTTAACTCGGGGCTTAGAGTCGCAGCTGAAGCCTCTATGGATCTTTTACTCTATCACATGGCAGCGAGAGGGGACTAGCTTGGTCGGGGCCTTCGTGGCGCTGGACTGAATTAGGTTACGCAAACTCTAAGGAGGATCGTCCCGCAAAGCTGCGGCAGGAATGGGCTGCAGGCAGCCCCCAGCTGGGCCATTGCAGGGGCGAACGTCACCCTCGGGTTAGGGCTCAGAGCCGCTGGCTGACCTGACCTTTGATACTTGGAGGAGGAAGTAACCAAAGAATAGTTCGAGACTGTCAGCTCCTTGGCAGAAGCCACTGGGGAGAGGTATGTTCTAGAGGGTAAAACCCAGCCCTCGATAGGATTTCGCTCCAGCCACGGGTCACGGAATGACGGCTGGGACACAGGAGGGCCACTGTAGAAATACAGCTTAGACAGGCGGGCAGGTCGGTCTATGCAGGCTGGATTTAGATTTAAATCCACAAGCAGTTTCTGCCCACCTACTACATATCTTATTTAACCCACTAAACAATCAACAACTCTTTTCTCATGCATTAATGTGAAGGAGTTCAAACACTAAAGCAGGGATAGACACCCCACAGTGGTGCCATGGGGTTCCCATCCCACGCCCTGGTGGGTTCTGGGCGACACAGAGCTCTCTCCAAGCAGGCAGACGCCCCCACGGGTGCACTACGACTTCTTCTTGTCCTCATCCCGTAGCCCAGTTCCCTGGCTCCTCCTTTCCCGCACGGGCATTAGCACACAGGGCTGCACACCCGACCCTCCCGTGCTGCGTTTTGGAGTCAGCTTCTGCGATTTTCAAGAGTGATTTTGACAATCCCAATCAAAATTCCATCATATTTTATTTTTTAAACGCTCGACAAGCTGATCCTAAAATTTATATGAAAATGCAAATAGACTAGAAGAGCCAAGGCACTTTGGAGAAGAACAAAGTTGGAGGATTTACGCCACCAGATCTCAAGATTTACTTTAAACTCGCAGGGACCGAGACAGGGTGGCGTTGCGGAAGGGTGGCGTCCGGACAACGCAACAGACGGAGAACTGAGAGTCAGGGCCACACAGAGGGTCGGCTGATACAAGGCCAAACTGCCAAGGTAGTCTAACGGGGAAAGGAAAGTATTTTCAACAAATCGCGTATTGACAATCAGGTGTCCACGTGGAAAAAGTAAAAAACTGAAAGAGCAGCATCATCCCTTAGCTCATAGCACACACAAAATCTAACTCAAGACAGATTACAGATCTAAATGGAGAAGCCTAAACTGTAAAACGTGTAGAAGAAAACACAGGAGAACACGTGTGGCTCTCAGGGAGGGATAGATTCGTAGAGCACAAGGATTGTGAGTCACAGGAGGGAAAACTCAGAAACTGGATTCCGTCGGTGTTCGGGCTTTTGCTCTTTGAAAGACACAAGGCAAACTATAGAATGGCAAGAAGAAAAAAAAAATACTTTCAGTACAGTGTATGCATCTGCCAAAACTTATATCCAGAATATATTAAAAAGCATTTACAACTCAATAATAGGAAGACATAGAATACAATTTGAGAATGGGTAAAAAAAAGATTGAAATAGATCACAAAAGAAGACACCAAAGTGACCAACTAGCCCATGAAATATGTCCAGTGTTATTAATCTCCAGGGAAAGGGAAATTAAACTACAAAGAGATTTTACTATTCCTCTCTCCACGTGCGGGGCAGGATGTGGAGGAGCTGGGACCTCACATGGCACTGCTGAGGATATAAAATGTTTGAACCACTTTGGAAACTGTTGAGCAATTGCGTAAAAAGTTAAACATTTCCGCAGGGTACATCCTAGGTTTCCCACTCTGAGGCATTAACCCCAGACGGGTGACACCACAAAGACTTACTTACACAGGAACGTTGACAGCAGTTTTATTCATTTTATTTGCAGCAACAAAAATGCAGAAACAAACATGCCCTTGAGGAGGAGGATGGACAAACATAACGTGTGCGTGTGTGCGATGCCATAGAAGGTGACAGACACACACAGTGGCGTGGGCAGATCTGGACATCGGCAAACAGGGTGAAAGCAGCCAGACACAAGAGCGTGCTCCTCCGCGTACCACATACGTCAAACATGGAAAATGCCAACTAGTCACAGCGGGGGGCAGAGAGCTGGTTGCCCGGGGGTGGGGGAAGGGAGGGGAGACTCCCCGGGGCAAAGTGAGCTTTCGGGAGGGACAGAAACGGGCTGCGTCCCGCTCACAGTGGGTGGTTTTCACGAGTGCGTTCATCTGTCAAAGCTCATGAAAACGTACACTTATAACCTTGATTTAGAAAAAAATAATCTTGGCCAAGCAAGATTTTCTCCTACACTAGAACTTCAGAAGCCAAGAAGTAGATCTTCCTTGTGCGGTATTTTAATGTTAGAAATAGTGAGGGGAGGTGGGGCTGGTTGGTTGGTTTTGTAGAAGAGGACTACTGCAATGGCCTTCAAAGTTATAATCTACTGTATCTTCTGTTGGCTTGCCCCACGTGGACAGGGGGCTCCTTGGACATGCCACCATTTGGGTACACGGTGCCGGAGGCCACGGCCCCGGCACTGCCACCAATGGAGGCTGGTGGCGGCCCTTGCCCCTCAGGGAGGGGCACCTGGGGCATTTTGGAGAGCAGGGGCACCTCTCGTCAATGCGCTGCCTGCTGGGGCTGGTGTCGCACTCGCTCCCCGGGACCCCGACGTTGGGAGGTGGGAGCACCGGTGAACACTCAGGTGCCCGGATGGCAGGACACAATACGTCTCTGTCTCCTGGACGGCCGGACATAAATACGCCTTCAGCTAAATGAGAACCGAAGTGCGCGGGAGGAGTGCTATAAATCATATGCAGACCACCAAATAAAATTCAATTTTCGGGTAACGCGAAGGTGGGATGCGCGTGGAGCGGCTGCTTTGCATATCACCGCGGCAGCAGGTGACGAGCGGGGAGGCAGGGCTCGCGGCTGGTCGGTCCCCGGCGAGGCTGCGATTGTCTCCTTCCTTTGCCTCCTCTAATCGCACCGGCGCAGTGTTGATTCGGGACACGGCGGCCCATGAAAAATGTCACTGTTCTGCCGATGGTGCGGACCTGCTGGCAATTCCAGCAGGCAGCGGCTGCACGTGAAGGGTGATAAGGCACTCCATCCCGCCACGCTCAGCGGGTTTCCCATTTCCTCCTGCAATTACACATCAAACTGTTTTAGCTTCACAAGCTCCGGCACTATAAATGGCCTCGAGGCAGAAGGCCGCCCGCACGCTGATGAGCCGGGCTTCAAAGCCGAGTGCAGACTCAGGTTGGGTGGGGGAGCCGGCTAAAAAAACATATCGCCCCCACCCCCGCCGTGCACGCACACTCACTCTGCAGAGCCCCGAAGACGGGCCCTAGAAATCACTCTCATTATCGCCGCCTCGTCCAATTAACAGCGGGTTTAGGGAAACATGATTAGCTGTCTTTGTAAGAGAGAAGGCACCAAAGGCAACGCCGCTGGGCTCTGTGCCCTCGTCTCTCCCGAGTGGTCCACAGACAAGTGAGGGGGCACGCCCTGAGAGCTCCTAGGAAATTCAGGGTCTCCTGACATACTGGAAACCTAGGGCTCCAAATCTACAGGTGGGCCCAGGAATCTATTTTAAAGGGCATCTCCAGGCATGCAAGCGTGCCTGGGCTCCAGACCCAGATGGTAGACAGGTGTGGAAGGAAGGCATTTATGTAGCACTGTTTGAAAGTCCATTCATTCATCTACCTACTCACCCACCCATCTATCCACCAATCCATCCATCCATTCTTCTTTCCATCCATCCATCTACCAATTCATCTATCCATCCATCTATCCATTCATCTACCTACTTACCCACCCATCTATCCACCAATCCATCCATCCATCTATCTATCCATCCATCTACCAATCCATCCATCCATCTACCAATCCCTCTATGCATCCATCTATCCATTCATCTACCTACTCACTCACAAATCTATCTAACAATCCATCCCTCTATCCATTCAACCACCCGCCAATCATCCATCCATCCGCCAATCCATCCATCTACCAATCCCTCTATCCATTCATCTACTTACTCACCCACCCATCTATCCACCAATCCACCTATCCATCTGTCCATCCAACCACCCACCAACCCATCCATCCACCCACCAATCCCTCTATCCATTCACCTATCTACTCACCTACCCATTTATCCAACAATATATCCATCTATCCATCCACCCACCCACCAATCCATCCATCCATCTATTCATCGATCCATCCAACAAATATTGGGCACTGGTTTGCAGCCTGGCTCTGGAGACACAAGGTGACAAAGCTCACTGGGTGCTGTGCTCTCTGGAGTAGCTGGCACACGGTTTGGCACTCCCCGCCCTAGGACAGGTGAGACAGCCGTCTGGCCAGGGCAGTGTGGGCTCTGGTGGCTGCTGGGGTTGGAGCGCTGCCTCAGACCCTGTCGCCGGGCAACTTAAACAAGCTCCCCGAGTCTCAAACCTGTAGGATCTGTAAGAGGGATGCAGTGACAGTGCCCACCTGAAGGGGTGTTTGTAAAGATTAGATGAGTTAATTCTTAGGGAGCACTTGGAACAGGACTTGGGAAAAGTGAGCACTCAAATATGAGCTGCAACCATTATCATTATTTTACTATCATCTTCAGGGACAATCCATCCCTACAGTCTAGAAAGTACAAACTAGTATGATATAATAAGATAACTTCTGCAGAAGGGGCAGAAGAAGACATATGTTGAGAATATAGAGGACATAGATCTCAATCTTTACACAATTGTTCCTGGAACATACTGAGATATCTATCTTTCATCCATGTATCTATCTGTCATCTACCTACTTAGCCAAAATTTGTATTAATTTATACATACGGTAAAGCACATGCATCATCAGCACATGGCTTGATGGACTTTCAAAGTGCACACGCACCAAGATGAGAGTGTCCTGGGACCACAGAAGGCCCTATGCCCCATCCCAGTCCGAAGGGGTCACAGTCCTGCCTGCCGTCACCATGCTGTCTGTGGGAGGGATCCCGTTGCAGGAGACGGCAGCTTGTTCTTTTTAAAAGCAGCACAGGGATAGGCGCGGTGGCTCACATTTGTAAGTAACCCTAGCACTCTGGGAGGCCGAGGCGGGAGGATAGCTCAAGGTCAGGAGTTTGAAACCAGCGTGAGCAAGAGCGAGACCCCATCTCTACTAAAAATAGAAAGAGATTAACTGGGCAACTAAAAATATATAGAAAAATATTAGCCAGGCATGGTGGCACATGCCTGTAGTCCCAGCTACTCAGGAGGCTGAGGCAGGAGGATCGCTCGAGCCCAGGAGTTGGAGGCTGCTGTGAGTTAGGCGATCCCACAGCACTCTAGTCCGGGCAACAGAGTGATACTCTGTCTCAAAAAAAAAAAAAAAAAGCAGCACAGCATTTGCAGTGTGAATGAATATCCCAGTTTATCTCCACTGTCGGTTTCCTACCATTGCTGGGTGTTTGGACGGCTTCTAGTTTGGGCGGTAACAGATGCTGCTGCCACGAACATTCCTGTATCTGTCTCGTGGTGCACATACACTTGCGTCTCTGCCAGGGACACACCCGAGAGTGGAATTTGGGGGGAAGGGGGCGTGCGCACATTCAGCTCTGGAAGACACGGGTTTTCCCTAAGGCTGGGCCAGTCCACACTCCCGATGGCAGGGTCAGGATTCCAGAAGCCACGCATCCCCAAAAACACTCGGAGGGGCTGAGCGCCCCGTGGGTGGACTTTGCATCCTCTGTGCTCCTACAGAGGATGAGGAACCTCGGAGCCAGACGGCATTTCCACTTGGCTCTGCTTGTCCGCCCTCAGTGGCTGCTTCCTGGTTGGAGTCTCCATCTGCCACTCAAGATGCAGCCAAGGGACCCACATGGGCTGGAGGGAGGGGCTGCCAGATGCTGACTCACTTCTCTGGGATTCGGGCCCCTCTGGCTGCTGTGGTTGTTTTCTGACGCCTTTGAAGTCTTTCGCTCTTCCTCCCTCCCTCCCTCTCTTCCTACAGCCTTTGGGTTTTGGTGACTGTGTCTGCCAGCCACCCCACACATTGTGACTGGGTCCCAGCAGCCTGCAGCGGGGCACGGGGTGGGTCATGGCTAGTACAGAGACGCATGGTGACAGGACGGGCACAGCCCGCCGTGAATGGGGGGCCTGGAGCTGGCCCTCCAGGCAAAAGACGGAGCTGCAGCCCCCCAGGCTCCAAGCGGACGCCCCAGCTCGGGAAGCCGGGAGGAGTGGCTGGCACGGTGGAGAACAAAAGAGCATGTCAGGGGTGGGCAGTGGAGGGACCAGAGGAGCAGCTATGTGATCCCAAAGGAAAGCAAAAAACAAAAAAACCCCTCAGCTGGGAAACAGTGTTGATGAATACCGGATGGCAGATAAACCTAGAACCAGAGAACACAAAGTTCTTATCGTGCTTCCCCGAAAATAAGACAGGGTCTTATATTTATTTTTCCTCAAGAAGACACCCTAGGGCTTATTTTCAGGGGATGTGTTATTTTCCCTTCGAAGCCTCAGCTTATAGCACGCACAGGATGGCCGGGACCTGACGGGGGAGCTGACCTTGTTGGTGGGGCTGCCCGCACCTTTCTGGTCACCTTGGGATAGTAGCTGTCACGATGGGGCAGATGAGAAGGGCTGCTTGTCTCCTTTCCCGCTCCGTGACGAAATGCATGGGTTGTGCAGATGCACTGGGTGGCCACGCCCATCACCAGGCCTCATTTCTGGGGTAGGGCTTATATTGCGCAAATGCTCAGGAATCCTCCTAGGGCTTATTTTATGGGTAGGGCTTATTTTCAGGGAAACACGGTATTTCACGTCGCCATCCCTAAAATCCCTGCAGAAAAACTACTAAGTCCTCTGGCCTTTTGATGTGTTCGTGCTGGAGAAAGACACCCCCGATCCCGGCAGACAGGGAAGCTGTGCAAAGCAGAGAGCCCCTTGCCCCCCCCCATCCCCCCAGCAGCCCAGGGCCAGGCTGTCCTGCTGCAGGGCACGGAGGTTCTCGTGGGCACCGGGCGTGCAGAACTGAGGGGAGGGTTCAGCAGACACTGACCAATCTGTCGCAGCCTTGCAAATGCAGCAGGAAGCTATGCAGCGGGCTTCAAGGTTGTTTTTAATTGCTTGTTCCAAAGATGCCAGTCTGTGAAGCGCTGACTTTCTCGATTCTTCTCCTCCCTAATTAGACTTGGAGCTGCTGCTGTACAAACACACACGCCTCGTCACGTGTGAGTGGCGTGCGCCCAGAACACGGCATCCAACAGCAAAACATGACTGTTAGTCCAGGACTATCAGCTAGCTTTCCATAGAAGGCCGCAAGCAAGATTTTTATCTAGAAGAACATCTTTACTTTGAAATCCTCAACTCCTGAACCCGCCTCTGCACAGACGCCGTGTTTCTGAGACAATCCGGAACAGACTTGGAGGAACGATGGTGAGTCCGCCTCAACTCTCTGCAGGAAACTGCCTGGCCAGAGCCCCTCTGCCACCTCCCGCCACCTCCTGCCACCTCCTGCTACCTCCCACCACCCTCCCTCTGGTGTCAGCAGCCTGGGTCGCCTTTGACAAGGAAGCAGCGCTGCGGTCTCGAAGAGCAGGGGACGGCCAAGCCTGCACTGCGCGGTCACACCATCACCGAGGACTTCCGTGGCAGCCATCGCTGGGATCGACGCGAGTCACTCACACAGAACGTGGACGTGCAGGTGACGGGGGACTCGGAATTCGCACACAGCCTGAACAGGCCTCTGCAGTCTCGGAAGCCAGATGGCGAGGGTCTGTGGTCTTCCCGGCTGGATTCCGAACCCGCACCCCCCCCAACCCCACCCACTAGCGTGACGCGGGCACGCTCGCCGCGCAGCGCCTGGGGCTGCGGGTTCTGAGTCCGGGACCACGGTGCACGGCGCCAGGCACTGCTCGCTCTCGCTGCCTGCAACGTCCCGTGTGAAGCCGGCGTAGTTTTCTACGCAAAACTTCCATCGGCCTGATTAAAGCACCCATCTGTGTCGAAAATGGGATTATTCCTTTAACTCAGATTTAAAAAAAAATACTAAACAACTGGAAAACTTCATTAAATATATGAATATTGCGTGTTTTTCAGTCCTTTGCCATTTCTCTTACTGTTTTTTTCGTAGAATTAATGTCTCTTCCTGTGTTTTCCTAATTGCACAGAGTGAGGAGTGAGTCTCCCCACGGTCCCCAGGGAGGTGAGCGCCACTGCCCCTTCGCTGCACGGGATCTACCCCGACTAGCGACACCAGGGGTGGTGGACACACTGTCGGATTCAGGAGGGCGAGGACACCGGCGCCACCTGCGGTCGACCACCCTGTCCAGGGCAGGGCCCCGACCTGGTCCGTTTCCTGAGGTTCCTGTGCCCACCTGCCTCCCACTGACCTCCCCTGGTAGGCAGGTTCTACCTCGTGCCCCGTCTCCGGACGGTCACTCGGTGTCCTCCCCCAACACCTGTTCCTCCTCTTGCACATGAACGGACACCTGCGGCCCACTCAGGGGTCCAGGCTGGAGACCTGGGCTTTGCTCCTTCCCCCTCAGCCAGCAGGTCCCAGCCGTGGGGTCGGAAAGCCTCCCCACCCGGCCTCCACCCTGGCCCTCCCTGCTGGGTCCCACACCAAGCACCCTGGTATAGCCGAGGGTGGCTCCAGTTCAGGCCACTGCCGCCCTCCAGTCCTGTGCTGGGAGACACCCGGGGCCGGCTCTGAGCTTCTCTCTGTCTGGGACACGGGAGGGAAATGCCACAGCACGGGGACAGCTGGGCCACGTCAGGACTCGGCCTGGCCGCACCATGGGAGAGGGAGTCCTGACGCGTGTGGGGGGGAGGTGGCCTGAAGCTGGCACCCAGGGCGCCGTGAGCGGAGCTGGTGAGCCTGAAAGTGCAAAGTACAGAAGGAGGAATGGGTGGCAGGGGCTTCCCGGGCCTCGGAGGGACCTGCACAGAGACCCAGGGGGACCCCAGGGCGAGGAGCAGAGACCTGCTGCAGGGCAGGGCCTGAAGGGCGTGTGTGTGAATGTGGATACACGCGTGCCGTGTGCGTGCGTGCATGCTCACGCGTGCTGCATGTGCACATGAGGCCGGTGACGAATGAGGCCCGAGGCTCAGGAGGTGGCAGAGGCCAGGCCCGCAAGGGCTTTGGAGGCCGCTGCGGGGGCCTGGCCCGCGCCACGACAGGACCATCCACCGTGACGGCTCAGACGCCGAGAGAGGCGAGGACATAAGTCATTAGGATGCGGGGAAGCACTGTTAACGATGCAGAAATCAAAGGGTGAGAGTGTGTAGATCTCAAAATAGAAAACGCAATGACAAATGTACCTGCCAAGTGACAGAAGGGACGCGATACACTCACAGGCAGAGAAAATCCCACGCCATCGCTCCCACTAATGCAGTTGCTCAATCGGCGTCCGAAAGTCAATGCTCAGTTCATCCAAGTGCATTTGCAATATCGAACCAGGCCGGATTCACAGGGAGCGAGACGGCGTCTCTGCCGCTTCGGGTCTCTGTTTTGGGCCCTGCGGCGGCTTTGCAAGGTGTCGAGTCAGCTGAACTGAAGGAATCCCCCGCCCATGAAGGTGCGGGCCCTTGGGGAGCCCGGCGGTGCCGCCATGGACCCTCCAGAGCCCGACTGTTCCGCCGTGGGGCCTCTGGAGCATGGTCGAGCCGCCATGGACCCTCCGGAGCCCGGCCGTGCCGCCGTGGGGCCTCCGGAGCACGGTCGTGCTGCCAGGGACCCTCCGGAGTCTGGTCGTGCCGCCGTGGGGCCTCCGGAGCACGGTCACGCTGCCAGGGACCCTCCGGAGCCAGGTCGTGCCGCCGTGGGGCCTCCGGAGCACGGTCGTGCTGCCAGGGACCCTCCGGAGCCAGGTCGTGCCGCCGTGGGGCCTCCGGAGCACGGTCGTGCTGCCAGGGACCCTCCGGAGCCAGGTCGTGCCGCCGTGGGGCCTCCGGAGCACGGTCGTGCTGCCAGGGACCCTCCGGAGCCAGGTCGTGCCGCCGTGGGGCCTCCAGAGCATGGTCGAGCCGCCATGGACCCTCTGGAGCCCGGCCGTGCCGCCAAGAACGCGAATCTCTGCTGGGCGCTCCTGGGGGTGCAGCTGCTGGATCCCCGGAAACATGTGTGCTCCGCGCCACACCAGAGCCCGCGGGACGGAGAGGGCGTCTTTTCTTCCTGCACCTCTCAGTCCACAGGCGCTGGCGGCAGACGGTCCCTCCCAAGGCTCTGTCCCCCATCCCCGCTCCAGACCCACCAGGCCCTGGTGACGGCCGTCCCCGCCCTGCACGTCTCCGGTGCAGGAGGAGACACAGCAGGGGACTTCTGCGGCCCCGCGTCCTGCCAGACAGTTACGGGGTGGGTATGGGGTGAGGTCACAGGGTGAGGGCTGCTGGTCACGGGGTGAGGGCTGCTGGCCATGGGGTGACGGCGGCTGGTCATGGGGTGAGGACTGCTGGTTATGGGGTGAGGGCTGCTGGTCATGGGGTGAGGGCTGCTGGTCACGGGGTGAGGGCTGCTGGCCATGGGGTGAGGGCTGCTGGCCATGGGGTGAGGGCTGCTGGTCATGGGGTGAGGGCGGCTGGTCATGGGGTGAGGGCTGCTGGCCATGGGGTGAGGGCGGCTGGTCATGGGGTGAGGGCTGCTGGTCATGGGGTGAGGGCTGCTGGTTACGGGGTGAGGGCCGCTGGTTGGTCATGGGGTGAGGGCTGCTGGCCATGGGGTGAGGGCTGCTGGTCATGGGGTGAGGGCTGCTGGTCATGGGGTGAGGGCTGCTGGTCACGGGGTGAGGGCTGCTGGTTACGGGGTGAGGGCTGCTGGTCATGGGGTGAGGGCTGCTGGCCATGGGGTGAGGGCTGCTGGTTATGGGGTGAGGGCTGCTGGTCATGGGGTGAGGGCTGCTGGTCATGGGGTGAGGGCTGCTGGTCACGGGGTGAGGACTGCTGGTTACGGGGTGAGGGCGGCTGGTTATGGGGTGAGGGCTGCTGGTCATGGGGTGAGGGCTGCTGGTCACGGGGTGAGGACTGCTGGTTACGGGGTGAGGGCCGCTGGTTGGTCATGGGGTGAGGGCTGCTGGCCATGGGGTGAGGGCGGCTGGTTATGGGGTGAGGGCTGCTGGTCACAGGGTGAGGACTGCTGGTTATGGGGTGAGGGCCGATGGTTGGTCATGGGGTGAGGGCTGCTGGTTACGGGGTGAGGGCCGATGGCTGGTCACGGGGTGAGGGACACAGGAGGGGTACCCCTCCTTGCCATGCAGTGTCTGCCTCCAGCCAGGAAAACAAAAGCTACAAGTGGAGAGAAACTGACATTCTGAGAGGGAAGTAGCTAGAACTTTCCTCCCAAACCCGCGGCGCTAATTCACAGCACCGTCAGATAGGGTGCACAAACGCGTTCCAGCCGGAAACAGGGCCGGGCGTGTTGACAGCTGCTGACACACAATCACCTCCGAGGGGCATGTTCAATGGCCTGGCTCAGGCACCTCCCGGGCTCGCTCACCTGCTGCTATTTTTAGAGGGAACAGCTGGTGCTGGGGCCCCACCCCCACAGCTGGCGCTAGGTAGCAGAGGTGACCTCAGCAGCTTGGCTGGTGACAGGGAAGGAGACGAGGGAGGGAGGGAGAGAAGAGAAGGCACAGACTGGGAGGGAACGGGCGAGTGACCGGGATCACAGGCCCCAGCACCGGCCTGTCTTCGGGAGCAGGAAACAGGCCAGAGCGTCTGGGTCTCACTGAAAGGCCCACGGTCAGCTGTGGGGCCCACACAGCATTCTGTCGCGCGGGGACGCCACGCTGAGCCAGTCTTGCTGCGTGCCGAATTGGTGTTCGCAAACGGCTCCCCCACTCGGCCCTCCTCGGGGCCAAAGTCATTTCAAACCAGCAGTTGGAAGAGCCCCCAAGACGTGCAGCCTCCGGACCCCATTCTCCCCAGGGGCAACAAGTCAGGAAAAAACTCTGCAAAGATTTCACCCCCTCAAAAAAACACCCTTTATTAAAACCGAGAAGCGTGCCGGCCCTAAAATCACACCGGTAAGCTGTGTCCACTCGTCCCTTTGTGGGGCTAGACGGAGCCCCACAGCATGCTGCCCACGGGTGCCAAGGCCGCCGGCACTGAGCCCCGTCCCGTGGCCGGTCTGAGTTGAGATGGGCTGTCAGTGCGTCACGCACACCGGATCTCAAAGGCTTCCTCCAAAATTAAAATAAAGCTTGTAAAATATTCAATTAATACTCTTGAGTATGTTGTACTCACTGAAACAATGTTTGGGGTATACTATAGGGTGTCCCAAAAGTCTCCAGACAAAGGAAAAATTTTGCAAAATTTTGTAAGGAGTACTTTGTAAATAAAGGCACATTTAGGTACAACTTCCCATTTTCCCTATGTATGGTGACCTCTGGGATACCCGGCCACTAACTAAACTCATTTAAGAAACTGATTTCATACCATCCCATACCTGTTAGCATGAGTGTTACCAAAAACAGAAAACATCGAGCGTTGGGAGGGCTGGAGCCCCAACACACGGTGGTGGGAACGCACAGCTGCCGCGCAGAGCGGCATGGCGGGTGCTCCAAAACCAAACCTGGAACCACCCCGTGACCCAGCAAGTCCACCTGTGGGTCCCTGCCCGGGAGGACTGAGCAGGGTCTCGAGAGATACGTGTTATCCCCGTGTCCACGGCAGCTAAAACACGGAAGTAACCACGTGTCCACCAACGCACGAAGCAATAAACGAAACACGGATTCCGTCCCCACGGTGGACTGGTTGGCGTGCAGCGTGGAGAGGAATGAGCTGCTGACACGCTACTCCACGCGTGAGCCTTCGGGACGCTGTGCCGGGTGAAGCCAGCAGACACGGAAGGACGCTCTGAGTCCACTCACGCGAGGTCCCCGCAGTGGCCCTGCCCACGGGGACACACAGTGGAGGGGGGGTGGAGCTGGGGCGGGGGAGGGGCGCTGGTGTCTATGGGGGCGAGTTTCCGTTTGGAGGGGTCAGAAACCCTGGACGTGCCGGGAGCGAGGGTCTCACGGCACCGTGAGTGTCCTTAACGCCGCTGAACTGTGACCCGACACACGGGCAGATGGTAAATTTTGTTCTGCATATTTGCCACAATAAAAATTAATTTTGACTATCCTTTCTTTTTTCAATGTGGTTCCCAAATGTTTAAAATCCTCCGTGACTCTGCCATGTTTTGGCTACACGGCAGTGCAGGGCGGGTTTACAGGCAGATTTCTAAGCCCCCCCCCTCCCCCGGAGTTCCTGATGCGGGGGGGGGGCGGCGCAGAGAGTGTGAGTTTCTGACATTTCCCAAAGTGATGCTGATGCCACTGGTCCGGGGACCCCACTTTGAGAACCACTGCCATAAGGAATTTATCTGAAAAACCACCCACCTCTGAGCTGGGAGCTCGACCACAACAGCCCAGGGGTTCTGACATGTCAGAACTGGCTGAAGGGCGGGTGTGTTTCTAGACGTGCTGGCAGCTCGCCGTGGTCAGGGCCACGGGCACACCGCTGAGACGCAGCCCCACTCCCTCTGGCCTCGTCCCGCGCCCCTGCTGGGCCACGCCGGGGGACAGGCACCTGGCAGGCAGCCTTCCTGCAGGCCCCGGCCAGTGCCCGGCTGGGGGCTTCTGTCCCCTCGGCCTGTGCCCGCCGCTGCCCCCTGGGCTCTCTGCCTGTGGTGCTGACACGTGGCTGCCCTCACGCGCCCGGGCGTCTGCACCCTCCTCCACCCAGGCCAGGCACTCGCTCGCTGCTTGTTCCACTGTGATTTTTCTGAGCTCAAAACTCGCTCGGAATCAGAAAGCTTCAGGAAATGGGCTGCCCGTGCAGATAGGAAGCACGTGGCAGTTGCACTTGCGTGCTGCTGCCGGTGGCGTTGCGGACACAGCTGCAGCTCCACGCGCCCGGCCCGGCCGCGGCCGAGCCCTCGTGTGGACGCCGGCCGCCTGACCCTGCGGGAGGGCTGCCCACTGGAAACAAAATACAAAGGATGACACAGCCTGGCTTGAGATTCCGCCAAGGCAGTTATCCAGGCGCAGTCTGTACTGAGGTTTCACGCCGACGAATGTGGCTTCTCCGTGCACCGCGCCGCGGAGTGACCGCCGCAGCTCTGGCTCACGGCGGAAGAGCCTGGAGGTGGACGCTGGGTGGGGGCGTAGTGGGAGCCTCGGCGGGAAGCCACATGGTCTCCCTTTTCCACAGTGGCACGCCTCACGTTCCGAACAAGAACGTGCGAGCCAGGAAAGCAGGAACCTTGTCAGCAGGACTGGTCGTGGAATGCCCGGCGTCCAGCACCGACGGACAGACAAATGGACAGGCAGATAGACGGGTGGACGGCCAGATGGACAATGGATGGGCGGGTGGATGGATGATGGACAGGTGGACTGATGGACAATGGATGGGACAGGTGGATGGATAACAAACGAATGGATGTGTGGACGGGTGGATGGATGGATGTGTGGACGGGTGGATGACAGACAGGTGGATGATGGACAGATGGGATAACTGGTGGACGTGTGGAGCGATGGATGATGGATGGATGGAGGGACAGATGGATGGGCAAACAAGTGGGAAGATGCACAGATGAATGTATGGATGACGGACAGATGGATGGACAGGTGGACAATGGCTGTGTGGGTGGGTGGATGATGGACAGGTGGAATGACCGGTGGATGTGTGGGGTGATGGATGATGGATGGATAGAGGGACAGATGGATGGGCAAACAAGTGGGAAGATGCACAGATGAATGTATGGATGATGGACAGATGGATGGACAGGTGGACAATGGCTATGTGGGTGGGTGGATGATGGACAGGTGGAATGACCGGTGGATGTGTGGGGCGATGGATGATGGATGGATGGAGGGACAGATGGATGGGCAAACAAGTGGGAAGATGCACAGATGAATGTATGGATGACGGACAGATGGATGGACAGGTGGACAATGGCTGTGCGGGTAGGTGGATGATCACAGGTGGATGCATGACAAACGAATGGATATGTGGGCAGGCAGATGGATGGATGATGCATGGATGTGTGGGCGGGTGGATGCCAGACAGGTGGATGGATGGACAGAAGGATGGATGGACGGATGAACAAAAGTTATCCTTCTGTTCTCTAATAACTTGTCGGAAAGGCATTCAAGTGTCACCGAGCGTCACTACAGCTCCGGTCTGTCCTGTCCTGGTGTCGGTACAAGCAGCCTCCTGGCAGGACTCAGCCTGGTCCAGACCTGGCTCTGCCCAAGCAGTGCCGCATGCCTGGGGCTCCACTGCAGCTCCGAGTTCTCTCGTTTCATGGGGGGCGGGAGACGGCGCCTGCACCTGGCGCGGACGGAGCGAGACGCTGACCAACCCCCAACCCAGGCCGGGCTGCTGTGAGCGCCCAGACATGCATTGTGATTACCAGTTTCCCGACACACTGAGCATTCTTAGCTTCCCGATGTTGTATTTCTTCGGTAGCGCTAATTGATCCCATTTAAAAATGTGCAAATTGGGAATATTAGAAAGGAAATGGCATTGCAGGGCCACGGCGAAGTTGCCGCATTAAAGAAGAGCTGCGGTGAGTTTGCAGAGCGATTTCTGGGCCCCACCTGTCTCACCCACAGTGGCTTCTGCCTGCTGGGGGTGTGCGCCGTGGCTCTGATCCTACTTCCTCTTTGGAACAATTATGAAACACATGGGCGAGGCGGGCTCGGGACCGTGGGGACGGCAGGCCCGGCCTTCGAGACGGCCGAGGTCTGATGCGTCCGCACAGCCCTTCTCACGGCTCTGCCGCGTCCTTGCGTTCTGATGATTAATTTTCAATTTGCATCTTTAAAAAGCTAAGATTTGATCCAGATGAGCTGGTCTGTTCTTGAAATACTTATCTGTAGAGAACACATGTCGGTGCCTCGTGGGGAGGGCAGAACCCTTTCGAGGTCAGACGCTGACGTTACGTAAAGAGCGTCGCGGGGGTGTGCGTAGTGCCTCTCGCTCTGCGTCCCAGCGGTTCCCGGGTGCGCCTGAGGGTTCTGACGTGGCACCTGGAAGGGGAGGCCCAAGGGCAGGAGCCCTGCTCCCTGGCAAGGCGCCCACGCCACCCGCAGAGCCCACGTGCCGGCTGGCCCATGCCGCGTGACGCAGTGTGCAGCCTCTGCTTCTGCACCAACCCGAACAAAAAGGCGGACATCTTTGAAGGCAAAAACATCTTGAAAATGCCCGGGGTGCTTTTCCTTCTGACAAACCCACCCGGCAGTTTTCTAAACTGCACGATTTCCGGAACCTCAAACGCCACATTAAAGAGCAGGGACGCCTGGGCAGAGTCGGCGTCTTTGAAAGTGCGTGACCATGCGTGGTGGCCCAGTCCCGGCGGGCCCCATTCCCCGGAAGCCATCTATCTGGCCGGGACTCTGCAAGCCCAGCGAGGGGACGGGCCACTGAGGATGGCCGGGGGCTTCCGCTCCACAAACGCCCGAGAGAGCCTCATTCTGCAGACGGCCAGGGGCTCGCTACAGAGAGAGAGCTGCTTCCCTCTGCAGAATTGTGTCATTTCCGTGGGCGCCGTGTGCACACGGCGGTGCAGCCACGGAGGGGCGAGGAAGTGGAATGTCCCGTGGTCCAGCGGCCTCACCAGGGCCTCACCCTCCATGTGTGCCATGCTGTCGCCACGGCGCCAGCCAGTCCTGGAGGCTGTGTGCTGCCGGGTCCACGGCCCTGGGCACAGGAGGCTCTGCACACAGGCGGGCACGTCTGCAGGAAGGTGCATTTTACCTTTGTTCTTCTTTTCTAGGTTTGGACTAATGTGTGAGGTGCACACAGTGCCGTGTGCTGGGTGTGAGGTCACGGCCTGATCATGTTTTAAACGTGTGTGTGTGTCCCTGTGTCCAAGTCTGATGCCCGGATCTAGAACACGGCCGGCCCCCAGAATGCGCCCTCATGCCCACCCCCAGGCAGGGCCGGCCCCAGGTGGAGCCCACAGCTCTGCTGTCACCAGTTGGGGAGCAGGAGAACACAGGCTCCCAGAGACCGCCACACCCCGACCCCAGGCGTCTGCAGATGTGATCAGGTGCAGGCCTCGGAGGTGGGAGATCCTCCAGGTGGGCCCTAAATGCAATGGAAGGGTCTTTCTAAGACAGAGGCAGGCGGGTCGGCGTCGGGGCGGGTGCGATTACGGCAGCAGAGTCGGCGGGACACAGCGCCGGAGCCGGAGAACTTGGACAGCCGCTGGGAGCGGGAAAAGGCCAGGAAACGGTCTCCCCAAAATCCTACAGAGCCAAACAAGGCCCTGCTGACCCACGTCAGACATCTGACCTCCAGAGCTGTGCAAGAATAAATCTGCTTTCGCCACCGGGCCATGGTCGTTTGTCACCGAAGCAACAGGGGCTAATGCGATTAGCTGTGTCTGCACTGGGTTCACGCCGGTGGCTTCCGTCCTGTGTCTCCTGGCCCCGTTGCTCGACATGACGTCGGTGACAGTCCTCCTTGTCGCTGCACACGCTGCAGTCTTCCACGGCTGGGCTGCGTGCCGTTGCGCACACACACTGCAATCCCGCCACCCCCCACCCCCGCACGCGCACTGGGCAGCGCCCGGCACGGGCTGCTGCGAACACAGCGTGTGCGAACACGCCCGGCACTTTCTGTTGTGACAGAGACCCTCGTTTCCCCTGGGAGAACACCCGGGATTCCGGTCTGCCTTCTCTGGGCGTTCGTGTTCAGCTTCACTCACGAGACCCCGGTGAGCATTTTCCTGCGTGGCTGTGGCAATCCACACCTCCAAGAGCCGTTTATTCACCCAAAATCACTTGTCTGAGCAACTGCGGGGGCTGGGGGGGCTGGGGGTGCAGGGGTGAGTGAGGCAACGGGCCCCCGGCTCAGTGTCTGCATCACTGGGGTTGCAGGGCAACGCCCAAAGGGAACTTAAACTGCTCCACTCCAGGCGCTAAAAAGCTCAAGGACGGGAACAGAACACGGTGGCAGGCAAGGTGTCCCTAAGGAGCTAACATCTCAATCAAGTCCTGAATAATGAAAAAGAACCAGCCACGTGCAGAACCAGAGGAAGAACTTTCTAGAAAGAAGATGCAGGCTGGGTACGGTGTCTCATGCCTGTAATCCCAGCACTCTAGGAGGCCAAGGGGGGAAGGGTCGCTTGAGGATTTGAGGCCAAGAGTTTGAGACCAGCCTGGGCAATATAGGGAGATGCCGTCTCCAAAAAAAAAAAAAAAAAAAAAAAAAGAAAGAAAAGAAAAGAAAAAATAGAAAAATTAGCCAGGTGCGGGGGTGGCACACCTGTGGTCCCAGGTACTCAGGAGGCTGATGCAGGAGGATGGCTGGAGCTCAGGAATTCAAGGCTGCAGTGACCTGCGATGACGCCACCGCACTCCAGCCTGGGTGACAGAGTGAGAATCTGTCTCTAGAAAAAGGAGAAGCAGTCAGATGTTGGCCACTAACTTGGGAACGAGGCTTTGCATTTGCTCTCTTGGGTGTGTTCGCAAGGATCTCACGGTGGCCCTGTGAGCAGGCGCCTCCTCGCTGCCCGAGCACAGCAGACGCCGCCTGGCGCATTTGCTGCTGTGTCTGGGCAGAGTGACGGCTACCCAGGTTGAAAGGGATGCTGGCAGACCAGACAGGCACCCAGTCCCCGGCCTGTGAGCACCCCGAGAAACCTCGGCAGACCCCGGACCCTGGAAGTGGGTGCAGGGTCTTTTCTCCAAACGAAGGTTTGGAAGATTTGAATCCAAACCAAGGGGCTATATGTGCACTTAGGTGCTGATCAGTTAATACCAATTTGCTGGTGAGTACATGTGGTGCTTGTTTTTCCATTCTTGGGATACTTCACTTAGTAGTATGGGTTCCAGCTCTATCCAGGAAAATACAAGAGGTGCTATATCATCATTGTTTACTATAGCTGAATAGGACTCCATGGTATACATATAACATATTTTATCAATCCACTCATCTATTGATGGGCACTTGGGTTGTTTCCACAGCTTTGCAATTGTGAATTGTGCTGCTATAAACATTCGAGTGCAGATGTCTTTATTGTAGATTGTCCTTTGTACTTTTGGGTAGATGCCCAATAGTGGGATTGATGGATGAAATGGTAGATCTACTTGTATCGATTTAAGGTATCTCGGTATCTCCATATTGCCTTCCACAGAGGTTGGGCAGGTGGAGGGGGAGGAGGGGACGGGTATATACATACATAATAAGTGAGATGTGCACCGTCTGGGGGATGGTCACGCTTGAAGCTCAGACTTTCTGGGGGAGGGGGGGCAATGGCATTATAGGCAACCTTAAAATTTGTACCCCCATAATATGCTGTAATAAAAAACCAAACAAACAAAGACAAAACAAACCAATGGGCTGGGTTTATGTGACGAACGACATTCAGGATCTATAGAAATATACGTGTGATGAAGTTGCTCAGTAACAAGAATTTTACTTTTTTTGCCAGACCTAGTCTAAATGTTTGCCATGATAAAAACCGGCAAGGGAGTTGGGACCCTTGGGTTATGTTTATATTTCAGCCTCAGATCTCGGTTTCCCTCTGCGGCAGACGGGGGAATAGCAACTAGTTAATATAAACGTGAACACGGGGGATCAGGGCCGTGGCTACAGCGCGAGGCTGCACCACGCTGATTCCGAGAGCAGTTCCCTTGGCTTTTATCTTTACGGGATTGCGAGAGGCTCCCGGCGTCCACACTCGTAACAGGCTCCCGGCTCCGGCTCTGAGGCGTGGCCACCTCGGCACACTGCACCATGCCGCACCACGGCGACGGGTCATTTCTAGGACGTCTGACGAAGGTCGTTCGTCTCCTAGTACGATGGGCGTGGACGCGGCACGCCACCTCACGGCAGAGAGGAGCACGGGTGTCGTTGCCCGAGGGTGGCAAACGCAGAAACGCGATGGCTGTGGCTTCTGGGAGGTGCCCGAGGATCCCCGGGGAGGGGCGGGGCCAAAAGCAGAGGCTGGGGGAGCCCCTGAAACCCACTCACAAGGACCCCAAAACAAAATAAGCCCAGAAAAGGCATTTAGATGAATGTATTGACACCAGTAACAATAAGGCAGCTTTTTCTCAATGTTCTCCCTGGAAAAAACCAAAATAGCCTCACACACAAATCCCCGAAGACCCCGGATGTTTGGCATTTCCCGTAAGAAAAAATTCAGACTAATGGGAAATTGGCCTTCAGGAAAAACAGTGCCATTCCCCCAAAATCTCTGCCCGTGCTGTCTCCGCGTCTCGTCCGAGCAACGTGGAGAAAATCAGATCTCCGAGTCTCCAAGCCCCGGCTGGAGCCAGGTGCGCCGGGCGCGGTGACCACCACCAGACATTTCAGAAAAGGCACCAAGCGTGAAATTTATTTGATGCCTTGATACAAAACCACCCTGCCATCGTGGAGAAGAGGGAAAGGTGTGAAAATTAGACAAATTAACCCAACTTTCCAGAGAAGCATCATTGTTTACGGCTTCAGCACCTGTCCTCATTGTTTTTGGAAATTAAAGCAACTGGGACAAGCGGAGGAACGGGGCTGGTGGTCCAGGGCCGGCTTCTCCTGGGCAGGGAGCAGACAGGTGTCCCAGGACGGGGGTGGCGGGAGCCCCGGCCGGGGACCCTGCCCACCTGACTCCGCCAGCCGCAACCGTTGCTCACCGCCTCCCTGCCCGGGAGTCGAAGAAAGCTGCACTTTCTCATCAGTAGCACGTGAAAGGCACTGTCCTTTCATTAGTGCTTAACTGAGGTTGTCAGTCATCTAATTGCTTCAATGAAATATAATTAATTAAGAATAACATGCAGAGATATCTCCAGGAGCTGGAGATTGCACACTGCAATTTCTAGACTTTTTTTTCTGATAAACTGTGTCCTGCCAGACATTGTGCTGCTGCTGCATTTGGATAAGGGGCAAGCGACTCCACCGCCGGAGAAGCCGCGGTCCCCTTCGCCATTTGGGTTTCAGGATAAAGACAATCCAAAGTCTATTATTATCTGTTGCAGAAAAGGCGTCCCTCGCAGAGTCCGGGAGCATCAGCTGGAGCTCCCGGTGGAGAGGTCAGGACCGGGGGCCACAGGAGGGGAACGCAGCCCCGCGTGGGCGCACGGCTCTCCGCACAGTGACGCCAAGCACCGCACACCTTGGGTTCCGCGGAACCCCTCCCTGTCCCCCTCATTCAGCCGGCGCATTTTCCACAAGACTCTCCGATGCCAGCTGCTGCACCAGCACAGGCTGGGGGAGGCCACGGGGGTCATTTCCCAGAGTGTGCTGATCTCTAGAGAGGTGGCCACGACTTCAGAGTAGGGCGACCACCCAGAAGAAGCAAAGCAAAACCTGGGACGCCACACCAGCCCCGTCCCCAGACTCACCACGTCCAGAATCGACGGGAGAAATTCCGTGTGAAGAGCTGCGTTAGCTGCGGTTCAACAGCACACGCCGAAACGCCCTCAGACCCCCCCAGGAGTATTTGCTCTCGGGCATGGAGCCCAGATGCCGGCAATCTGGAGGGATCGTACTGGCTGGGGTGGCGGAGACCGAGACCCGGTCCCCTATCTTTCTGCTGTGTCCACGTGTGGTTTTCATCTTCCAGGTGGCCTCGTGGTCCGGCCTGGCCCAGCAGTCAGTCCAGAGAGTGAAGGAGACTCCCCACCCCCCACGGCCCTCTCGTGGACTCGGAGTGCTGGCTTCCGTGACCCCAACGCTCACACTCAGGAACCACTTCCTCAGCCTGTGTGGCTCGTTTTTAAACAAAAGTACGCACAACAGGTTTATGACAAGACAACCAGCAAGGAAAACAAAGACTGTCCCAACTTTCCCAAGAGCGGGGACATCTGCTGAGAATCTCGATCAGAAAGGCAGCTTGGAATATGTCCAAGTCCAGCGTTTTTCCAGAACTTGCACCCTAATACCTAGGGACAGAATGAATGACACTCAAGAGATATGTATAAATACGTCCTCACTCAGCGGGACTCTGCCGGCCCAGGCACGGCGTCCAGCCCGGACAAAGTCACCGGGGTGCTGGGAGGTCAAAGTGCATCCGGAACAGGCCACGCGGGTCCAGAGCACGTGGACGCTCACGCGGCCCTCTAGCTGCTCTTGTTCACTGTCCGCTGAGAATCACAGGGTCGGACGGTGAGGGATGGCGTTGGCGGGCGAGATCCGCACCGCGGAATGAAGTTTCAGTGGCTCGCGTGGAGCAGAGCACACCTGCTTCTTAGAGGCAGGTGACAGTCGGACGGCGCCAGAGAGGAGGCCACGTCCGTGACAGCTGACATGCGTGGCGAGCCTGCTGGGCCACCGCGCCCAGGTGACAGCGGCCTGGGTTGCGGGGAAGGAATCACACCTCGTCAGATGACAGTGGCAACTAAGTCCTGGACTCCGAGTGAAGCAGGTCCCTTCCCCTGTGTGGCCGGCCTCACCCAATCAGGGCGTGGGAGAACAAGGCCCGGCAGCCTCCAAGAAGGCACCCGTGCCGGGACACTCCCGGGACTCGATCCTCGGCCTCCACTCTCCCCGGGTCTCCTCCGCCTGCTCTGCACTGCATGCTTGCCGGCCCCACAGTCTCAGAGCCTGTGCCTTAAAATACACACCCCCAACTCCACACATATACACACCCACTGCCCTGTTTCCCTGGAGAACCCCGGCCAATGCACAGCCCACCCCGCGCCCCCACCCCGGGGGTGCCGGGGCTCGAACAGTGTGGAATCTGCTCCCACTTTCGCTGTTAACAGCACTCTCGGGAACATCATCTCTGCTGCGCAGAGCTGCAGGAACCGCGGGCAAATCTATGACAACGTAGAACCTGCCTCTGCAGACAGGCAAAGCCGAAAGTCTTGGCAGGTGCGTTATCGGCTCCAGGATAGGTGACCGAGGCCGCCACGCCTACATGCTCATTCGGTTCTCCTGTGAGGACACAGCCCTGTGCAAACGGACATGGGGGCGAATCCCCCGCAGAGGGACCCTTGCAGGCTCGCACTCCTGCCAGGGTTGCTTCAGCTTGTGCAGGACACGGCACACAAAGCTCAGCCCCTCCGTGGACCCCGAGCGCCGGGAAAACAGTCAGTGGAGCAGAGCCCAGGTTCGAGGCCACGTCTCAGTAACGTGGCTCTGCAACGTCAGGGCAGGAGAGAACCTCGCCCGTCACTCGGACCACCTGTGCCTTCACGCGCGGCCGCCTCCCGCGGCAGGTGAGGCCCCTGCGCTGAAGACCCAACAGGGGGACGGGGTCCCTGCCCAGGAGGGAGCTGGCCCCTAACCTAACCTGCAATGTGATTTAAACGTCTCTATTGAATACGTTAGCATGTTAAATGGGGAAAACCACAGCGCCACGTGACTCCGCCACTCTGAACACGACCACGGGACTTACTCGAAGTGCTTACTCACAGGGCAACACGGGGCCTCGTCAGTAATAAGACACAGGGTTCGAGTTCAGTCCTCAAAGCCTGTGTTTCCAAAACCGTGTGTTTAGGGAGCCCAGGACACACGCAGACAAGCCCAGAGGTCGAGAGTGCACTTTGGGGTCTTCACCAGGTGAACCTGGCATGTGGCCAGCACCCAGGTGGGGACAGGACCCCGCCGGCCCCACCTGCCCTCCATCCTCCCCAACAAACACCGCCCAGGGGGAGCCTCGCTTTTCAAGACTTTATAGTTTTTTTCATATTTAAATAAATATTTTTATCAAGATAGTTTTTACATAAAGTTTTTAAGTAGTAAAAACTGTACACGAAAACCACTGGCCCTTCTTCGGGGAGCCCTGCCCACCCCTGGGGCATCTATGCCCCTGGGGGGCTCCCCTTAGGTTAGGGATGGGTCACAGGTAGGGACGGGGCCTCTGCGGGGCCACCCAGTGAGGCTGCCGTGCAGGTGGGGGCAGGGCTAGCGCAGAAGCGGAGCGCCCACCTGCGCCCACCTGCGCCCACCTGCACCCACCTGCGCCCACCTGCGCCCGGCTGGGAGAGCTGCTGCAGCTGTGCCGTCCAGGACGCTGCCCCACGGCCAGGCCAGGCCACAGAGGCGGTCAGAGCAACAGACCCCGCAGGAGGTCGGGGGCCAGGGTGGGGGCAGGAGCCTACACTTTTAGTGAGACCCCCAGGTGGTCCACGGACAGACGTAAGCTCAGACACCTGGACAGACGGGCTGGGGAACAGCCCTACAGTACCTGACCTGGCGGGTGCAGGGGCTCCCCAGCCCGGCCATCACCACCCCTCGATGTCACGTGATTCCCGGATCCTCCCAGGCCCGCTGTGCCCACCACGATGACCCGAGGGGCTCATTCAGTACAGAGTCCTGGGCTCCCTGCCGCTGGGTCCCCAGAGGAGGGGTCGTCACCTCGATCTTCAGCCAGGGCCCTGGCGGCTGACGCGGCATCCCACAGCAGACAGGGTGCGGCAGGCGGGCGTGTCCGTGTGCCGATAAAACTTCATCCAGCACATATGCACACACACTCACACACACACACACTCACACACTCACACACACGCTCACACACTCACACACACGCTCACACACACACACTCACACACACACGCTCACACACACTCACACACATACTCACACTCACACACACACACGCTCACATACACACACTCACATGCACACACACTCACACACATACACACACACACTCACACACATACTCACACTCACACACACGCTCACACACACACTCACACACACTCACACACACACGCTCACACACACACTCACACACACTCACACACACACACGCTCAGCAGCCCCACCTCCTAAGCTAAACTATCTGTCAGCTATGTTAGAATGTTAAAAAACAATTGGGGGTCCAATTAAATTGACGAAACCATCCAAAACGCCTGAAATTAATAGGAAGACTATTTGAAGTATGGATTTCTTCCCATTGTAATTAACAATGAAGCTCATTCTACGTGAGCTCATTCAATGTTTTTGTGCCTTAAGATGATAACACTGATAGCAAAGTTGCAAGATGTTTAAAAGCCGAGAGTTTAGAATATTACTAACATTGTTAATAATGCTATGTATGCATTATGTCATGGTATAGAATATACATGATCAATAATGCCATATATGGATTAAGAATGCCACATACGGGGGCCGGGCGCAGTGGCTCACGCCAGTCATCCTAGCACTCTGGGAGGCCGAGGTGGTTGGATCGTTCGAGCCTAGGAGTTGGAGGCTGCAGTGAGCTACGATCACACCCCTGCACCCCAGCCTGGGTGACAGAGCAAGACCTTGTCTCAAAAAAAAAAAAAAAAAAAGAAGAACAAAAAGCATTTCTGGGAAGATGAGAACAGCCATCTTTCTTCACAGAAACGGAGCCGCTCTCAGCCCCAGGCTGCCGGCCCTCACCTGCCTGCGGCCGCTGGAGTGACGGATCTGCCCGACAGAGGCGGGAAGGGCCGGGAGAGCCTCGGATGGGAGGAAGCGCCAGAGCTGACCTTCCTGAGGGAGAAGGAAGATTCTGGGGCGGGAGGGGCTGAGGTCAAAGCCCCGAGGCTGTGGTTAGAGGAGAACACTCTCCAGGAAGTGCCGGCTTAACCAGACTTGAACCACTGTCACCTGCAAACCCCTCACGCGTGGGGATGACCTCCTTCCTTTTCTGCCAGATTAATAATAATAATGCAATGTCTTATGTAGTATTTTTATGATAATACTTATGTGATCTGTATCCTGCTGGCCACATGCGGGCCGCCTAGCACGTTTATCCGGCCCGCCGGGTGTTTTTGCCGCCGCTGCCTGTCCTGCTTAGCAGCCGACTCGTCCTGGACCCTCCAGCGGTCTGAGGGACAGTGAACTGGCCCCCTGTTTAGAAAGTTTGAGGACCCCTGATTTAGACCAATGCCGTTAGACGGCACTGGGACAATACAATAGGGGACGCTCACGGTGGTGACAGCTGACACTTCCTAAGTACACGCTCTTTGCCTGGTGCATCCAGACCCCATTTGCAGGAGACGACGGGAGCCCCGAGACAGGTTGGTCCTGGAGGCGAAGGTAGAAGCAGCCGACGTTCACCGAGAGACGCTGCAGTGTTAGCTGCACAGCCTCCAGGTCTGGACAGCCTGGGCTGGAATCCAGGCTTCTTGGCTGTGTGACCTTAGACAAGTTACTTAACCTCTCTGTGCCTGACATTCCCCAATTATGGATGTAGTAAAGATACCCACAACACCATGAACACTGTACGTGCTAGTTATCAGCGAAATGTTGCTTGGACCACTGCCCCGAACACAGGGAGGACTTAACACGCGCTGGTGCTTACTGCGGGTGGTGGTGGTGAGTGTGGTCTTCACTGAACTCTGACCTGCGGGCAAGGCTCCCCTCAGCGCCTGCGTCATCTCAGGCAATCCTCACGAGAACCCAGCCCGGTGCGCACCTTACTCTCCTGACCCGTCCTGACCCAGGAGTCGGGCCCCACGGGGGTCAGGCCCCACAGCGGGAAGCCCTGCTGCCCAGGTCTGTGCGGTGGCCACCCTGCTGTGGGTCTCTGTCCCTCAACAGCGGCCCTGCGGACACCCGCAGCAGGCTCGGCCGCAGCCCCTGCTCCGCGGACGTCTGCTTGGCAAGGACTCCAGGCTGGGGCGCGATTCAGGCTGCGGCTGAGGGTGCCCCTTTCCGTCACCAGTCAAAGCGTCCAGCATTAATCTTGCGGATACCTGGCAGCCTGAACATCAGAGGGGCTGCGGGTCCTCAGCGCACACAGGAGACAGCAGGTCGGGGAGGCCCCGCGATCCCCCTGCCACCCCCACACGCTGGAGGACCGGGCCTGACGGCCCTCCCGGCACACAGGACCTCCCGGCACACGGGACTCCCCGGTACCCAAGACCTCCCGGCACACGGGACCTCCCGGCACATGGGACCTCCCGGTACACAAGACCTCCCGGCACATGGGACCCCCCGGTACACAAGACCTCCCGGCACATGGGACTCCCCGGTACCCAAGACCTCCTGGCACATGGGACCTCCCGGCACACAGAACCTCCCGGCACACGGGACCCCCTGGTACACAAGACCTCCCGGCACACGGGACCCCCTGGTACACAAGACCTCCCGGCACACGGGACTCCTGGCACATGGGACTCCCCGGCACATGGGACTCCCGGCACACGAGACCTCCCGGCAGACTCATCTCCGTAGAGGGGAGCCCCCAACCCCCAGGCGAGCTCGCAGCTAAGCAGGCTGCCCGGGTCCCAGGTCCATCTCTGTACGAAGCAGACCAAGGCCTCAGGACAAACAAGAGGATGAAAAGGGTGTTCCTGCAGAGACTGGGTGGGTGCCACTTGGTCAGAAACGAGAAGGAAAGTGAAAGCCCTGGCCACAGCGGGCCCGGCAGGGCAGCTGTGGCAGCGGCTCTCGTGGTCCGTGCCAGGGACGGGGCAGGCGTGGGCAGGGGCCGCGTCGGGGTCTGCGCCTGCTCCCCACCGGACGGACGGCGTCTGCACCCCGACCCGGGAGAGCATGGCCGCCCGATGGGGACTAACGCGCCCGGCGCGGCCAGGGCCCGGGGCCGGAACTGCCACGCCCCGAGGAACGCGCGTGCCAGGCGGAGTTTCTGGTGAGCGCCGCGCAAAACAGTCCCGGATCTCTGAAAATGTCAGCCCTAACGGCACAGGAATCGTCCCCGAGGGAGAAGGCGAGAGCTGGGGAGCGGGAGGAACAGCACAGCATTCCTCCCGTGCTGGAACCACGTTTCCCCTTGACGGGACGCTGCTCCCGGCCACCGTTAATCTCCCGAGTTTAATGAACTTTTTGAGACTGTCGATAAACACTCACGACCGTGACAGGCACTGTCATATGATGAATCCCGCTCCACTCCAGTGGACTACATCATTTTTGTTATTAAAAGAGGTTAATTTTAATATTCAAGGAACTCAGCTCCCTGGAAAATCACGCCAGGGCCTTGCGTGTTCCGCCCGGCGGCGGCGCCTGCGGTGGCGTGCGCTGAGCGGCGTGTGCCGAGTGGCGTGGCCTCGGGCGGGGCCTGGAGCCCGGCGCACGGCGCTCCCCGGGGAGCGTTCACCTGGGGCCTGGCCTCCCCACCACAGGGGGCAGGTCACGTCGGGTCCCGTGTTGAGCCCCTGAACCCCCATGTTCGACAGCGGGAAGGCGTCCTCGGAAACGCTGGGCCGTTTTGGCCTCACGCCCCTGCGCTCGCGCCCCGAGGCACGGGGGTCCGCACGCCGAGCTCCGCCGCGCTCCGGGCATCCCCCAGCCCCGGATGCCGAGGGCCGCGCTCACCGCAACCTGGCGCGTTGCAGCTCCGAAGCCAGGAGGGCAGAGTCGTGGCCCGAGGCCTGGCAAACGCACTCCCTGTGACGCCTGCCACAGAGGAAGGTCTGGGGACAGCTGGTGTCCTCGGTGGCCGACTGGCCGGGACGGTTCCTGCACGGACGAGAATGACGCCTCCTGACCCCACCGCGCTGCTTATTGGACTAGGGGTGTCGTCGGACCTGGACGCGAGCCCCCACCCCATTCTGCGTGCCGTCCACGTGGTCCTTCCAGCGAAGCCCCCGTGTGGCTTGAGGGGCCGAGCGGGTCTCCAAACAGAGGCCCTTTCTGAGCAGGGGCACACGTTTAATGTCCCCTCCTCGCGGTTCCCGGGGGAAGAGCTCCTGGCTGCGGCGTGTTTGTGCTCGGCTCGTGCTCGGCTCGTGCTCGGCTCGGTCCCACCTTCCTCCTCCCTTGGGGGAGGTGAGCGGAAGTCGTGGCTGCAGGCGTGGCCAGCCGTCCCTCGTGTGCAGGGATGACCTCGCCGCCGGCGCCCCTTAGTGCGTCCTTGCTGCCCAGTGCGCAGGGGGAACGGCCGGCAGAGGCAAACTCCCAGAACCCCGCGGGCCCTGGAGGCTCTGCCCTCCTGCCGGCTCCTCGTACCCAAGGACAGGGGTCCCGGGGCCTCGGGGAGGCTGCCACCACCGCCTGGGGATGGGGTTATTTCTCGCCCTCTCATGCAGAAGTGTAGGCTCCCCATTCTCTTACACGGGGACGTTCCGCTCACCTCCCCCAAGGGAGGAGGAAGGTGGGACCGAGCCGAGCACGAGCCGAGCACGAGCCGAGCACAAACATGCCGCAGCCAGGAGCTCTTCCCCCAGGAACCGCGAGGAGGGGACATTAAACGTGTGCCCCTGCTCAGAAAGGGCCTCTGTTTGGAGACCCGCTCGGCCCCTCAAGCCACACGGGGGCTTCGCTGGAAGGACCACGTGGACGGCACGCAGAATGGGGTGGGGGCTCCCGTCCAGGTCTGACGACACCCCTAGTCCAATAAGCAGCGCGGTGGGGTCAGGAGGCGTCATTCTCGTCCGTGCAGGAACCGTCCCGGCCAGTCGGCCACCGAGGACACCAGCTGTCCCCAGACCTTCCTCTGTGGCAGGCGTCACAGGGAGTGTGTTTGCCACGTCCCGGCCCCGCCCGGCCCCCTGCCCTGGCTGCTTCCGCCCCCCCAGCACGATGCTCACCACCCAAACCACCCCGATGACGCTGATTCCGTCCATTGGAGTGAATTTCTGCACTTCCGGGCACACTTACTCAGCAGATCACAAAGCGGGCACATCTCGGGGCATTTTCTAGAACAGTCTTTGTGCTTCCAGGTGATCCCAGGCCTCAGGACACGTGCAGACCTTCAAGATGGTACCCAAAGAAATCCCCCTCGTGCAGGACAAAAACCACCAGGCAGGCACGGCGTGCCGTGGGCAGGCCACTACCAAGAACCACTACCCCTTTCTTCCCAGCCCATATTAATTAATAACCCTAACTATAAAGGTCTTTCAGAGAATTTGGAAAGTTGATGCAAAGGAAAGGACGAAAAATTACCTGTGATTTTATGATCCAGATAGGAGTTTCTCAAACTTGGCACATTCTGAGCTGGACCTTTCCCCTCGGGGCCACTCGTACATTGTAGGGTGTTTGGCAGCACCCCAGGCTCCACCTGCCAGACACCAATGGTCCTCGCCCACACCCCACCCCCGCCCCCATGACACCCAAAATATGTCTGCAGACATTGCCACGTGTCCCCTGGCCCAGTGGAGAGGTGCTGAGCTACATGACGGCCACTGACGGGCTGGTGGGTGTCCTTCCAACCTTTTCTCCATCCATTTGTGAAATCCAATCACACATTCAATTCAACAAGTATCTGAAGCACCTACTATGTGCCAGGCATTGGAATGAGGCATAAAGAGACCCTGTGGTAAACAAGAAGGACGCGCTCACTTTTACCGGGGGACAATGTCTGTAACGGCGGGGACAGACAGATGTCTAGACGTTGTGCAAGTGCTGAGAAGTGCCCGGTAGGACACAGACAGGCCGTGTGATAAAGGAGATCTGGGAGAGGCCACCGAGTGACCAAGGGGGAAAAGCCGGAGCTGAGTGGCGAGAAGGCGCTAGCCACAGGGCCAGAGAATGGAGGAGGGGACCCCTGCCCACTCCCTGCCCAATGCCACACACAGGTGCACAGCTCAGCCTGGCCTGGGGGCCGGGGCTGCCCGACTTCTGCCCGCCCAGAGAACAGCCCTCAGCTATTTGCCCTCTCAGGAAGCAAAAACAAGCAAAGACCCCTACAAAGCCGTGACCAGTTTAGCCATACGTAAAAGGAGGCCATTAAAGTACTTCCCTTAACTCAACACTCCTGTTACTCAGAATACCTAAGGAGAGAAAAATTCAAATGTGAAAAGGTTTAACTTCAAGGCTGTTTATCCCAAAGCAGTTTATAATCGTGCAAGATCAAGACAGAATATAAGTGATTAGTTAAATATAGGATGCTATGCTCTCATAATAGCATAATTTAAACTATCTTTCAGATATATTTTTCATGTATCCAACAGCTCCAGGAGATATTGTTAAATGAAAAAAGCAGACTATAAAAATATCAAACACAGCAGGGTGCAGTGTCTCATGCCCGTAATCCCAGCACTTTGGGAAGTTGAGGCAGGAAGATGGTTTGAGGCAAGGAGTTTGAAACCAGACTGGGCGACATATCAAGACCCAGACTCAAAAAAAATATATAAAAATTAGCTGGGCTTGGTGGTGCCTGCCTATAGTCCCAGCTACTTGGGAGGCTGAGGCAGGAGGATTGTTTGTGCCCAGGAGTTGGAGGCTGCAGGGAGCTTTGATGATGCCACTGCGCTCCAGCCTGGGAGGCGGAGCAAGACCTTGTCTCCAAACATACACATATGTAGATAAAGTATACCTAACACGGACAGGTGCATGTATACATGTATCTGTGTGTACACACACACACACACAAACAACATCCCTCAACTGACTGTTATCTATTGAAAAATCAACTTGCCGCACTATAGAGTGCAATCTGTTTGTTTTAAAAAATGCTCACAACAAAACAGAGAAATGGCAGAAGACACGGGTAGGGATGTCCTAGGCGATACGCATGGCCAATCACACGTATGAAGACATGTTAACCCTTATCTGCCAGCGGGAAACGCACGCTGGAAGCCACAGCACCAGCTGCGCCCGGCCGGGCGGGAGCTGAGAAGCCTGACATTGCCGCGGTTGCCGCGGGGCGGGCGGGGCGGGCGGGGCTGCGGATGACCGGCCCCTCTGGAGACTGACGGGCACAGCCTCGTGGTGCCGAGCGTCTGAGCCCCTCGGCATCTACCCGAGCACGAGGAAGCCTCCCCGGTGCACCCACGGAGACTGCACCACGCTCGGTTCTCAGCTGCACAGCCGCGGCGCACACCCGATCCCACGCGCTGCTGGGGGGCGCAGTGAGGGGCTCGTGTGACGGAAGGTCGCGTGGCGGTCGGGATGCTTGCTTTGTAAGTCGTATCCACACAACTTTAAGTGCCCCAACGATCGGACAATTGAAACAAAACCAGAAGAACAGATCTGCTTGTTAAACATAAAGATGTGATGAAACTACGATAGAAAGCGAAGCAGGGAAACAGACAGTGTGAGTGAGGGTGTGTGTCACATTAGAGGGTGACCAGGAGCAGGGCTTGGAGATGACGGCAGGGATGGGGACCTTTTGCCTTCTATCATCTTAAACTGCAGGGTTTTCTTTTTCTTCTAACTCTAAATATATTTACTATTTTATATGTGTGTTTATATATATATATATATATATTTTTTTTTTTTTTCTTTTAACAAAATAGCAAAATTCAAAAAGAATCCAACGCAGTAGTGTGACCCACATCAGAGTCATGGACAATAGCTGACAGGAGACCTTGGTTCCTCAGGCCCCCAGGTCACATGTCCGCACGTACGAACCCCGAGTGTGGTCCTGGGGCGCGTCCCAGTGCCACCTCTCTGGGTGCCACGGCCACACTTGTCCCACCCTCAGGGCCCAACTCCGACCTCTCCCGGGGCTGCTGGGAGCCTGCAGGCTCCACCTGGCTCTCCGTTTCCCGAAGGCACAAAGCGTCTCGCCGGCAATGACTGACTCTGTGCGCCCAGTGCTGTGCCGAGCACTCTGGCAACGTTCCCTTGTTCTCCCCTAAAACCACCCACGAGAGACGCCGTCCCCCATTCCAGAGATCCCAGTCTCCCCGTGAGGCTCGCTGATCCGGGGCGGCCACCCCGTCCCACTCCCACAGACGGACAGAGCACGCGGCAGGGCAGGCGCAGCCCGTGGGCCTCTGCAGACAGGGCGGTGGGCAGGAGAAAGGCCCCAGGTGGAGCCCCCAGTGGGGAAGACGCTGCCCAGCAGGGCGGCTGCAAGGTCAGATCCAGCCAGCCAGTGACCAATGTCCACAGGAGGCCATCACGGATCCCCAGGTGTCACCTGGGCAGCGCTGTCAGCACCCCGGCAGCCCCGCCTTTGCAGGAAGCCTGGCGGTCTCTGCCAGGAGGAGCCCTCGGCCAGGCACGGCAAGCCCCGGGCTTCAGGGAGGGCTGCCCGGGCCCAGAGCAGCAGCCAGCAGTGAAGGTCGGGGCCCGGTGTCCTCTTTCAGGAAAACCCAACAGCGAGGCAGGGGTGGCCGCAACCCCCAGCGTCCCGACCGCTCAGCTGTGAGGCCGGGCCTGCTCCCGCCAGCAGCCACACAGCCGACCAGAGATCCACAGGAGCAACGTCTGCAGGGTGTCCCCATGGGCCGGATTGGCTGTGCCCCCCCCGACCCCCTGAAGCTCGACTCCAGCCTGGAGCCAGACGCCAAACCCGCACGCGAGCGATGCTCCATCACAGCCACAATGTCTGATCGGCAGCAGGTGCTGGTGCAGACACCCAGGTGCCCGGGAGGCCTGGGCAGCGGGGGCACCTTGAGGACACGGCACCCGTGCTGAGGTGTGCAGGCCGGTGGGACGGGAGTACGGCTGGTGGAGAGAAGACGGCCATTCCCGAGGCTGCGAAGCTGCTGTGTGGAGGGGCCACGGCCGGTGTGGCTACAGCGTGGACAGCAAGAGGGCAGCCGGGAGGGGCGGAAGCAGGCCTGGCGGGGAAGGCCAGCGGTGTGCCTGGGCACAGCTGGGGCAGGTACTCCATGCAGTGTGGCCGCCGATGGCAAAGCCACGTGAGAGACAAAGGGGAGCTGATCAGACAGCAAGACACGTCCGGCCAAGACTCGGGGGCAGGGGATTCAGAGAGGGGACTGGCACACAGATTCATTGGGTGCTGCCCTGGGGACTCGCCAACCTGGTGACACGAGTGTTGGTGCACCTGACATTGCCAGGAAAGAAAGGGCTCCACTGTGGGGAAGGAGGGCAAAGCCCAGGCTCACGAGGTGCGTGGTCTGGCCAGGAGCACTGAGCCCAGAGCCTCGCGCTGCAAAGCAGGCAGCTCAGGACAAGCCCAAGCCCAAGCCCCGCCTCCCGCCACTTCCAGAGGCTTCCAGGAAGGGGCGTAGTGGAGCGTAGGGGTGGGGGTTCTGAGGGGACGAGGCCCGAACTCACCACACCTGGTGCCTCCAGCAACACCCCCAGGTCTGCACTCGGTTTGAAGCGCGTCCAAGCTGGCGGAGCCCCCGGCGCCTGGCAGCAACCAGAGCAAACACTCTGGACCACACCTTCCCCGGGGGCCATGGGAGGTTCTCCCCAGGAACGTCCCGTGGAAAGCGAGTAGTTCAGAGTTAAACGCAACCACACGATGACGCCGGGAATCAAAGGTGCCGCGAGCCAGAACGAGGAGAAACCGCAGACCATAAACATAGAACTGCAAACATCAGGACTGAAGTTACCAGGCTTGGATTCTGAAATGCTTATGCTTGTTATTATGTTTAAAAAGATTTGTCTCATAAGCTTGAAAATATCTTCAGAGAACTGGAAACTATAAAAAAAAAGCTGACTATGAACCAAACAGAACCCTGAGAAATGAAAAATATGGAAATTTCGATTAAACACTTAATGGGTGGGATTAAGAGTTGAGCAGATACTGCTGAAGAGAGAAGTGGTGAACTGGAAGGCAGGCCAGAAGACATTGCTTAGAGAGACAAAGGGAGTGGGAAGAAAAGGTTAGGAGTCGTGGAGGGTGGGACAGAAAGGGTGAGACACCTGGATAGGTGCTCGAGGAAGGCTGCGGTCTGCAGGACAAGCCGCACACCCCAGGCCAGCCCCGAGCTCCCAGATCCACAGCCCTGCAATAAATGCCAGACGCGGTGTGTGGGCGTGGCACTCCTCTGACTTGGGTCCCCCCCCAAATATGCCTATGGCCTAACCCAGGTTGCCCGGGAAGATGACCTTTATTTAGAAAAACGATCTTTGCAGCTGGCATTACATTAAGGATCCTGGGATGAGATCACCCTGGACGTAGGGGGGCCCTAACTCCAATGACAGGTGTCCTTACAAGAACAGAGAAGGCCACAGAGACACAGAGATGGGAAGTCACATGAAGACAGAGGAGGGAGTGGAGTGACGCAGCCATCAGCCATGGAGCCCGTGGAGCTGCCGGAGCTGGAACTGGTGAGGGAGGGTGCTCCCCGAGAGCTTCCGAGGGGGTGTCACTCCAGACTTCTGGCCTCCAGAAATGTGGGAGAATGAATTCCTCTTGCTTTAAGCGCCCCAGTTTGTGGTCATTTGTCACAACATCCCTGGGAAGCCGGCAGAGGCTGACAGCTCCTTTGCCTTTTCAGGAGGACCACAGTGGAGACACTGGAGCGCCTTTTTCCGCCCCAGCATCCTCTGTCTACACTGCCTTCCTGCATGTGGGTCCGTCATTCCTACCATCCCGACGAGAAAACGCCCCCCCGGCCTCCCTGTCCATAGCGAGTGAGAGCTGCTGAGCTCGAAAATCCCGCGGGGCATCCGGACAGTTAATGAGCACGAGGAAAATCTGTTTCTGGTTCTCACTTCTTAGTTTTGCGTTCAAGCCTCGAGATGAAGGAAACATTTTGCCGTGGGTGTTAGGTATCCTTTCTGCTAGACGCCGCTGCTTCTAATGCTGCTGAGCGATCTTCATAAACAGTTCTCTGAAAGACGTCACACCTGGCTCGTGTTTTTACCTCTTACTCGAGTATGTAAAGGCCGAATCAGAAAAGGAAAAAAAAAGTGAATAACTCGCGTTCCTCCATGTGGGTGGCTCAAATCCTCAGTGGAGACAGGCTGAGATCAGGGTCTTCCTCGACCCCGGCAGCTTGTGGGCTTGGCTCCCCGGGGAGGGACTCGGGTTCACCAGGACGGGGCAGGGCAGCGTGCTGTTCCCTCATCTCATTTATCCTCTTCTGAAACCGAGAAATCCTCTCGCTAAGTGGATGTTTTTGTTTGCCGAAAACTGCTAGGTTGCGTGCAATGAACTCATTATTTCTGCACAGTGTAAATCAAGCCCAAAATAACTCTCCATGATTTTCTGCCTTTGCTTTCTCCCAAAGAACTTGTTTTTATGCCTTGAATTCCAGAACTTGATTGGGCCCTGGTGATATGATCTATAAAAATAAGCGGCAACTAGGAGCAAGCGTCAGTCACACTCGGAGAGGTGGTGACCGCTCGGGACAGCACAGCGCTGCTTCTCGGGGGACAAACTGGGGGGCGCACGGGAACCCGACGCCTCTGGAGATCTCCGTCTGCGCGGGGTGGGGAGCCGGCCTCTCTTCTTTCTCTCCTTCCCCCCCACATTTAAAACGCTCCGTCCTATGACCCCCTCACCCTTCCCCTTGCAAAACAGCACTCTTGAATTTCCATCTGCCGAATTCAGACGGTGACCGACATCGCCACGTGGCACAGTTCGCGGCTTTCAAATATTTGCCGGATTACAGACGATGAAACTCCAGTGTTTTGATTTCCTATGACTCTGCCCACACCCTCCCTGCGAAGGGCGAGTATTTCCGATGACTTCTCCAGCAGGTGCAGGGGAAATAACGCTGACACAACGGACACAGGTGCCGTGTTTCTCTGCATTAATAGAACTTCAACCCGTTCCTGCGCCAACGCTGCCACGGGCCCCGCCCCCCGCTCTGGTGCCGTGAAAACATCTCCCAGTCGTGCTAACCACGCGGGCTGCCATACTGCGCCACTTAACAGTTCATATGGCCTTTAAAATGCATAGCGTGTGACAGGGGGTCTGGGTTCCTGAATGACAGCTTTTTATTAGAACTGCCTTCCATCCTCCCAGAGATATTATCTTCCTGTCATTGCAAGTTGCCAAAAACGTCTTGAAGGATCCAGGGAGGGGCCGCATGGGTAGGGCGGCGCCAAGGGAGGTTTTGTGGCAGGGTGGCGGTGGCTGGTGGGAGCTGCCAAGGAAGGGGACGGTCTGTGATTTGGGGACCCAGAATCACCCGCGTGTACGCTCGCTGAGTAACGCAGCTTTCCACAGACACGCACTCATGAGATCATCGCCACTCTATCAAGAAGGGGCCCGGAACCGGGAGAACATGGGGACAAGTATGATTAATCTGCAGTGGTGTCGGCTCAACCACTGAGGCAGCAACGAAGGGATTCATTTAGCTGCAGCCGCTAAAATGTGTACAGTAAGATGGATTTTTTTTAAAAAAACAGTTCAGTGTGGCACAACCTTAATGCAGTGAATTAAAATCATTCATTACAATGAATAAATAGCTTAATGAGATCTGAAGCATTGAGCAGTCTCCCCGTAAATGTGAGATGAAGTGCAGCAGGCAGTGGCTGTCACCAAGCATAAATTATGCAAAAATAACGCTCCGAATACCATCTCTCTCTCTCTCTCTCTGCATTGTTGGTTTTGTCCACTATTCAAAGGGGCAGCTTCCCAGGACAACACCAAGTTAGTCTGTGTGATAAAAAAGTCTGCAACAAGATCATCTACGCAATCGTTATCTGCGTACCTCTCCCCTTTAAACAAAGGCCGATTGTAGTCTGGTTTTCTTTGAATGATTTGCCCTGGCTCCGAGCAACGCTGCTCACTTTAAGCGATTTTTCTTGTTGGTTAATGTTCCTACAACTGACTCTTCACTTCTAAAATTTGCCATGGGAATTTGGACAACCACGGCCAAGCACAGGGGCCTTGGGTAGGACTGGTTACAGCCCGGGGACAGGGAAGAACGTCCTGGCGATGTTTCTACTGCTCCTCTGAAAAATTCTTCATCAGATCAGTGCATTTCAATATCCTCCCCCCGACCCTGTTAAGTAGGAACACCCCTCCCCTCCACTATAGACTGTAAAAATTGAAATGATTATCCGGTAAAATGGGGGGGCCAGGGCAGAGCATTTAAACACTCACGCTAGGAGCCCCCCCGGCTGCCTCCACTCAGGAAGAGGAGGTTCCGAACTTGCCTGATGACCTCCAGGATTTGCCTGCACAGGTTCGGATGCTGAGTCGGCTTCAGTAACTACAAAAGTTGTGGCTCTAAGTATTCCGCCCCGATTGACACAGATGGCGCAGAGCGCGGGATGGCTCTGTGTGACCATCGCAGTGCGGGCTCCTCCCCGCCACGCTCTCCTGTCAGTGATAGAGCAGAGCCCCCCAAGCGCCACCGAGGCTGGGTACTCCCCACACACACACCGTGCTCACCCCACCACTGCCGGCCTCCTCCTGCCTGACTGGTCACCTCCACGCCCTTCCGGGCAGCAGACCTTGGCGTGTATACGTTTCCGTCGTTCATCCGTGACACGGAGTGACATTACCACCCGCCGGGCCGGCCTGCGCTCAGACTTTTGCTCACATGATCCTGTTTACTGTGCAAAACCATCCCGCCCGGCTTTCTCATCCCCCCCTGCACAGGCGGAGAACAAAAACTCTGAGCTCAGAGCAGTTAAAAACCTGCTCAAAGTCACACAGCGAGAAAGCAGGACCTGGGGCTTAAACATACATCTGTCTGACTTAAAGCCCAGGAAAAAACTGATGCCTAAAATCTATGGACTGGACTGATGTTGATTTCTGGTGTGAACTAAAATAAAATTCTCAGCCCTCTACCTACTGCGCAGACCCCGTCTTGGCCCAGGGGACCCCAGAAAAACTTTACAACTGAATTCCTGGCCATGAACAGAAGGGACACTGGACACGCCTGGCTACGCCCCTCCCTTTGCAATTTAGACACTAAACTATTAACGTGAGCTAAGGCCCCGCAGAGCAAGGTTGACTCTGACCTGCAGACCATTGAGTGCTTAACAGGTCACTTGAATTAGGACGTTGTGGCTTTTCTCTGATCAACAGACTTTCTCATCTTAACATAAAACATTTCAAGGCTTTAGACAAAGCTTTATTTCTTTAACCAATTATAAATCAAGAATCTTTGAACCCACTCATGACCTGTAATCCTCGCCCTCCCCTTTGAGGTGTCCCACCTTTTCAGGCTGAACCAAGGTACACCTTCCGTGTATCGATTAACTATTTTACCTGTAATTCCCGTCTCCGTGAATGTCTAAAACCGAGCTGTAACCGGCCACCTTGGGTGCATTTTCTCAAGACCTCCTGAGACCACGTTCCCTGAGCTGAGGTCGCACATATTCGGCCAAGAATAAACCTCTTTCAATTCTTTTACAGCATTCAGAGGTTTTCCATTAACACCTGGCTGCAATGCTATTGTCCCATGGTTAACAAAAGGTTGCTTTAGAGGAAATCAGGTAAAGGGACCTTTCTGTGCTATCATTGCAACTTCCCTATGAATCTATGATTATTTCCAAAAGAAATATTAAAAACTATGCCAAATCATCCACCCAAGGCTATATGTAGTGAGTTGGAGGATGGATCAAAGAGATGTCCCTGTCAAGTCCCTGAACCTATGAATGTCACCTTATTTGGAAAAAAGGTGTTTGCAGGCAGATGTGGTGAGGGATTCTGAGAGTAAGAGATTGTCCTGGATTATCTGACGGGGCCTAAATCGAATGACAGGCGTCCTTGTGGGAGACACACAGATCAGGGAGAAGGCCGGGTGCAGACGGAGGCAGAGACTGGAGCCACGTGGCCACGAGCCACGGGACAGCTGGGGTGTTGAGCCCAGGGAGGATGCGCCCACACCTGCCGTCCCGCTCTGGCCCGCAGGGCTGTGGGAGAATAAACGTCTGCTCTTTAAGCCGCAGGTCCGTGGTCTTTGTCCCAGCAGCCCCAGGAAACAAGCACAATGAACTTTTAAACTTTCAAAGGAAAGCAAAGCTATGTCCCAATGGAGCCCCGGCAACCGTTTTTCCTAGATCACTGATCCGGGTCAAGCGAAATCAACGTCACGTTAATGAACCCTAAAAGGACACGGTGGGGACGTTATCCCTTGCATACCAAGGGGACGTGAAGGGGTGCGTGGACTGACTGTCCCCGTGTCACCCGGCTGGACTGCTCTGCTCTGTGGCTCTGGAGGACGCAGCCCTCAGGGTCTCGCACGGCCCCGCAGTGTGGCGGCCACGCCTACGGAGTGGACACGCGGGACAGACAGACGGCGCCTCGCTCCAGCCACTGACCTCCCGCGCCGACAGGACTTGAAAGGAGCCCAAGGCAGATGTTCCTTCGGGGGATGCGGCCTACACTCTCGGGACCGAGTTAAAGCGCTGAAGCTGTAGCAAAGCTGAAGCCACGAGCTGACCACAGGAGGACGGCGTGCAGTGCCCGCTTCACCTAGCGATGCACCTCAAGGGCACCCTGAGGGCCGCCCCCCCGGGCGCACACGCTGCGTCTGGGCTGGGGGTTCACTGAGGCAGGCATTGGTGGGAGTGGAGAGAGGAGGACGGGAAGGGGGTGGAATCCCTCGGCCTCACAGTTGACCATCCGCCCGCCACTCGGCCATGGAAGAGGGACCGTCTGCTCTCTCGGGCTCGGGATCCACGGCTGCGGCAGTGTCTGAGCGGCCGGGGAGCACAGCGGGCCCAGAGCCCCTCTCTCCGGACACGCCGCGCTCCTCCGTTCCGCGTCCCAACCTCTGAATCGCCTCGGTTTGAGATTGAGCCACAAAGTCTCCCATAATTGCAGAGCCCTGCTTGCAAAATATGTCACTCGGCCGTCCCTTCCAAATCCCCAGTTACCCTGGCAACGCAGACTTGAAGGGCGCTGCCTCTGTCTTGCAGTGGCGGGGCGCACGCTCACTCTGATCGTCCCGCAGCTCCCCGCCTACCTGCCTGCGGCTCAGTGGCCGGGATGAAAGGGAGGCCCCGGCACACGCAGAGCAGGCTTTGGACTTGGGAACCACGCCCGTCCCCGTTGCAGCCACCCAGGATGGCTGTCAGATCGGGTCTCTGCCGCGGGAAGTGCTGGGGGAGGCGGTGCGGGTCCGTGTCCGTCGCCCGCGATGGGAATACGGCGCCCACCTCCCGGGGCTCGCCTGAGGGTCTGAGCCGAGGCAGATGGGAAACACGGGCGGCCACGTCGGAGGGCCCACAGGAGGCAGCCACTCCAACCACAGCCACGGGAAGAAGGCACAAGAAGCAGTGCCACGTCCCAAGGCGCCACTCGATGGCTGATCTAAACTCTGCCTGGGGTGAGAGTCTCTCCTCGAGCATAACTTTCCAAGCCCAGTCGCCGCCCCAGCCTCTGGCCTCTCTCTCAGCCGAGCCCCAGGCTCACCCGCTACCCTGTGTGCCACCCTTTCCCCAGCTTGGGGAAGCCGCCTCCTCCCCATGTCTGGTCGTAGCCTGCCCTGTCCAGGAAGATGCTCCGGCTACTGCTGCCTCGCTCTGCTGCCGTCTTTCCCTGCAGCACTCGCAGGCCACGCTGCAGAATTCCAGCGGGGTCACTTTTGTGGCCACTGTCTCAGGGGCTCCCTGCTCACGTCAGCAGCACCAACGGGGCAGAGACAAGAGAGCATCACCTCCACCCCATCGACACCACAGATGCCCCCACTGACACTGGCGTCACTGCCACACGCAAAACCACCAATGTCAACACCACCACCACCTCCATCATCACCTTCACCACCACCAGCACCTTCACCATCCCACCACACAACCACCTCCACCATGCTAATAACAACACGACCATCAATACCAGCACCAGCACTGGAACCTCCACCACCACCACCACCACCATCACCACTACTACCACCAGCACCACCAAAACCACCACCATACCTTTCACCACCACCACCACTAATAACAACACAACCACCACCACCACCACCATTGCTAATAACAACACGACCATCAATACTGGCACCGCCATCACCAACACTGGAACCACCACCACCCCCACAACCACCACCATCACCACCACTACCGCCAGCACACAACCATCACCATCAGCAAACCACCACCACTAATAACAACACAACCATCATCACCACCACCACTGCTAATAACAACACGACCATCAATACCAGCACCATCACTAGAACCTCCACCATCACCACAACCACCACCACCACCATCATCATCTTCACCACCACCAGCACACAACCACTATAACCATCCGAAAACCACCACTAACAATAACATGACCATCAACACAGACTCCACCATCACCAACACTGGAACCTCCACCATCATCACCGTCACTACCACAACTACCATCAGCAAACCACCACCACTAACAACAACACAACCATCACCACCGCCACCATTGCTAATAACAACATGACTATCAATACCAGCACCAACGCTGGAACCTCCACCTTCATCATCTTCACCACCACCACCATCAGCAAACCACCACAATTGCTAATAATAGCACGACCATCACCACCGCCACCATTGCTAATAACAATATGACCATCAATACCAGCACCAACACTGGAACCTCCAACCATCATCACCTTCACCACCACCACAACCATCAGCAAACCACCACCACTAACAACACCACCACCATCAATACCCCCCCACCACCACTGCTAATAACAACATGACCATCAACACCACTACCAGCATCACCAACACTGGAACCTCCACCATCATCTCCTCCACCACCATCACCACCACCATCACCACCACCACCACCACCACCACCACCACCACCACCAGCATGCAACCACCACCACTACTAACACCACCACCAGTACCATAACCTTCACCACCACCGCGATCCATCCCCACGCACTGCGGGGAGCCATCCCAACACGCTGGCTGCTGCCATCCAACATGACTGAGCACTTAGCAGGTGCCAAGCACCCTCGCGAACACTGACCCTCTACCAACCTCGTGAGACAGTTATTATTACCTCATTTTATGGCTGAGAAAACCGAGATCCAGACAACTTAAATAACTTGCCCAAGGTCAAAGGAAAATAAGTGGAAATAGGAGCGCAGGCAGCCTGACCCCTGAGTCGACCCTCCCGGGCCCTTCTCAGGAGCCCTGGTGACCCCCTGGGTGTGCCATGGCAGCAGGCCACACTGCCGTGGTGAGATGCCCTCATCAGCCTCAAATCTCCCCAGCCCGCCTCACTCCCTCATGTCCTCTGACAAGACCTCCTGAGTCCTGCACACAGGTGGTCCCGGTCCTGTCCAACGCGGCCCCTCCACATCCCACCGCCCGGAGCTCACACTCCACATCGCCCCGCCCTGCTGGACCGCGGGCTCCCCGGGGATACGTGCTCCCTCCTGCCAAGCCACCAGCTGCCGGCTCAGCGCCTGACCCGCGGCAGGTGTTTGACAGATGTTGAAGGTCGGAGGGTTGACCCTCTGCCCAAACTGGTCGACTCACCATCCTCACGAAGTCCCCTGGTCTCTGCAGCTCCAAACCCTCCCAGGCCACCACGCCGCCAGCCACACCCCTGGTCTGAGTACACTGCTCCCCATCCCAGCCCACCCCACCCCTGCCAGCCACACCCCTGGTCCTAAGAACACTGCTCCTCATCCCAGCCCACCCCACCCCTGCCCTTCCGAAGGGACAGCGTCCCGTTTAACTCCCCAAGTCCAAGGAGTCCACACAGATGCCCACATACTCCATTTCTTCGAGTCGCTGCACGGCACACTCTACTTCTTCAAGTTGCTAAGTCACACTTAGCAACCATGCCGCCCTGGATGTCTTCAAATCACTGTACACCGCATCCAACAGCCACCTAAGCAGCATGCAGAGGGAAGGACGATCACTGTGATCTGCAGTTGACACGTGACCCCGGGCATCCCACCCGAGGGCCCAAGGTCACGGACAGTTCCTGACGTGCAAACTCACACACCGGTCCCTGGTCCCGTTTGCAGGCAGGTTGGGCACAGCAAGGACTTCCCGCCGTTTTAGCTGCTGCGTTTCCTCCAGTCCGAACGGTCCTGCGGCGGGGCCGCGGACGACGCTCATTATGAGAAACGTGATGGGACAGCCTCCGCCACGCTGTCTTCTAAGAACAGAGAATGTCACTGCTGTCTTTAGCACCATAAAGGAGCCTGTGACCACGTCTCCAACAACTTGGACTGCGAGGTCAAAGGGCACAGCCCATGCGCTCACTCGGCGCGAAGCTCTGCGCCAGCCCTGCCGCAGGCCGAGGGTCTCTGGTCCCGCCTGGCACTGGGGCCGTCCTGGGCTCCCCCGGCAAGCTGGCCAGCGCCACGGCCGTGTGCACAGAGACACAGACTTCACCCCAGGCTCCAGGCTCGGCAGGACGCAGGCTCCGGTGTCAGGGCCTGGCCGGGGGCTGAGCAGCGGCTGGCGCCCAGAGCCAGCCCTCGGGCACCCGCAGGAAGCCAGCCCTGGGCGGCCAAGCCCTCCAGCCCTTCAGAAAATGAGCCAGGAGGTAGGATAACGGGATTACATGTAGACATCTAAATGAGAAAAACCCTGCAGCAACACCGAAGACAAAAGTCAGAGGGCTGCGGTCTGTGCAGCTGCCTGTGCCGGAGGTTCAAGCTCTTGCAGTCTCGTCCCTATGAACTGCCAGTTCACGCTGGCCTTCCCTGCAGGTGCGTTGGGCGTAAATGTGTCCTCCTGCCACTGCTAGCCATCCTTCCACGTGGGCGCAAGCCTTGCAGACAAGCTCTGCTGCTCCTGCTCTGTGGCAAAACTGGTACCTGGGTGGGGACGGGGAGGCCCAGCCCTGGGGAGGCCCCCAGAGGCCGTGTCAAGGTAACCAAGGTCTCTGCAGCCTCCTAAGTCCACCACCACCTTGGGGTGACCCGTGAGCTCCCCAGAGGTCCGGCAAGGCTTGGGGACAGTTCCTGGATCTCACTACTTTATTCTAAGGTGAACCTACAGTTCTTGGTCCAAGCAGAGAACATACGGAGACCTTGCAGACGGCCATGGGGACCTGGGGACAGCCCATCGGGAGGGGTGGCCGCTGGGCAAGCCAGGGCCGGATGGGACAGAGGCAGAACGTGTGCTCCTGTGCTTTCCGTCTGATAGGAACACCGGGCGGCAAGCGGCAGGGATCCTGGTCCCCATACGGCAGCCTCGGTGTCTGTGTGTGGCTCCTAGCAGGGCCCAAGTCACAAACAAGGGCTGGGCTACCGGGAGGCACAGCACTGGGCCCGCCCGGGACCACCGGGCAGCCAAGCAGGTCACATGCTGAGCTCTGAGGCCCAAACGCCACCAGCAGAAGCCAGACAGAGCGGGACGGGACTCAGATGTGCGAGCCAAGCTCCCAGGCATGTGGATTTGCGGAGAGGAAGTTAGTCTTTAACCCCGAAATTGGCACTGTGTTTACAAACACAAGCTGTCTGCCTGGGACCAGATTAAACTCGCTTCTGAGTCACTTCCACGAGACCAGGCTTGGTACATATCACCCGAGTGACAACAACAACAAACGCTCCGCGGGGCGAGGGGGTGCGGGAGGGAGCTCACTCACTCACGCCCCTGGGGAGCAGACTCCAAATCTGCTGTCAAGATGTGCCTGCCCACCACGCCCTCAGTGTACCCTCAGCCTCTGTCCCCTGCCTGGCCAGGCCCAGGGCTGCACAACCAGGGTCCCAACCCAGACCCGGCGGCCCATTCTCCAGGGGCCGGGACCCGTGACCGAGCCAGTGACATGCACAGGCCTCCGCCCGGCGTTCCCAGGCTGCTCGGGCAGGGGGAGCTGCTGGAGGAATGGTGAGACTCTGGGGGGTGCCCAGATGTTCTGCGCGCACGACCACGAGTCTGAAGGCCTTTCCCGGCCGCACCGAGAGCGGACAGGGCAGAAACACACCCACAGGGTGTCCCAGTCCTCCAGCGGGGCGGAGGTGTGCAATGGTGTGATGCCTACTGGATACCGGGGGGCTGCAGGGGGAGTCTGGTTTATGCATCACACCCGCCTCCCCCAGGGCCGCAGAGCCCCCCTGTCCGGAGATGCTGCGAGGTGACAAGTGGCTGCACCCCACAGGTGCCCCCCATGCCCACCTCTCCTGCCCTCCCGCCCTCTGTGCCCCGTGGCCGCCAGCACCATGCAGCCGGGCCAAGCCAATCCCGCTGTTCCCGAGCCTTCCTCAGGGCGCAGAGCACCCGGCCGCAATCGGATTACACGCTCCAGTGCCCAGCCCGGCGCGCTCCCAACGGAACGGACCCATTCATCAACGCCAAGGCCAATTAAAAAGCAGGCAGGCGCCCAGACGGCACCCGGGCCGCATTCCCGCCCTTTGCCGGAAGCCTCTCCGAGCGACCACTGCCCGCGCAGCGTGAGTCCTCGGGCAGACGACGGGGCGGGGGACGGGGAGGAAGGAAGGACAAGGAGCTGCCACCGTCCCGCTCCCAGCAGGGACAGCGGGATCACCCATCAGGGCGCCGGAGCCCTGACAACTGCAATGTGGCGTGGCGCCCGGCACAGCCCACTCCATCCCAAGTTTATATAGTCATTTTGTGTCCTCATTAAAGACCTTAATATCCGAGTGACAGGGAGAAAAACTGCCTTCTCATCACGGCCTCTGTAAAAACAATATTGTAAAAGTTTACCACTGAGTTATTTACAAAGCAGAAGATGTAATCAGTGCTTAAACGGGCACCGGAGTGATCCGTCCTGCCTTAACGCTGTCACGTCTGACGTCCCCCCGGCAGCGCATGGACGAAGTCCCTTCCAGTCCCCAGAACCTGTGCGCGGCCCCCGTCCCTAGAGGAGGAACCCCCCGGGCTTGGTGGGGACAGACACCGCTCTGCACTGGGAGGCAGGAGACGCAGCGAGGGATGGATGGGAGTGGGGGCCCCACACGTAGGCCTGGGGGTCCCCAGGACCCTACATCATGCACGTCCCAGACATCACCCCTGCGTTCATCCCGGAGCCAAGAGCTCCCGGAAGGCGGGGAAAGCATCCCATCAGCTCTCCGCCCTCGCAGACAACGGGGCCACCCAGGGCCACCCGGGTGCTTGGAATGGAAGAACAGGGCCACCCCGAGCCTCCGCCAGCCCACCCACTCCTCTCCTGCCACCTGCGACCTGCCCCCAGGTGTAGGCCTCCACCAGCCCTACCTGTGGGCGGCAACGTCTGACTCCCCACCCATCTCCCATTGTGGCAGACAAGCGGGACAGCCACAGGCAGGGCGGCTGCGGCCCCCACTGCTTAGGGACCCTCCCACAGGTTCCCTCCTGCCCCGGGGTCTCCAGGGCCCTACAGGTGTGGCTGCTGCCCCTCCCTCCTGGCTACGGCCCCAGGACACGGGCCTCGTCATGTCTCAGGGCTCTGCAAACCCTTCCCGCCCAGCACACCCGCACCGCCGTTCCCTCGCTGTTTGCGCAGCTGGCGCCTTCTCCTCTGTCACCATCCACAGGGGACCTGCGCAGGGGGCTTCTGTGACCACCTGGTCTGAGGGATCCCGGCTTACTGGGCCCCGGCCCTCTCTGTCTGACGTGCCTTCCTCGTTTCTTTTGTTTTAACGTGATTGCAGACATACAGAAGGGTGCACGGAGAGGACGAATGATCCCTATTCCCTTCATGTAGCTTTTGCTCAGCTCCAACGCATCCTTCTGCGTGTGTCTTCCAAACACAAGGACACCTTCCCGCGTCTCCACAGCGCACACGCCCGAGCCAGGGCGGTGACATCCGTGTGATGCTCTCTCCTGACCGACAGCCCTGACCCGGGACTTTGCATCCCGTCCCCAGAATGTCTTTCAGCAAAACACAGTCCCTGGTCGGGCACTGAACCCTGGGCACGAGATTTCTTTAATCTGGAACTTTAATCAGTCTGCATGCTAACAGAAAACAGCCTTTTTTGAAGCGTGCGGGCCGGTTACGACAGAATCTGCCGGCTCGGGTCTGTGCGGGGCTCCTCAGGGTCAGACTGGGGGATTCGGGGACGTCACGGGGACACTGTGTCCTTCCCCAAGAATGACACTGAGGCAGCGACATCGATTTGTTCACTTACCAGCGATATTAACTGCGATTGCTTCGTTAAGGAGGGTTTCCACCCCTTTGCCTGGCTCCTTGCTCCTTGCCGTGCACGGATGCCCTGGGCTGGGACAGAGGTTGGGGCGTGAGGGGCAGCTGAATGGTGGGCTGGCTTCCTGCAGGCTGGTGCCACAGGTTGCATCCCGAGTGCCTCCTGCCCGTGCCTGATCGCCGGGTACCCGGCACTGCGGCAAAGGGAGGACGAAGGGACTGACAGAGCCCGCCTCCCCCGAGTTCACTCCTGTGCTACTTCCCTGCGTGGCCGCTCCCCCCCTGCCCCCCAGCTTGGGTCACCTGCCGTTTAGCTGATGTCAGTTTAAGGAAGGAGCCGGGCCGTCCTGCCTCTCCCAAGACTGTCGGAAACCGAAGTTAAAATGGGAGCATCTTCCTGCTCGGTACCCCAGTCCTCGGTACCCACAGACAGATGCCATGCAGAGTACGGGAAAGAGGCCCAAGGCACGCGTCTGACTCGTCTGCTTTGATCTTGAGGCTGCACCCCCCTCCCACCCCCGGAAAATCACACCTTGGAGTGATTTACAAACACTCATCGACTTGCCAAGCGCTGCTCTCATCTGCCCGTCTTCCCCAGTTCTCCCTCCTCTTGTTGGACATGTGATCAGGAAAGCTAAGAAGTGCCATCCCCTCCCCCCACCACCCTGCCCACGCAGACCGTGTGTGTCACGTCTCTCGGCAACAGCAGGGCCCACTTCCATGACCCCGGCGCCCCAGGGCAAGAGGGTGCAGCGCATGCATGCCCCACGCTGACCGCAGGTCACCCTCGGGGGCTCCGTCTCCCGAATCTCCGCACGACAAGCACCCCGGGATCCCGGCCCGGCGTGAGCCTCCCGACGCCCTGTCCCCGCTCTGCCACGCTGGCTGTGCCGACCGCCGGCTCCGCCCCGGCCTCCAGCCGCCGTCCTGGGAACAGAGCCCGCAGGACGCCCCTTGTCGGACCCTGTGATCCTCCGAGTTCTCCCAAACCTCTCACCCACCCCCCTCGCTGCTTTTCAGTCCCGTTCCACCTGTCTGGGCCTCTGCGGAGAAGGACAACGAGTCCTGTTCTCCTCGTTGGCAGGTTTGACATCACCGCCGCACACGCACGCAGCCCCGAGTGACCGAGGCCCTCGCACCGATCGTCCGGGAAACTTGCGACAGATTCTGCAAAGACTCTTCCCCGTTCCTGTGACGTGCAGAACCCCCACGGTGCACGTCCTCCCGGGTGGCCCAGCACCGAGCCCAGAGGAACGTCTTCGTCCTTCACTTCCCTGCTCTGTCCCCGCCTCTGTCCCGTCCCCTGGCTGGCCGGAGTGGCCTCTTCCTGCCCCAGTGACACCCTCCATGGGGATCGCCAATCCCTTCATCACGCTACGCCACACCGTGGCTCCTGCCCCTGCGGTATCCTGGGTGGGGGTGGGGGCCTCACCTGTGCAGCCCCGGACAGAGCCCGCCGCCCGGCTCCCGGCAAACACCGACAATGGACAACTGCCCGGGAATGAACGACTGACGGAGACCAGAGGCCCTGACTGCAGCCCGCCCCACGGCACACGCCAGCCCCATGGCCTTCTCTTCCACATCCCCCCACTGCAGGGAGTGTCTCCCACCCCACACTGGTATCCCTCGTCACTCTGAAGGCTCCTCCCCGCTAAGGAACGTGCTGGATCATCACCCTGCGCCTCCCGCTGTGCGCGGCACAGACCTCTGGCGCCCCGGCCACTGGGTGGCTGGCCTGACTCCTCGTGGCCACCGCGTCTCACCTCCCCAGGACCCCGGCCTGCAGAGAGGCTGCCGGGAAGGAGCCACCCTTGCATGCTAATGACTTTGGCAATAATTTGGGTTCAACAGGAAGAGAAAACCAAGGGCAGCAGCTGCTTCTCTGCAGACCCAGCCCCCCACCGAGTGTCCAGATTCCACCTTTCGGTTGCTCTTTGCTGTCCTTCCCAGAACAGCACCTTCCCGCCGGCCCCGCTCGCTTTCCTTCCGGGAGGAGCTCGCTGTGCTAATTACTCAGCACAGAGCTTTCCTTCCCAGCCCTCCGCTCCAAAGAGCCGGTGCACAGGGGCGCAGTCTGTGTCTCTCTCTTTCGACTCCCTCCATCACGGCCCGGCTCTCATCAAACCCGCCCCAGACGCTGACGGGAGCAGCTAGCGGGAAACCGAGCCTTAGATGCTGCGGTCCCCCCTGCCTTCCTGCGCAGAGCTGGGAGGTGCGGGCTGTGGGAAATCCCTTTTCCCCAGAGAAAGGCCCCGAGGGCCTGCCACGGCTGGGGCACGGAGCCACATGCTTCATTTACCACTTTGTGGGCACAACAAAGACCTCAGCCCGGGCCCAGGCCCTGCGCACCCCCACGCTGGGACGGCGGGAAGGAGCTGGCTCCTGCTGCAGGCCGTCTGCGCGCCAGGGATTCCTGCGTTTCAAAGGCGAATGCTCCAGACTGGGCCTGGCGCTGGGGCCTCTGAGCATCTGCCGCAGGTTCCCAGGCCGGGGAAGGCGGGGCACGCAAATGGGTCACGGCCACAGAGCTCTGGGGACGGCAGGGCTGACAAATGAGCGCCCCCCGCCCCCACGAGCCTCCCTCGATGTCCTGCGAATGTGAGCAAGAGACACGAGTAAATGACTGGCCGGGAGGAGGAGGGCCGCGGCGGAGGATGTGTGGGTTCATCGCTCCTTTATGGAAGGAGAGCCAAGATGAGGAGTCGCCGACCCAGAAACGTCCCTGGAGTTGATGAACTCAGGCTGCCAACGGGTAAAACACGGGCCTGCCCCTCCGCTGGGCTTTCTGGGCAGCTCCACCTGGCCCTCCCGGGATCCCGCCCCCAACCTGAGCCTCTGCCAGTGGAAAGACGTAAATGTGTGGACCGCTCTGTTGGAAGACCCCCCAGCTTCTAATCTGGGGTGCAGTGGACCCAGAAACTGGAGCACCACAGAGCAAGCACTGACCCCTGCCGCCCGCCAGCCCGCCCAGTCCCGGCTGCAATTTACGGCGAGCGTTTGGCAGGACGACTCCCCGAGGAGCGGCTGGTTTTATGGGGTTTTACGCGGCCCGTGCTCCTTCCCCTGCGTTAATGGGATGGTTCCCCTGGTGAGAATTACGGTCTGAGGCCCCAGGCTGGGCTCGCCGCTGCCCGGAGCCGGCAGCACCCAGCCTCCGAAACAGACAGGAATGTGCTCTCAAGATAGACTCGAGGTGTGCGGTGGGGAGCCGGGGAGGCCGTGCCTTTGACCCTCTCCGAGCAAGATGCAGGGGCCTCTGTCCATGGGGGCTGGGTCTTAGGCCTCGCTAATTAACAGTTAAACGCTGAATTAACAGTTAAAACGCTGATGGATTAACAGGTCGCATGCAGACAGCCAAGAAACTGGAAGGGAGGTGGCAGGAAGCCTTCGGTTCGCTCAGCCTCCATTCAACGTGTATCATTAACCATAGACATTCACATACACACTAAAAATGAAAGCATAGCATCTACTATTTTTAGAGTTGAATAACATCAGTATTTCCTCGTCAAAAGTTGCAAAAAATTTATACTTTATTGCATTTGCATCCCACCCTGACCAGAAAGTATATTTTACACAACATTATAATTTTCAAAAAATCTCTCGTCTTTAAAATTGACATACACGTGTTTGTGGGATGCTCTCTCTGCCCCCCGCTCCGCGTCAGGCTTTGGGGACACGGCAGAGAAATAGCCAGGCGCGGACCCGTGCCCCTCCCGACGCTCAGCGGGGGCTGCAGGCGCCAGCCCTGACGGACACGAGTGCTCTGTGCAGGGCGCTGGGCCCGGAGCTCCGGGGAATGGGAGCGGCAGGACCGAGGCCCACGGGGCTCCTCCCGACCGCCGCCGCCAGTGCGCTGAGAAGGGAGGCAGACGCCCACTGATCACCCCGAACCTACGGCCCAAAGGCAGGTTCTGAGGCTTCTTCTGTGCAGAAAACATTCCTGTGGATTCGCTCACTATGTCCAGGCAGAAGAAAACGAGAACGGTTCACGCTTGTGACTATTAACACGTCTCGCCGGAGCCGGCGGCAAAGGCGCTAACAAGTGTGAAACCAAACACTAAGTAAAACTGCCCTAAATGTTGCACATAATACAAAAAATGCAGCCTCCCCCCCCCTAAAATATTTATTAACTACCGAGTGGGCAGTTACGTAGGTGTGGCAGGGAATAAGGAAGATAAAAAGCCATGCGTCATTGCTCCTGCCCTCGGGGGACACCAGAGGTCCTCCTTGCTGACGGGGCTCCTCCTCCGTGGCCCGCACGGAGCCTTAAAGACGTTTAAATTAGCCGCCACTATTGGAAAGTCGGGGTTCCACAGTTCAGTCTGGATTTCCGGTTTCTTCCGAAAAACGTGAAGATCTGGCAGCACGGAGCCCACGTCCTGGGATCACTGGACAGGTGCCCCGGGGGGGACCGTCTGCCCCCGTAGGAACGGTGATGCCGGGAAGCCAGGAGTCGGCGAGAAGAGAGACACGAAGACCGGCCGGCCGCCCCCAGGCCCAGCGGAGAGACGGGGCTGCGTCCAGGGACTGGGCGAGCACAGGGGTTTCCCATGGTCCGCATGGCGGCCGCAGAGGAGCAGGCGGGAGGAGCCGGTCAGCCCTGTCCTGCCTCCCGGCCCACCCGCCCCCCCCCAGGCCAGGAGAGACACCAGCGTCCGACGAGAGGCCTCGCAGAGCAAAGAGCAGGTAAGCAGCGAACGACAGAGCAGGAGCGAGAGCCAAGGCACGAGAGCGAGAAACACAGGCGCAGAGTCCACAGCGTCCTGACAACATCCCCAAGCTGGTGGCCGCGCCTCCAGGCCCCTCGTGGGCAGCCGAGAGTGGCTGGTGGGGATGGGGATGGTGGGGTGGGGATGCCCAGCCTGGGAGTCGGCGGGCAGCAGACCACCTTCAGGCTGAGCCGCCCCTGAGACGGCCCGGGACCCCAACCCCGCTGGACACGTCCCCCTCCTGGACGCGTGCATGTGCCTTTGGGAGCCGTCTCCCTCCCCGCAGCTGCCGGAGGAAAGAGGCTGAACGCAAAGCACTTCTTTGAACTTCGTTTCGCGTCTTTCAAATCTGTCCAGTTAATCCCAACCAAGATCCAATCTGCTGACTTTAAATAAGTATCCCAAACCAGCTCATTTTTAGTTGCTTTGGCTTAATTTTTTTTGAAAAAGGAATATTTTCTAATAGATGAAAAAAAAATTTCCTTTCATGCTCCACTAATGCAAAAACAGCTGAACCAATTTAGCTCAAACTTTCTCAATAGCTTGTTACAATGCTAATTAAAATATTCACATACGGCGCAAGCTTTGGGGAACGCAATATTGCACTGTCAGTCAAATTCCGGCTGAATATTTACAACCAGCTAAACAGAAAAGCAACCGCACGGCTTTCACTCTTTGTTGCCTCTTGAAGAAACGCAGGCGACAATTAACGGTGAGGGTACAAGCGAGCCGCAGGCACGGTGCTCCTTCGCTGGGCCTGGCTCATCAACGGCGGGGCGTGGAGACTCTTGGCCCTGGGCTGAGCCGGGCGGGGTTAATGCCGAAGCCCTCGTTTGCCCAGGTCCCCTGAGAACCACGGCTGTCCACGTGGGGGTGGCCGCTGCTGGGGGTGGCCGCTGCCACAACCAGGGTGGGTTCCAGTCCGGCCGATTCCCTTCCGGCTCAGTGTCACGGACAGGGGCTAACCCCTCTGCCTAGACGGTCCCCATCTGTTCAGCAGGGCCCGCGGTGATTCTGGATGGGACACTCGTGCAGAGGCCTCAGCGTGCCACCTGACGCACCACGTAGCACTCCGGAAACGTGGGCTGTGAGTCACGCATCCGCCCCAACGCAGTGCCCAGATAATCGCAGACAATTTCCCCGTGTGCAAAACATTAAGACAAACCGGTTCAACCTTCTGGCAAGAAACTTCCACCGAGTGCGTGATACACGTTGTGCATCTGACGCACCAGAGCACACCCTCCTGACAGCCTGAGCGTTTCCAGAATAATCCCCCGGCTTCCTGTTCCACAGACACCGAAGCCCGAACGGGCTAAGGAGCCAGGGAATTTCTCACGCGTGAAAGCCAGGCTGGTGGCCTCCCGAAGCCTCCCGGTTCTTACGACTGTGGTGTGTCCGTGTGCCTGTGTATGTGTATGTGTACATTAACCGAGACACACACGCACGGGCAGATGGCAGACAGGTGCGCGGACAGTGCACACGCCCCCACACGCGTGCATGCGTGTCTACACGCATTCTCCCTTTGCCGCAGTGACCAGCGACCACTTCAGAGTCTTCTCGGGGTGTGTGTCTGAAGCCGCCCCAGTTTTCTTCTCTTAAACCAGAAAAAACGGTGGCTGAACTTGTGTGTGACGACAGAACAGCCCCGGGGTGAGGACCCCACGAGAGCTCGGCGGGCTCCGGAACCCTTTTCTGATGCGAGTGGTCTTTTTCCTCCTTTTCTGTGACTATCTCAGATCCAGAACTTTCCATGAGAGGAAGACCTGCCTGCACTTCCAGCTCACCTTCCCCTGGGTCCTGCCAAGGTCGCCACCCAGCTCCCAGGACACTCAAAGCCCCGTGGTGGCTGGCTGCGGCTTCACTCTCCTCCACACATGCACTTATACACGCACTTACACACACTCTTGCACACGTTCTTGAATATGCACTCGCACATGCTCTTGTACATGCTCTTGTACATGCTCTTGCACATGCACTTGCACACACACTTATACACGCTCTTGTACGTGCACTTGCACACGCTTTTGCACACGCTCTTGTACATGCACTTGCACACACACTTATACACGCTCTTGTACATGCACTTGCACACGCTTTTGCACACGCTCTTGTACATGCACTTGCACACACATTTATACACGCTCTTGTATGTGCACTTGCACACGCTTTTGCACACGCTCTTGTACATGCACTTGCACACACACACTCTTGCACGTGCACTTGCACACGCTTTTGCACACGCTCTTGTACATGCACTTGCACACACACTTATACACGCTCTTGTATGTACACTTGCACACGCTCTTGCACATGCACTTGCACATGCTCTTGCACGCCACTTGCACCCCGCAAAGCCATCCTGTTCCCTGCTCTAGCCTAACAGTCTGTGTTCTTGGTCACCTCAACTCGGAGCTCATTTCAAGGGCTGCGATACTCGGGGCAGGTTCATTCGGTGTTTATTGCCTGGAAATTAAAGGATTTAGGGGTCTTTGCTGGAGGAACAAAAATGGAGCCTTTTCCTCCCCTGTTCAATGAATACGGCCCCATCGGAGGAATTTTATTCCCACGGTGGTTTCCTCCGATGTGCTGAGTGTGGAGCCAAAACCCCAACGCCAGCAAGAATCACGTCGGCCCTGCTTTTCTTTATGAGAAAATGGCCCATAAAATGTTGATGCCTGGTTCCAAATGGGGCCGGTGACAGCTAATTAAGAGGACATTCTTAGGTGCGGGAACAAGCCTTGTCGGCAGAGAGAGGGGCCCCTGGGCCCTGTTAGCCCCTCAGAGACCTTCTCCGCTGCCACCGTGCACCCCCGGCCAGCTCCAGAGACTCGACAGCTTGGCCAGGAGTGTGGGACCGAATCCGGGCTGGCCGCCACTGAGACAAGGAGCCCCCGGCCCACGAAGGCCACGGCTGGCAGCGGGACAGAGCAGCGCGGTGGGCAGGCCCTGGGCAGTGCCCTCCCCGCGGCCTCAGCAGAAAGGGCAGTGCGGGCAGCAGGTCGGGGCGCCCACCGAGGGCTGGGCTCCACTGTCCTCCCTGACTTCAATCAGCAGTTACGGCCACGTCTGGGTGCCGCCATCTTGCTAAACCCACTGGTTTCCAAACAACCCACCCGCGTGGGCAGGGCTATCGCTCGGTCATGCGTCAGGAAACTGCAGATCAGAGAGGACGAGCCCCTGATGAGGGGCAAGGCTTGGAGTCCAAAGGAGGATTATTTGGCCAGAGTCCGGTAAACACCCAGGAGCGTTTTCTGGCAAAACCTGTGCTTTCCCACCCACGCGCTGCGGAGGAACTTCCCAGTTCCGCATCGCGGCGATGCTCCGCCCGGCGCCTCTGCCGTGGCCGTCCCAAGGTGTTGGTGGCGTCCCCGGACCCACCCCCTAGACGCCAGCGCCTCCCTCCCCAGGGTGACAGCCCAAATCTCCCCAGACGCCACCAATGTCCCCAGAGAGGACAAGGCCCCTGGTGAAAAGCCACTGCCACGGGGTCCCCAGAGCGCTCGCCAGGCGGTAGGTCACTATTCCCCGCGTCCCAAAGCAGGGGAAGCCGGTCTCGCGACACTGACGCGGAAGGTGCGGCCTCCGTGTTCACAGGAGAGGCAGCCTGCTGGGGTGAAAGGTCACCTTCTCTATCATGCTCAAAGGTAAATTTCGTTAAAGCGACCGAGCTAGAAGGAACTTTCCACATTCAGATGTTTCCTTCCCACCTATTCGGCCCAGGTGAGCGGGGTGAGTCGTAAGGATGGCACCTTCATCACCTGTCCATGCAAACCAGCAAACAAAAGGAGAATAAGATGAGGAGGAGGAGGAGGAGGAAGGGGGGAGGAGAAGAAGGAGGTGGCACAATTAGCCTGAATGAAAGGCCAGGAAGCCTGCGTGAGATGAATTTGAACACTGTCCACTCCCAACTCGGCGGCACAAAACCTGGCCGCACTCGGAGGCGGTATTCCACGGGGCCTCGGCATATTAAGGCAGTTTATAAGGTAATGAGTTAGATAACGGAGGTGGAATGAATTTACAGGCCGGAGTCACAGGCATTATGCAATCCGCGATGGCTTGGCTCGTCGCCGGAGATTGCGAAATTAATTTTAATGGAAGAGGAGATGTCGGCCGGGAGACGGGCTGCTTCGGGGACGAGGGGGGCCCCCGGTCCCCAGCCCCGGTGCCTCTGAACCCCCAGGCAACGCGAGAGCTGCCCTGGCGCGACTTGCTCTCGTTGCCGCTCAGCAGAAGTGCAATGTCAGGCAGCCCTGTTTCCTCACATGTTTGTTCCGGAGGGTTCTTAGCATGTCTTCATCGTGAGCTGTTTATACGTGCAGTTGTGTGCTACTCTTCACGACACGAGGGCTCACCGCCACGGGACAACACGCTGAGCTCCTGTCACCCCAGGGACTTCTGGAGACCCACAGGTTCCACCCCCCAAACCTCCTGCTGAGCGAAGGCTGCACCCCCGAATCTCACCCGAGCCCCTGGGGAGGAGGGAGACGGCGGAGCACCTCTGCCCCCTCCCAGCTGCCTGCGGGGAGCGTTCCCTCACCCACCCTGTGAATTCACCGGCTCCCACCTCAACCGGGAAGTGGGAGTTTCCCCCGACGATTCAGTTCACGGCACACGGCAGCCAGCGCTCCGGATGAGAAGCTGCACGTGGACTTGTGGGATGCCCGCCACCGTGGGAGCCCCCGAAGGCCCGCTTCAGAGATGGGGGCATGGCTCTGTCCTCCTTAGGGCCTGCACCCCCAACTCTGCCTGTTCATAAGCAGCTACGGTCGGGGTCGGTGGCAGGCCGGCCCCTCCCCCCAACTAAAAATGCCACGATCCTCCCCCGGGCCGCAGGCTGGTTTTGGAGACTCGGCCCACGTTCAGCATCCTGACGGCACAGCATCCCGACGCCAGCGCTGCATGGTACAAAATCAAACAGGAAGCTAATCGTGACAAAACGTGTCCCCCCTCCCCCCCACGGCGTTGACCAGGGAAGCCCCGGGCAGCCAGGACGGGGCTGCGTTCTCCCGGGAGCGGGACCCGGGCCGGCTTTGCCACCCTTTTCTCCCACACATACTTTGAAAACAGACAAACAAGAGTTTTTAGAGACCTTGTGTCAACCATATCAAAAACCCCGCACGGTTTTCCCTTCTGCACTGGAGAAACAGTTACTCGCTGTCCCCCGAGTGCCGTTTCAAAGCCAGGGAGGAAGAGTCCTTCTGAAAGGACAGCCCTTTGATGTTTCCCGAGGTCTCACTGTCGCTTTCCCGCCTGCGTCCACCTGCCCGGGCCGCAAACTCCCGGTCACTCGGAGAGATTCAGCCACATGATCAAAAGAAGACGCGGTGAAGTATAAACTGGTCCTGGGTTGTTTAAACACAGGAAACGAGAGGGGAATTAAAGGGAACAGAAATGATGTGATCGCTGCGAGTTCAGTTTCCAGGTTAGAGGACGTGGGCGGAACTCGGGCTTTCTACTACCTCTCGCTGGGGAGAACCGCCGGCCTCGATCTCTTGCAGAGAAAACCACCAGCTCCCTGCTCTCTCCCGATTCGCCGGCCCCCACGCACGGCAGGCCCGCGGCACGCGCATGCCACAGGCTCACGCGTACGGACGGCCGTCCCTGGTGGTGCACAGCAGTGTTCCGGCTGCCCCCAGCCACGGACAGGGTCATCCCTGACCTTGGGGACTGACACTCCCTCGACGACAGGGCTCCGCGGCCACGGGAGGGTCTGACGCCGTGCGGGGCTCATCTTCTCACGCTCCGTCTGAGCTCAAACTCCCGATCGGTCCGATCGGCTGGCGCTGAAGGGGGTGGGGTCACTCACTCACGTGCCGAGCCACGAAACACACGCTGCCACCCGTCACGAGACGCAGGAAGGTGAGGGGACATCTCGGGAACCTTCCAGCTGAGCCGTCTATCCTGCCGTACGAGCCCCTGCGACTCGGGCGGCCAGGTGCGCTTCCAGGTACAAGATGACCTGGAGCCGCCTGGAGTGCTCTCCGAGCCCGTCGTTACGGGAAACCGGAAAGGCCTGATCCATTTTAAACCACGCTGACAGCTGCCACTAACGATCCCTTCTGCGATTTGTCACAGATATTTATATTTAGTCCCCACGGGAAGCGTCGTGGGAGTCGATATCCTGCTACATTTTTTCTCTCTTCTTTGGTAAAGTATGAAGAAGGAGAAATGTGTCGAGTAGTTTTTTTGTTTTTCTCCCCTCTAAGCGAAACCCAAGTAAGAGCATTTAGAATGATCCAAAACACAAGGTCCAACCAGACTGCACGTGCACTTCCAAAGCCACGCCAGGCATCAGGTGACACACAAACGCAGTCGCCCGACCACACGCGTGCGCCCCGAGTGTCTCGCCGGGCTCAGGACGGGCCGTTCGCCGGTTCTCCGGGACGAGAAAGGCAGCGTCTTGGGCTGTGCAGGGGTGGGGCAGCGAGCGGCCCGGGTCCCTCACAGGTGCCAGGTTCCAAGGCCCCGGCGTGAGTCGGGGAACAGTGGCTTCCTGCGGAGAGGCCAGGACCGACGCTGGTTCTGGAGGAGAAAATAAGTGAAACGCGGACACTGACTTGAAGAGCCCTGGGGCCAACGAGGGAGGGGCAGACCCAAACCGTTAGACGCGTGGCGTGAGGCCTGCAAGGCGCGGGTGCCAGGTGCCGGTCCTCGGGGGACGCGTGAGGCTGTCTGGGAGTGTGCAGGGGAGGAGAGGGGCAGACCGGGAGCCCCTGCACCTGGGTCAATGCAGGGGACACCCCCATGCCAACCCGACCGCCTCACACGGCGTGGCGTCACACTGTCCTGGCCCCGCTCCACTCCGGCCGCTGGAATCCATGCTCCGGAGGGGTTATTATGTTAATATGCAAATTTGACGGCGTGCTCCTGCCTACGGGCCTACAGAGCCTTCCTGTGGTGCTGAGAATTCGGCCCAGACCCCTTGCTGTGGCCACGCGGGCCGGTCCGCCCAACCTCCGCCCTTTCCCCGCCTTGAGTCTGTCCCGGCTGCGCCCGGCGCCGGCACCTTCTGCGGGTTCCTCCGGTGCTCCTTGCCCTCCCCCTTGGCTCAGTTCCTCTGCCCGAAATGTGCAGCTCCCAGGCCTGACCAGTCAGAGAGGGGCTGTGGCCACTGGTCAGGAGTGGCCGATCCGGCCTCAGCATGGACCTTCCTTGTCTCCTCCACAGCTTGTCCCTCATGCGATCGGCTCGCTCAGGCACCTGCTGGTGCGTTTTGCTTCTCCCCGTGGAACGCAAGCCCCGTGAGGAAAGAATGCGGCGATGAAATGCTGAGAGAAGTGCCGGGCCCGAGGCAGGTGCTCAGTGAATACTTGTCCACTGGAGGAGGGCAGGGGGCTTGCACGGCGATCCCGACAGCATAAGCACCTTGGAGAGCGCCTCCTCCCCTCCACGCGCCCTCCTGTGGACACTGGCGTCCAGTCCACCTCCCAGTTTGCGACCAGGTATCTCGGAGGCACAGGACCCCTCCCTGCCCCCCGAGAACGTGAGGCCGTGGTCCCCGACAGCCACGGTCCTGACCCCCACTCCGGCGCTCAGCACATGGCAGCCGCTCAGCCCCTCCCCTGCGCGCTGATAGAAGCAGAGGCCGGCATGATAGCCGGCGAGTCAACACCCCTGACTCGAGAGAAAGGACCGAACACTAGCGGGGTCCCAGCCAGGACCTCGTGTTGTCTCTACCGATCAGACACCCCAGCGGTTCCACACAGGCAGGAAGGCTCCGTCCACACGGCCTTCTGCACCCCACGCCGCATGAGGCTGAGTAAAAACGAGACACTGGATGTGCAACGAAACCGTGTATTCCCCACGAAACAGGGCTAATTAATTACGAGAACCAACACTGCTTTTAAAAGCCAGAGAGTCTGAATTTCATCACTACGCTAATCAGCGCGGGGTGGCATTGCCTGAGGGCTTAAAGCTTCTCCAGGTAAGAGATGAAAGAGGAAAGTGGCGTGTTGTCCGATTCCATCCACTGGGGTGGAGACGCCGCTTCTCACAGATGACTGTGTCTATGCGTATGGCGGGGGGCGGGGGCGCACACGAGGGCTGGCACCAGACGCACCCAGAAACCCAGCCTGGGAGCAGAGCGCTGGCTCCTGGCAGATTCTGATGCGTACTGGAGGAGACAGGCAGGAGTTCTGCCCCAAATCACAGGAGCATAAAGCTGCTCTGCCCGAGACTTTATCGTAACCGGAGTTCGGAGGTGTGTCCTGGGCCCCAGCCCCACAGGGAAGTGGCTGGAGCATTAAATCACCCCGTTTGGAAGGACGCAAATCCGATGACTGATTTCACCTTTTTATAGGGTGGCTGCATGTGACTTTAAACTTAGGGAAGGCTCGTTGTGAGTGTCTGCGAGTTTATGTCAGTGTTACAGACATCGCCAGCAAACTAAACCACTACAGCTGAACTCAAGACACTGGGAAATAAGGATCCAGCTAAAAATCACAAAGAAAGATCAGTGTAGGGGCTGGCAGGGTGTATGGGAATTTATAAACTAATGAGCAACAAGGAAAAGCAACAATAAATGGGTGGTTTGGCCCCCAGAGACCTTGTTGCCGGAAAACTGGCCCCTGTCGGAGGCAAAAACACTGAGGACGTTCGTTTACAAAGAACAGACGGAAAATTTCAAGAGCTGCCTCTTCTGACTTTCCATTTTAACAATCTAAATCTGTCTGTATTTTATCGCAAAGTACCCCCAACCTTTTTTTTGAACGTGGACAGAAGAGCAATTACAAATAAACAAACACAGAACACGGACGGACGGGCCAAGCCGTTCCCAGCGAACACGCCAGTCGGGCGTCTCGTCCACACACAGCCCCTCGTGCGGCCCGGCGGGAGGAACCCTCAGAGCCGGACCCGGATCACAGGGCACAAAACAGATACGAGGGCCCGGCACTGGCGCCGGCGCTGCGCCGGGGACTGCCGGGCGCGTCCTGCAGGGCGGGGCACGGCCGTGTCCCCCTGTCCCCACTAGTGCCCCTCCCGGCCTCGCCCTCACAGGCGGCTTCCTGGGGGTCCTTGGTGCACCCTGCGGTCCGTCCTGCCTCCATGTCTCTGCTCGAAGTCGCTGCTCTCCCCGGCACGCGGCGCCGCCTTCACTTGCGTGTCATCTCAGCCCTGCAGCGTCCCGCCCGGCGTGCCCCGTCCTTTCCCCTGACCTGACAACCATCTGCGCTGTGACGGGCCAGGGGCTCCACGCCTTCGTGGAGCGTAGGGCCCCACAGTCACGCAGATCTGCTTCCAGCACGAGCTGCGCTTTAGAGCAAAGGTGCGGGTGCTGGGAGGCCGTCCGACATCTCTGGCCAGGGCTCCGGAGTAACAGAGGCACGACGCCCGCCCAGGGCAACACGCTTGTGGGCGAGACGGAGGCCTTGTCCCAGGCCGCCGGATTCTGGGTCACCTGTCACTGCAACCATGGTAACTGCTGGCCGACACCGGAACCGCTGAAGGTTCCAGGCAGGATGCTAACTAACCACACACACAAAACTGGTTTCCTAAGCACGTTGCAGAAGTGGGTTGAGATCTGTCTGGATTCTAACCTAACACAACACAACACACACACACACACACACACAGAAGACCACGTTTTCTCACATAACTATTTGCAAATTCTAGTTAAATATTGTTCTTTTCATGTTCTTGGTTCCCAGCCAATCTCTTGATATAACTTGAATGAAAATGTTTTTTGGCAGGGACTACTAACCTGATGCTGCCTTTACCTTAATTCGTAATCGTTTCGTGTCTCCATTTTTTCCAGCCTAGAACAGATAGTCATCTCCTTACCCACGAAACATTTGCTAGGCAAGAGCTAGCAAGGAGCTGAGCATGTTGCAAAAGCAACAGAAACAAACACACGTCCCACCGGCCTCGTGAGGCGAACACCCTCCGTCTGCATGAGGCTCCCAGATGCTTCAAACCCTGTGAACTAAACTAACAGACGGGGGGCCTAAGAGATCGGGGACAGAGGCCCCTTCAGGTCCCCCTTTCTTAATAATCGGTGAGGTCCTCTGTGAAGGTCGGAGGAAAGGTGACTTTGACAGCATCGGGTCATCGCAGGACACCAGGCCATCGTGTGCCGTCCACCCTCCCTGCCACAGCAGGACAAACCTTCAACCGCACGGCTAATCTTCACAACAGCAAAGCCCCGCCTTCCTCAGACCCGACCCGCACAGCCGGCCGCAGCCACGACCCTGCCTCGGCGTCACCATGGCCCACGGGCCTCGAGGAAGGTGCCCTGCGCATTGCTAAAGAGTTTCACGAGTTCCAGATGCCAAAGTCAAACAATCAGGTGTTAGGGCACTCCTGCCGCCCGCTGGTGCCGTGGGCAGGAAAGGAGACAGTGACCCCGAAAACACCACTTGTCCTGGGGGCTCTGGGACGGGTCCCCCCAAGTCCTGCCCACTCGCTCTCTGGTCTGAGGCCATTCGAGCTCCTCCGCCTCCCTTTAGCGACTCTCTGCACTGAATGAGGCCGTGGAAACGCAGTCGGCAGATGGGCTGCAGGACCTGCTGCCAATCACGTCCAATTACTCAGCTGCCTATTAATAGCCACGGCAATTAATCAACAAAGGTGTTTATCGTCTGCGGAGAAGGAGCTTCTGCTCTGGAATCACGTTACTCGCCAAGCTTCTCACCTGCCAGTTTCCAAGGCTGCTAAAATTGTGATTTCAAAAACGCCTTCTTCAATCCCAGTTTGTCTTAAAAAAAAAAAAAAAAAAAAAAAAGCAGAGTGGGGGAGGGCGGCTTCCCCCCGAGCAATCTTCCCCCGACAGTTCGGCCAAACAAAGATAATGTTATTTTTTGGCTACTTCACAACTCCCAGATTTGGTCAATATTAGGCCATAAAATTGTTCTCTTTGTCACGGGAGTCATTTATTTCTCCCCTGAGTTTACATAGCCGAAATGCAAGCTCAATAAAAGTAATAACGATGACTAACATTTATGGAGAGCAAGCGATGTGCTAAGCACTTATTCCAGTTCCGCCGGTCACGGCCAACTGCAACGCCCCCGACCACGGGGACTCCTTCGCTGAGCACAGTGGGAACGTGGGCGGGCCAGCTGTGGGTCGCGACACGCGGGTCTGCGGTGCGTGTGTTGCAGGTTATCCCACACGGCTGGCGGCCAGGCGGGCTGTGACGCCACTGTCTCTCGGGTGTGAAGGACGGGACCCCGTGAGGGTCTCGTCCCCACCTGCCCAAGCCGGGGAGGACCGGGCCGCCGCCACCTGCTGCACTGCCGCCCTGGGGATCAGCAGCACCTCCTGTTCTGCGGGAGGGAGGTGCAAGGAAACGTCTCACGGCTCGCTTTCTGGAGCTGTGATCACACGGCTCTGGCCAAGGCAGCCCTTACCGGGCCGAAATTAGATGCAAATTTATTCGCACCCCGACATTCAGGACTTTGCAAGCAAGCAGAATCAAGTGGCAACCCAAAGGGCTGAGGAACTGTCGGGTGCTTCCTGGCGCAGTGGAGACGATTTTCCCAGCCATTGTTTTATGACACGTGACTTCAGCACAAGTCATCAGGGAGTCACCTGGAAAGTCCAAGTGCCAGCTCATGGAGAGCCCCTTCAGCAGTGTCCCCGACAGAGGGCCACCTGGACGCCGCTTATTCGCCCAGGATGGAGCCTGCGTCACCGGCGGGGCAGCGGTGGCCGGCAGCTGGCTCGCCGCGGGGAGCCGCGTTGTCGGCAGCTGGTCCGTAGGTTCACCCACGGCCCCTCCTGGATGACCCCCCCGGTGCACGGTGACCTCAGGACTAGGGCGGGTCTAGTCCTCGTCACCTGCCGGTGCTCCGGACACGGGGCTTCCTCCCCCTCGTTAGCTTCTGGCCTGCACCGGCCCGTCGGGGTTACGTGCGGCTCACGATCGGGGATTACTGTCTAGCGTCACATCGGCTGGAAGTTCTAACGACAGGATTACACCTACCTGGGATTTTAAATCATGCCAAAGAGGCTTTCCTGGGAATTATACTTCGTTAATTAACTCATCTTCTTAAACTCGGTAATACCCTTCTTATGCAACAAAAGGAACAGGGAAGCCATGAGACGGCATTCAACATCGGCAGGCAAATAACTTTTTAAAGAGTGGGGCTGACTCCCAGGACTTCTCCTGGGACACTCGGAACGAGCTGCTCTTCCTGGGCCACCCCGCCGCGGCTCTGACCTCGCACCTGGAAGGGCCCCTCTCAAGTCTCCCACCAGGTGATGCGTCCCTGAGGCACCTGATCCCCAGGAGGGGGCCGAGCGTGGGGACACACCAGGACGTCCACGCCACAGCCTGGACAGGCAAGGGGCAGGAGGACACACAGGTTCCGATCTCCCTGACGACACTCCACGGAGCCCCACGGCCCCTCTCAGCTCCTGGTGTGAGCCTGACGGCCACGTGGGCCCGAGAATTCCAAGCCTCACGAGAGGGTATGATGCCTAAGAACAATGACGTATGGCCTCTTCCAGTCCCTAACAAGACCCACACTGCTCATCTCACTATGGAATATTTCAGGCACACGGGAATGTTCAAGAAATGACCATACATTCTCTCTCTCTCTCTCTCACACACACACACACACACACGCACACACACTTTCTCTCTCCCCACCTAAATTTAGCAGATGCGAACATGCACCCCCGTGCCTCGGACCTCCAGGGACTGTGGCCCGTCTCAGTGGCAGACCTGCTTGTTCCCCTCCCCCCACCCCAGGCGCGTCCTCTGCCGTGGTGCCCGCTATTGGAAGTGGTCTCCGTGTCTCTCTAGGCATGTTTCCTGCCTTCGTTACATACGGACTCATAAGCAAAAATACAGTATTAGGGGGATTTTTAAATGCCACATAAATGGTGGCATTTTGTCAATATCACTCTGCAATTTTTACATGCGATTATGTGACAGATTTATCCTTGGGGATATGAATATATATATATGTGTATAATGTATGTGTAGTTTGTCACGGAATTGTACTGTTTGAACGTGCCACGATTTATGCGTTTATTCTCCCATATTAGCCTCTTTGGCTTTCTTTGCTCGCTTCTGCTTGTCTCTGCCATTGTGGGTGATGCTGCGGCGAACCCCACTGGCGTTCTCCTTGGAGACGCGGTCAAGAGCATCTCCCGGCGTCCGCGCCAGAAGCAGCGCATTCGCCTCAGGACCTGCGCGCGCAGAACACGGGGAAGGGGTCTTGCTGCGACTGTGTCTGTCGTGTTATCTCGGCCCCAAGGCTGGCCTAACATTCATACAATAGACACTTCCGGGGGAATAATTAGTATAATTAAGACGTATCTTTTTAATTCCAATTGAATCTCTATGTTGGGCAAGTGCTTGATATTACTATTAAAAATAAACAGTAACCGGTCAGTCAGTCGGAGCAACGAAGTCTAGAAGGTCAGAGAAGACTCCGTGGAAAAGTGACAGTCAAACCCGGGTTGGGGGACCCGCCAGAGTGGACAGTGGGCCGGTGTCGGGGAGGGAGAACCACTCCGAGTCCTGCTGCTCTTCATGGTGAAAAAAACAACTTCCAGGCTCTCCTGCTTCCTTTCCTGCTCAAGTCGTACTTACAGCTACTTAGTGGCTGCCAGAGATGTTCTCTTTTGAGGTTCGTAGGTGCAGGAAAAGCCTTTCCGTTGGCTTTAAACCTCTAATTTTCCTCTCTTCAATCATTTCCCGATCAACCTTCTTAAAGTATCTTGGTAACTGGTGCTTTTTAAAGAGTTCCGAAGCCCCGTCTATGGAAAATGAAGAGTTGAACGATTGTGCTGTGTGTTGCCCGGCACCCCTCTCCCTGGTCAATCCAAAAGGACAGCGGAGCCAGCACCTTCCTGAGGATGCCGGAGCGATTCCGACGACTCCATCCTGCCCCGCCCCAGCTGGTCTGCACGTGCCACCACCGTCCTTGCGACCAGACCCTGCAGAAGACCCTCTGAAGGACCGGAGTCCTTGGGTATGTGCCCAGTTAATAAGAAAACTGTAATTGCCGCTGTGAAATAACCAAACTAATTAACCCCCTGCCGTTTGAGAGAAGTAAAAACCCCAGGGCAGAGACTCACACATCTCAAAGTCACCGGAGGGGAGGAGGAAGCATCTGTCCCCACGGCAGGCGGGTGGCTGGGGTGGGCACAGGTGTGCAGAGGAGGAAAAGGCAACACAATAAAGGGGAAAGACCACGGCTCAAAGACATGGAAATCTCATAGGTTACGAAGGTCACACACTGGAACGCCAAGCTCCCCCCGTGGGGAGGACGCGTCAGCATGGTGGGAAAACGCCGGAGGATTTCCTCAGGGACAGGCTTTGAAAACGGACCCCAAACTCCTGCGGGCCTCAGACCCAGGAGGTGTTTCTATGTCACTGTCGTCACTGTCATCATCATCATCATCATCCTCATCGTCATTAATCTTCACCTTCAACATCATTTCATCACGGTTATCATTACCCTCAATGTTATAACTGTCATCATTGTTGTTATAGTTACCATCATTATCATTGTCAGCATAATTACCTATCATGTCATCATCATCTTCATCATTAACGTTATCTTCATCATACCATTATCATTAACATAATTATCAGCATCATCAACACCGTCTTAATTATCATCACCATCCTCACCCTCACCATCTCCTTCACTACCATCACCATCACCTTCATTACCACCATTTTCATCATCATCATCCTCACCCGACAACACCCTTTCCCGGCCTCACTCAGGAAGGCAAGTCCCCGAGTTCTCAGGCACCGGGCTTGCAGCTGCCCAGACCACGCCACCTCGCAGCAGGCATCCGCAACCTGCCAGGGCCACCCCAGGGACTCCAGCCCACACCCGTCTCCCTGAAGCCCTTGCTGTGAACTTTGCAGGGAGAGGGCGCTAGGGCACAGGGAAGGGTTAGGGTTTGGCCTCCTTCCATCACATACTTAGTGAGACCTACTGTGCGCACAAGACTGAAAGAAGGCCTTCTAGGAAGAAGAAAGAAAAGAAACTTGAAGAAAGGCCAGGTATTGTGCTGGGGAACAGGTGCCACAAGAAAACAGGCCACTGAGGGGAGAGCATGGTGGTACAGGTGCAGGTCCATTTGCTGGTGGAGGTACAATTGCAGGTGGAGGTGCAATTGTAGGTGGAGGTGCAGGTGCAATTGCAGGTGGAAATGCAGGTAGAGGTGCAATTGCAGGTGGAGGTAAAGATGGAGATGGAGGTGCAATTGCAGGTGCAGATACAATTGTAGGTGGAATTGTAGGTGGAGATGCCGGTGGAGGTACAAGTGCAGGTGGAGGTGCAATTGCAGGTGGAGGTACAGGTGCAGGTAGAGGTACAGGTGCAGGTGGAGGTGCAATTGCAGATGCAGGTGGAGGTGGAAGTGCAGATGCAGGTTGAGGTAGAAGTGCAGATGCAGGTGGAGGTGGAAGTGCAGGTGGAGGTGCAGATGCAGGTGGAGGTAGAGATGGAGGTGGAATTGCAGGTACAGGTGCAATTGCAAGTACAGATGCAATTGCAGGTAGAGGTACAGGTGGAGGTGGAAGTGCAGGTGGAGGTGCAGGTGCATGTGGAGGTGCAGATGCATGTGGAGGTGGAGGTACAGGTGCAGGTGGAGGGCAATCAGGAAACACTCAGGTATAATGGCAATAACGTTGACAGTGGAGGAAGAAGAGAAGGGAAAAGCATTATCTATGTGCTTAATACACATCATCTCATCTAATCTTCAAAATAACCTGTGAGGCAGGAACTGCTGTCACCCCCATTTTATAGATAGGGAAAACAAGGCTTAGCGAGCTAATGTGATTGGCGCAGGGTCTCACAGCCACAGGTGGATCTGTCTGGGTCTTGTAGGACATGGGCAGGAAGGGAGAGAAGGCAGCACAACCCGGGGGACATTCCAGGTGGGAGGTGATGTGAATGCATCTTCTGATAACCACACCTGCAATTTCTTCCCTGATCGCATCAAAATGCGGACTGGATATTGAGAAAAAGGCCTGAGATCCTCTCGTGCAGGCAAGTGGCTTAAGCGGTAACCACGGTGGGGGTGGGATGGGGCTGCATTTCTGTTTTCATCAGAAAACAAAAGGAAGAAATAAGAGCCATTTGTCAACAGATGCCTGCACTGACCTGGCCAATTCTAACCGGATCAGAGAAGCAGAAACAGGGAGTCGGACCAGCTCTCACCGAAGTCCAGGAGAGCCGAGACCGCAGGCAGGTGCTAGCAGACCCTCACAACAAACAAACCCCAAACCTCTGGCACCTGACCGCGGGACATGTTCGGGTGAGACCCACCAGGTTCTCTTTTTCCAAAGGTGAACTTGGTTCTCTCCACGTAAGGAGTTTTCTGACAATTTGCACGACTTACTGATCCCATCCGGGTTTCAATTTTCGGTAAATTCCTTGATGGGAACTTGAGCAAGTCACAGATGGTCAAAGTAATCTGTTAGTTCTCTTATTAGGAACAATTACTGGTGTAATTAGGGTCCCACCGGGGCCGCCTCTTGGTGGAGAGACCCCCTTGCCCTGGAAGGCCCGGATGAGTAACCGGCCAGCAGGCATCCAAAGCGGACGTGATTTATTCATGGTGCCAAAATTCACACTTTGTGCAGCACAAACAGGTGCCACTAAATTTTTAAAATATCAAATCCCTTGGTCTGGACTCTTTAAATTCTTTTGTGGCTTATTCCTAAGTTTTTGAACAAAGTAAATATATTACCTTTGATCTCCCTTAGACTAAATACATTGCAACTCCTTCTCGAGGACAGACACAACTGCTGACGCGGCCCTGCTCATGCATCCCGGATCGGCTGGGGCGTTACGGAAGCAATCGATATAAATACGCTGACATTTGTCAAGGGCCACGCGCCCCCTTCTCGCCGACTGCGTGGAAGTGCTTGTGCTGAGCACCGCAGAACCACAACGTTAGGAGAACTGTCAGATGTGTTTTATCTCATTAGCTTCCCGCGCCGGCATCCTGGCTGTCACCGCGCTTATTAATCCGACCCACCGCCTCTCACATGCACTGAGAGTCTTCGAGATTTTAAGGGCGGCCGAAGGCTCAGCCACTTCTCCACGCAGCTTGCTTGAGCCGGGGTCGGCCGTAGGGGTTTTACTCGGGCAGGTGAAATGCCTCCGTGGACATGGCGGGATTCCGCACCCGTGTCTCGGGGGCTCTCCTCCCTTCCACACACGAAGTCCCTGCATGAAGGCCCCTCCCAGGGCTGTGTCACCACAGGCGTCCCCTCCTGTGGCCGGTGCAGAGCTCGGCACCGGGCCGCGCTCAGCCAGGTCACCCGGTGATCTTTGCAGCGCCTGCCAGGTCTCATGAAGCCGCGGGGACGGCCCGCGCCCTGCGTGTCTACATTGAGGTTTCGAAACTTGCATTTTGCCAAATGTTCAAGAACAGAGAACCTGCGGCTCCCCACCCCAGGGGGTGTGTGCACCTGGCGGTTACCAGCAGTTGTCACACCTCCTTTTGTTTCTTTTCTTTATTAGGAGTTGTTAAAATGCCTCTAAAAATAATTCCCTGCTCTCCAAAGGCCAAAGAAGGCAGCCGCCACCCCAGGTAGGTTTCTTGAGTGCCGAGGAGCCGCCCTTCTGGCACCGTTTAAAATTATGGACCCCCCTCTCCCGGAGTGTGGGGGGGAGGAGACGCAGCTCCGTGTTAGGGTGATGCTCTGGTGGGAGCATCCGTGGCCCGTGCGGGGCAGGCAGCCCCAGCTCTGCTCATGAAACAGCCGAAACGGCTGGGGCGGCCAGACAGCGCAGGGCGAGGCCAGCGAGGGGCTGGGACAGTGATGCCCAGGAGGAGGGCGGGTTTCTTACTGACAGGCAAAGCTGGACGGCAGAGAATAAATACAAGTGCTCTTACCCCAGGCCACGGCAGGGCAGCAAGTTGGAGGTCTAATTAGCTAAGAACTGGCCCCAGGGGACTTAAAAGGGCCACTTGGCCTGCAGGGCCACCACCTGGCGGGCGGGAAAGGCTTGGAGGAGATGGCACCGCACTGAGAACCCTGTCGCAGTCGGTCACGGGGAGACGGGGACACGACCTGAGTGCTCTCCCCAGAGGGCACCTCGGCCCCCACGAGGGCCCTCTGGGCTCATGCTGAACTCTTGCACTTGCCGAGGCAGCACCCTGGTGGCCGGGACACCCCACGGCCCAGCACCCCGAGAGGTGTCCGGTTCGTTAGGGCAACAGCCTGGCCTCGCTGGCCCCGAATCCATCACCGCAGACGCAGGTGTCCAGGCCCCTCCCACTCGTCCCCAGCCTGGCCTCTAGGGCAACGGGGCCTCGGCAGCCCGGGGTGCAGCTGAAAAGGACCATAGGACTCCTCAGGGAGGGGCACTGTGTCATAGTGCCTGTCTGCACCCAGGGGCTGGCCCCTGACACCAATCATCCCCCTCAGGGCCCGCTGGCACCTGGCCTGGTCCGAGCACCCAACACCCAGCAGCAAAGCAGACACAGCTGCCCCCCCTCGGGTGCAGGCTCAGCCCCTGGGAAAGGGTGTCCTTGTGCTCCCTGCCAGGCACCGCTCCGTGCGGGGACCACAGTGAGGGCCCACGGTCTAGCGGAAAGAGACAAGAGCAGACCAAGAAGGCTCAAGATGATTTTAGGGCAGGGATGGGGGCTGTGAAAACAACACAGGTGGCCTGAGGACCAATATCTGGCATCGGGGTGGGTGTCTGGGCAGGGGTGGGTCTGGGCAGGTGGTCTGGGCAGGGGTGGGTCTGGGCAGGTGTCTTGGCAGGGGTGGGTCTGGACAGGTGGTCTGGGCAGGGGTGGGTCTGGGCAGGTGTCTTGGCAGGGGTGGGTCTGGACAGGTGGTCTGGGCAGGGGTGGGTCTGGGCAGGTGTCTGGGCAGGGGTGGGTCTGGGCAGGTGTGGGTCTGGGTAGCTGTCTGGGCAGGGGTGGGTCTGGGCAGGGGTGGGTCTGGACAGGTAGTCTAGGCAGGTGTCTGGGCAGGGGTGGGTCTGGACAGGTGGTCTAGGCAGGTGTCTGGGCAGGCAGTGGGTCTGGCAGGTGTCTGAGCAGGCGTGGGTCTGGGTAGGTGTCTGGGCAGGGGTGGGTCTGGGCAGGTGTGGGTCTGGGTAGGTGTCTGGGCAGGTGTGGGTCTGGACAGGTGGTCTGGGCAGTGGTAGGTCTGGGCAGGTGTCTGGGCAGGGGTGGGTCTGGGCAGGTGTCTGGGCAGGTGTGGGTCTGGGTAGGTGTCTGGGCAGGGGTGGGTCTGGGCAGGTGTGGGTCTGGGCAGGTGTCTGGGCAGGGGTGGGTCTGGGCAGGTGTCTGGGCAGGTGTGGGTCTGGGTAGGTGTCTGGGCAGGGGTGGGTCTGGGCAGGTGTGGGTCTGGGCAGGTGTGGGTCTGGGCAGGTGTGGGTCTGGGCAGTGGTAGGTCTGGGCAGGGGTGGGTCTGGGCAGGTGTGGGTCTGGGTAGGTGTCTGGGCAGGTGTGGGTCTGGATAGGTGGTCTGGACAGGTGGTCTGGGCAGTGGTAGGTCTGGGCAGGTGTCTGGGCAGGTGTGGGTCTGGGTAGGTGTCTGGGCAGGGGTGGGTCTGGGCAGGTGTCTGGGCAGGGGTGGGTCTGGGCAGGTGTCTGGGCAGGGGTGGGTCTGGATAAGTGGTCTGGATAGGTGGTCTGGGCAGTGGTAGGTCTGGGCAGGTGTCTGGGCAGGGGTGGGTCTGGATAAGTGGTCTGGATAGGTGGTCTGGGCAGTGGTAGGTCTGGGCAGGTGTCTGGGCAGGGGTGGGTCTGGGCAGGTGTCTGGGCAGGTGTGGGTCTGGATAGGTGGTCTGGACAGGTGGTCTGGGCAGTGGTAGGTCTGGGCAGGTGTCTGGGCAGGGGTGGCTCTCAGTCACATGCCTGGGCAGGAGGTAGGTCTGGGCTGAGACACAAATGACAAGGACCACAGGGACACATGACATGGACAGATTCGGGAGAACGTTGCAGGGACAGGGAAGTGCGGACGCACAGCTCTGCTGGGGCCAGCTGGCCAAGCGTGAGGAACAGAAAGGTGTGGCGGGGCACGCTGGGAGCAGGCCTGCCAGGGCATCAGCCTGGACACGTTGGCTCAGCAGCCGCGTGGGGCACGGAGCAGTGACACGGCCAGATTCATACTTTTCACAGCACCCCTGAGGCCGCCATGGAGAAAGGGCCCATTCGGGGACCAGAAGGTATTGTCCCGGGAGAGGGAGGGACGGGCAGAGAGGGGAGGGGGCTGGCGACCCCGGCACAGAGCCCCCCACAGAGGGCCCGGCCGGTCTTCCCCTGCATGGGTGGGGAACCGTGGGAACGGGGCCGGTGCTGTGGGTGTCATCACCCAACCCCCAACTGGCCATGTGACAACGTCCCCCAGAGTACGCACACGCGCCACCATTGGCCCAGCGGATCCGTGTCCAGGTGCATATGCTACAGCGGTGCTCCCAGGTGTGCAGGGGGCTCAGCAGAGGATGGTTGACACGGGAACCTGGAAACCGCTTGCGTCTCTGCCAGCTGGGGCTGTTTCAACCACATGCGGGAAAGCACGTCCCCAGAGCAGGGGACCGAGCAGCTCCTGAACAGAATGGGGAATTATTGATAACAGAACTCTCCGCCAGGCCCTGAGACTTTGACACCATCCTACGTGAAGGCCACTTTCCGTAACTAGTATCATGTGAAAAAAGCAAAATTGCAAGATGACACGTATGTTATGACCCCAACCGTGGGGAGAGGATGTCCCTCTACAGCGTGCTCGTGATGACACGCACGTGCACACACGTGCACACAGGTGCACACACATGCACACATGTGCACACACGCGGCTGGGGAAGCTGGGGCGCCCAGGAGGTGCTGACTTGCAGGGGACTCTTCTCCAGGGGAACTGCCGACTGCCACTGGAATCCTGTTCAAGCACAGGCCCTGGAGACGGTCAGTCGGAAGTGGCAGTCCCGGGTGTGTGGGGCAGGATAGACAGGGAAGGACGGCTACAGAGGGAGAGCGGGCGCAAGAACGAAGCAGGCGAGAGAGAGACGGAGTGGACACTCGCTTCTCACCGTCAAACACAGAAGCCGGGGGCAGGACAGCCCCACAGCCGGCGACAGCCGCCCCGGAGCTTCGAGGGGGGCGCAGGGTCCGGGTGCCTGCTCCACCCCCGGCACCCCTGCGAGGGCTCGGGGAACAGCACGCGGAACGGAGCGAGGCAGGCATCGGCGCACCGCGGTCAGGAGGCCGTGGCCAGAGAGACAAAGCCAAGCGCTAGTTTCCCTGGGGAGTACTTAGGGAATGCGGGGAGACAGAGGCGCATGGTAGCCTTGAATTACTATTTAATAAAATTGCTAATCTGAAAAGTTTGCCCAAGGAGGAACTTAGCCTTTCCTATTAGCTAGACGTTATAATCAGAATTATAGCAGTGCAAAGGGGGCTCTCGCACAGCTGGGGGCATGTGGCCCAGCACACCCACCGCGGGGGACAGGACGGAGGCCCCCCGACCACAGACAGAACTACCACGCGTCCCAGCGACCCCGCTGCCGGGCTTTATCCAAAGGGCGGGACACCGGAGTACGGAAGAGGCAGCTGCACCCCACGTTCATCGCAATAGTCACACGGCCAAGACGTGGGATCAACCCGGTGGGCGACAGCAGGTGAGCGGGTACAGGACACGTGGTATGCATGGTAACACACACAATGGAATACTACTCAGCCATAAAGAAGAACGAGGTCCCGTCAGTGGCAGCGGCATGGATGGAACCGGAGGACATCATGTTAAGTGAAATAAGCCAGGCACAGAAAGGGAAACGTCGATTGTTCTCGCTCACATGCGGAAGCTGAAAACAAGGTGCTCCCACAGGAGTGAAAAGCAGACGGAGGACGGGAGAGGCAGGAAGGGCGGGGCGTGGAGACAGAGGGAGCCATCTGTCAAAGGGCACACGACGACCGCTCAGTGGGAGGAGCACATTCCAGCGTTCCAGACCACTGCGGGGGACTGCGGTGAACTCTGGTATTTCACATAGTTTCTCGGGGTCAGGAGGAGGATCTTGAATGTTCCCACACAAAGAAATAGTGTTTGAGATGACAGACTCAATGCTGATAACCCTGATCTGGTCACCCTATATTACACGTATCGAAACGTCACTATGTACCCCATGAAGATGTACAATTATTATCTGTCAATTTAAAAAATAAATTTAATTAAAAAATTTTAAAGAATGAGAAAGTATGTGAATATTTTTTGTTACTTATAAAGTACAAACAGTCCTCAACTTAATGGTTCAACTTAATGATTGTTCCACTTCACGATGGTGGAAAAGCGACACAGTCGGTATAAACGGTACTTCCGATACCCAGACAACTGTCTGTTTTTCACTTTCAGCACGTATTCAACAAATTAAATGAGATATTCAACAGGTTGAGATAAAACAGGCTTTGTGTTGGATGTTTATGCCCAACTGTAGGCTAAGGTCCGAGCACGTTCAAGCCGGGCTAGGCTATGATGCTCGACAGGTTAGGTGCAGTCAACGCATTTTCGACTCAGGATATATTTTCAACTTGTGATGGGTTTACTGGGGGATGGCCCCGTGGTAAGCTGAGGACCATCTGTGTAATGGAAATTCTGATTATCACTTATAGCTAATAGGAAAGGCTAAGTTCCTCCTTGGGCAAACTTTTTAAATTAGCAATTTTATTAAAAGGTAATTCAAGTCTACCACACGTCATTCACAGTCAGTAAAACCTTCTCTGTCTCCCTGCATTCCCTAACCGCTCCCCAGGGAAACCGTGTAACATTTTTTTTTAATATCCTTCTAAAAATGTTCTACAAATATATATACGCACAAAAATAATCCAACGTAGAGCCCCTTATTTCCCGCAAACGGGCTCTGTATTATCTTGTGAATTGGCTTTCTGCACATAAGATGAGTTATTGATCAGACTCCCACAGCCACTCGTGGAATGGTCCCTCACCCTTCACACGGGCTGTCTGGATTCCAGTCTGTGGGTGATCTACAGAGAGATGGGACAGTTCTCAGCTGATGGAGATTTCTGTAGTTTCCAGTTTCCTGTTAGTAATATACACCACCCCTGCACATGTCTACAGAACCATTTCCCGGAAGTGGGACGACTGGGCGGAAGGGTGTGTCACGATGCCCAAAGCCCACCCACCACGCTGTACCATTTGCACTCCCACCAGCCACCTGCGTGGGGGCCAGTTTCCCCCGCCCCTCAATGATAACTTGTTAATCTTTGCCACTCTGACCGGTCAAATAGAAGATCAGAGTTTTATTTTGCATGTAAGTGAATGTGACTATCTTTAAAAACGTCTCTCAGTTATCTAAAACTCCTTTTCTGTTAACTGCAGGTTCACAGAATTTAGCCATTGTTTCTTCAACACCCCCACCCCCGTCAGATTGAGTTGTTTTAAAAGGGCTCGTTGTTTATTAAGGAAAACTCCCAAATAGATTTTAATTTTTTTTCTCCTAGGTTTCTGTTCATTTCTATAAAATTTAAATAGTGTGTTTTTGGCAGTCAGGAACTTTAATTTTTACATAGGTAAACATTTCTGCCATTTCTTTTATGGCTTCTAGGAAAGTACATTTTTCAGGTAAAATATGAGACTTCAAAGCCGTCGCTTGCTCCCAGCAGACCACCTCGTGCCGGGCCGGGGGGGTCCCAGGGCACCCTTGCTGCAGAATTGCTCCGGGAGACGAGGAGGAAGAGAACGGCGTAACCCTGCCTGGTGAGGGCAAACCTTCAAACTCCTGGCCAGTAAAAATGTGCCCGACAAACAGGCTGTAAGTGACACACAGGAAGGCGATACCAGAAATGGTGATTTCTCGTGTCTTACTGCCCTGCACAGCCGGCTGGATCTGGGTCCCTCAGATGCTCCAGGACGACTGAGATGAGAAGTCTCAGGAAGTGGCCTGTCCTGCACTTCCCGTGCCTTCTCTCTGCCTAAATCCAGATACATTTTCCTCCAAGGAAATGAAAAACTGCTCATTTCTGCTACCAAGCGATGTGACCTAACACAGCAAAGCCTCTGTCCCGTGGAGTTTCACTACCCGACATGGCACAGCTGCAAACCCCTCCTGCAGCCCCACGGGGGTCTCCAGTGATGCCCCGGCGTCTCCCAGAATACCTGCGGGCCTTCGGGACCACGGAGGAATTTAATTCCGAGTGATGCAATTTTAGCGCTGGCTTGATTTTCTTATACTGACTATTTTTCAAATGGCCATCTGCTTTATATATTACGATGTGTTCAGGGTCATAACTCTACCACATCTGATTAGCTAAAATTACAACTCTTCCCGTCTGGCTAGACAACTACTGCCTGTGGATTGATCCCGAAGCCATACAACATATCAGAGGGATTATCACGTATTTTGTAAGGTTAATATTTTTTTTTTCCCAAGCAAGTTTCCTCTCGTGAACGCTATTTTTTTTATCGGCAAATCAACAGAGTTCAAAACATGTCACTCAATCATTTATTCATTCGATACATATTCATGGAAACCTACCATGAGCTAAACTTTGGGCTAAGCCCTTGCTAAAACAAATCAGTGGAGCGGAGAAGTCTGCGGAAAGGAGCATATTAATTACCTGCCTAAGAAAAGATTCCGTGAGAGGAGCTCAGACGGGCTGCCTCATCCCCTTCCCTCACCCCACTTGTCACCCGAAGTCAGTGCCTGAAACAGACGGGGAGAACAGTCACACAGTGCGCTCTCTCTGCCGCCGCTGTGCACATCAGGAACGGCAATTCCCGACGGGGCTGGACCGGTGCCGCCACCACGATCGTGCAGAGACGAGAAGTTGGGAGCAGGAAGCGGTTCAGGCCGGGCCGACCAGGCCAGCTCCGGTGGGGACAGGCCAGACCCGTCTGCAACAGCGTCTGCGGTAAGACACACGGATGCTGCCCGGGTTTCCACGGAATCGTCTCGCAAAGCCTGCTCAGCTCGCCAGGGCAGCGCTGCAAGGTTCACGGCCTCGGAACTCTTTACAGACAGAATCACCTTTCTCTGCTGTCGCTGTTGTTTTTAAATAAACTTACAACACATCTTCCGGCAGGAGTGGCGTTGTGAATCCTTCCCTCTGGGGACCTCTGTGTGGTGGCCCCCAAGCCGTGCCACCCTCGGGCAGTGCTCCTGGTCCCTGCGTTGCCTCCTGGGAACCCAGCCCCCACCCTCCACCCCCCCCCACTCCCCCCACTGATGGAGGACGCCGCTTCCTGCCTGAAATCCTCCCCCCAAAGCACACCTCCCCACGCGAAAGGCGCACAGTCTCTATTTCTCCTCCACCCTTTGTCAGAACAATGAGAAATTTCAAGCCCTACCGTCTACAGGAGAGGGGACGTTAACAGAATTTCAGATGGGACTTCCCACCGCACGGGAAGGGACAGCTCTGGATCTGCCCCACGGCTAAACTCGAAACGAAACTCAGGGATATCGAGCTCCTTGGAACCTCCTCCAGAGATTTTCTACATGGAAGAGCTTAAAAGCCGAGACTTGTTTTCCGCAGTGACCACTTATTTATGGCCCGCAGCAGGTAGTAAAGGACGATGTCACAGCAGCAGTAAGAACACGGCCCCCTCTCTGCGGATGGCGGCTGGTGTCAGGCCCAACGAGGAGACTCTGGCGAGAGCGATCTCCCGGGACACCCCGAGAGCCCCGTGAGGAGGCTCCTACTCTTGGCCGTGGAAGCTGAGGCCGGGCAGGGCACATGGCCGCCCTGTCTCTCAACGACCACGGGGCGTGAGCCGGGCTCACGGGCAGGGCTGCAAGTACCTCCCCACGGGGAAGGAACAGGTTGAAGATGCCGCGAGAAACCGTTCCCGCATGGCCCCACCTGGTGGCTTCCCAGAGAGCTCCCCGTCCCAGAGCTCTCACGGCCCAGCGCCTGGCACCTCCTCTGGTCTACAAACGGGAGGGAGGCCTCCAGGCTGGTGGCCCGGACAATGATTTAGGGTGATTTCTCCTGATGCTAGGAGCCCCCCACTACTCCTCTTTCACATTCAGTGTCACTCAGTGGACTGGGTTCGACAGCATCTCCCCAAAATTCCTGTCTGCCTGGAAACTCAGAATGTGCTCTTATTGGGCATAACTGAGTTAAAATGAGTTCATGCCAGATTCAGACTGAGGTGGGTCCTAATCCCATGACTACTGTCCTTACGAGAGGGAAACCTGGACAGAGAAGAGACCCAGACACTCTGGAGAAGCCATGTGTTGGCCCAGGCAGACCCTGGAGCATGCGAGCCCACCAGCTGAGGACCGCCGGTGGCCACCAGAAGCTGGGAGAGGCCAGGAAGGACCCTCTCCCGGAGCCCCTGGAGGGAGGGAGCTCGGCCCTGCCCACACCTCCACTGCAGACTTCCGGTCTCCGGAACTGAGAGGGGAAAAACGGCCTGCTGCGTTGAGCCACTCGATTTGGGTAAATGTCCACACGGCAGCGCAATCAGTCTCAACCTAATGCCCAAGCCCCTCCCGGAAGACTCCCTGGACCGGCACCGCACAGAGAACCTCTTTCTCGGGTTTTGCGTGCGTTCGGTGTCTATGTGGCCCTCTCCAAATCCACCCCGCCCCCGGAGTCAGGGGTGTGCCTCACGCCCGAAGGCCAGGGCCACACCTGGAAAACCTGGAACCCTCGCCCACACTGCGCACGCCCTCACACACACAGCGCAGACAGAGCACGGACAGAGGGATTTGTACACGAAGGCAAATGGAATGATTGCTTCGGGAAGCTCCGGCTCATTGGAAACCAGCTTTGCAATCTGCCCTCGGGTGCGCCGGCAGAAATGACGTTTCCCCGTCATTTCGGGAGCGAAGGCTTCGTCCCTGGGTAAGTCGCCGCTATCATACAGGATCCTCCCCTCTTACTCAGGGTCACAGAATTTCAGTAACAATGTAGCTGCTTATCGTATTGTGCACATACGCTATGACAATATCCACCACTGTAACTACGTGTGTACAATATATCATTCTATAGGTTACTGTGACGTTAGGTGACACTGCCATGCCTGTCCCGGGAGGGCGCAGCGAGCAGCACATAGTGAGCACGTCCAGCAGTGCCAATAGCTGCTCCTGTCCAGGGCACTGTCACCAAGTCCTCTGCCGATGACGGCGTCATGTGACCTGCCCGGAGGGCGGCATCCCCCCAGGCCTGTCCCGAGGAGCTCGGATGCTACGGGGCCCTCCAGGGAGGGGCCCCCGCCGGCTAGCGGTGGCGGCGGAACCATGAGAAATTTCAATGCCTACCGTCTACAGGCAGAGTCCCTCACTCACGGCGGAGTCTCTGTGGGAGGTGTCGGTCTGCTGCTCATGCTTCGGAGGGGCGCGAGACCACGGTGTCTCCAACCACACCTCCCCTCGGGGAAAATCCCATTTCTCTCTCTCACACACACACACAGTTGATATTGTTTTAAGGGGGAACTTAATAGCATTAGCAATTCCAAGGCCCACATGTTTGAAGACATCAAAAAGAAAATTTTTTTTTAAAAGCAAAAAAGCAAAGATAATCCAGGCTTTAATGCTAAAAGGCGACCCGCCTTCCGAGTTAGCGGAGCCTGCCTCGCCTCCCCCTCTGTGCTCCTAAGGTGAAGCCGCACCTCCCGGCTCGATGAGAAGACTATATTCATTTCCCAGGAAGTTAACTGCTCTCATTTGCAGAGTTAAATAAACGTGGGAGCTCTCTGACCTCAACCATCCACTGAAGAGACCACAAAGCCTCCACTCTCTTCCTCTCTCTCATGCTCTATCTCCGTGGAAATCGGCAGTGTGGCTGGCCAAAGGCAAGACTAGGCAGGTCAATGCCACCCCAGGGGGACCCAATGTCAGGAGACCCAGGTGGAGGACCCAGGGGGGTTAAATGTCTGGAGCAGCCAGACCATGCAAGTCTACTGGAGAAACCATGGGCCACCCCCAAGGCGGGGACAGAAAGATGAGTCCCCTTGGCCAAGGGAGCAAGGCCCTGTGTCATGTACCCTCCACCACGTCTCCAAACCTCAGTCTTGCCCGCCTGCCCAGCTTCCAGTTTTCTGTTCTCCCTACGTTCCCTCCTACCACAGGACCTCTGCACGTGCTGCTCCTGTGTCCTGGGTCACTTTCCTCCCCTTTCATCTGGTCTGCTCCTACTCACCTTCCAGATCTCAGCTAAAGCTTGGCTTCCTCAGCCTCAGCACCACTGACAGGTGGGCCGGACCCTCCCCTGCGTGAGAGCAGCACAGGATGCCCAGCGGCACCCCCGGCCTCCCCCCGCCAGGCGATCATACCACCCCTTCCCTCAGTGACAGACAAATATCTCCGACACTGCCCAGTGTTCCCTGGGGGGGGGGGCAGAACAGTCCAGCTGAGAACCCGTGGCTCAAGCAACCTGCTCCGTGGTAGCAGCTGCACCCCCAGGTCGACTCTCCAGACCCCGCGTTCGCCCGGCTATGGCGCCGTGCTCCTCCGGCCGCCAGGCTGCCAGCGCCCCAGGACGGGGCCCGCCCTCTACTCCCCGCAGCTGCACCGAGTCTGACCCGTGCGGGGTGCTCGGACGCTGGCCGGAGGAATGAATGAGCGACCGTGACAAAACCAGACGCGAGGAGCGAGAGGAAGACGGCGGGCGGCAGGCACGAGGGGCTCTAGGAAGAGGCCAAGACAGAGAGCAGGACGCCCCCACCCCATCAGCCTCCCTGGTCTCTCACCTCCGCTGGGTCAGCTTTGCCAGGAACAAACGAAGCCAGCATTTTTCTCCAGCAAAGTCCTCACAATGCCTCTTTTGCGAGAATGTCTGGAATCTTCTATTTTTTCTCAAATGCCATGGGGCATTCCCCTTTTACCCCATTTTCTGGCATGTCCCTTCTGGGAGACCCAAGCAAATGTATCCTTGCCTGAGGGACGGACACTCACAAGGGGACGTGGAAAGGACCCTTCCCGGTCTGCCCTTTCGCTGGGGCCGTGGGGTTCCCACGGTGGGAGGGGTTCAGGAGAACAAAGGGGTTCACACCCAGGGTGCGTTCTGCTCCCAGGGGATGCCCAGCAGCACTGGGGACACTCTGGGCTGTCACACCTGGGGGAGGGGGTGCCACCAGGCTCCGGTGGGTACAGGCCAAGGGGTTGCTGAACACCCCCAAATGCACAGGAGGCCCCCCAACACTCATGTAGCCCCAACATGCCCGTAGCGCAGGGAAACCTGGCCTGACCCGGCGGCAGAGGCAGCTGTGGCTGGTCCCGCGCACTGGGGGACACAATGGGCCGCGGCCCCACCCCCACCAGCCACCAATCAGTCACGTGGCTGGGCTTGCCGGCAAACCCTCCAATCCAAACCTGATTTGGTAGAATGTACACAGCAGGCGCCTAGAGACCCGGCCGCGCAGGCATCTTAACCTACCTGGTTAAGGAGTCAGGAACCACGGGTCACGTGGCAGACATGGCGCAGCCGTACCACCTGTGTGCTCTCCCATCGCTGCCGCCAAACGTGCAGGTGCCGAGGCCACGCCCACCCAGCAAGGCCGTCCGAGACCACGCCCAGGTGCCTCCCAGCTGGCCGGCGTCTCAGCCGTGACTGTCACCAGGTACGAGTGGCTCCAAAGCCCGTGCTGGCCGACCCCCGGCTCTGGGCCGAGGCTCAGAGAGAGAAGCCGCCTCCCCGAACAGGCCCGAGGTCCTGGCTGGAGTGGAGCCTCTCCACGTCCACGCTCTCCTCACGGCCAGCGCCTGGACGCTGCCAATGAGCCGAGCCGTCTGATCAGACCTGCCGCCCATCCGCCAGCAGCGGCTGTGGCCGCCACATAGCTGCGCTGAAGGCCACGGCCTTCCCCCCAACAGGCGAAGGAAGCGGCCGCTGACAGGCCGCGGCAGATGGCGGACGGGAAGAGGCAGGCGGAAACCTGGTACGAGGGCGCTGACGGCTTTGTTCTTGCTCCCGGCCGGAGGCTGATTCTGTCTCTGTGGGAACAACACGCTGCTTTGCCACCGGAACCTGATTTGGGGGGAGACGAGACCTCCTCAAACTCGTTAGAGCCTTCGAATCATCAGCTCGGCGAGCGCGGTCTCCATCTGCAAGGTGTGTGCCGCCTCCGCCGCCGCCGTCCCGGAAAATGAGATTTTCCTTTTCCCAACTTCTCCCGATGGAATGGACTTTGAAAAGCGCAGAGCCATCAAAACGCCTGTCTGGAAACCCCCTTCCCTGCGGGCGGAGAACTCCCATTTCTGTTTCCTAGGCTCCCCCGAGACCCGCCGTCCTGGCCCGGGGAACTTGCCAGCACCCGAGCGGGACGGGAGGAGGCTCTCAGCCCAGGCGTCCTCAAACTACGGCCCACGGGCCCATGCGGCCGCCTAGGACATTTATCCGGCCCGCCGGGTGGTTTTGCCGCCGAGGCCTGTCCTGCTTAGCAGCCGGCTCGTCCCGGGCCCGCAGTGCGCATGTGTGGAATGTGTGCCGTGCTCGCCAGCGGCCTCCAGCGGTCTGAGGGACAGTGGACTGGCCCCTGCTTACAAAGTCTGAGGACCCCGTCTTAGGGTGTCGGAAGGGGAGAGTTGGGGCTCCTGAGTTGTCTCAGCTCAGCGCCCGAGGCGGAAGCCCACCTTCCCAGGCCCCGTGGGGCCCCTGTCCCTGGATGCTCTCCCACCCCCGCGGGCGGAGTGGGCTCCGGGAGACAGCAGGGTCAGCACTGCCCCTCCCTCCCCAGCGTGCTCCCGCCTGCTCCGTCCGCATCTCTCCCGCCCATTCACCTGTCCCTTGTCACTGAGCAACTGGAGACAGGAACCCTGACTCCAAGACCAGCTGACACAAAACCTGCTCATGGGCTTCTGCCGCTGAGGCTCCGAGCCTGGCTGAGTCTGGCCTTTTGCACCAGGGGCTGAGCCCAGGGCCGGCTCCCTCTCTCTGCTCTGAGCCCCGTGCTCCCCGACAGCACCCCTTCCGGTGGTTTCTCCCCTTTTGGGTACCAGATCCCTGCCTGGGGTCTTCCTGTCCCGATGGGCAAAGCCAGGGACGTCAACCCGGCCCACCCGGATCACAACCCCACCCCCCACCCCACACACTCCACCGATGTGGCCCAGAAATGAGACTCGCTCCTGGGCGAGGCTCGGCCCCTCGGCCCCCAGGTACCCTCAGCCCGGGGCGAGGGGTGAGCCCGACGCTGGGCGCTTGGCGGAGAATGGAGACTTCCATGTTGCAGCTTGTCAGGGCCTGGTCATATCTAAAATCAAGGGGTTAATATCTAAACTATATAAGGAATGCAAACAAATCAACAGGAAGGAAACAAATAATTGGATTTAAAACTGGGCGAAGGACTTGAACAGACATTTCTCAAAAGAAAACCACGCATTGCATAGGGGGCTCCTCGTACGTCTGGATCATGCCCACCTGTAAACGTCCCAGCTCTTCCACCCGCCACCACCCCCGGCACGGGCAATTATTCCAAGGAACAAAAGCAACAGCCATTTCAGCAGGAAAACCTCGGAGACTGCAGGAGGGTCTGACTTTTGCCAGAGTTTGCAGGTGGACGAAGATGAGCTGTCTCCTGCACAGTGCAGGCAGGAGGAGGTGTCGCCGGCTTCACCGTGCCCACAAAGGACACGGGATCCCACCAATTTGCTGATCAGGAAACCGAGTCCACGCACCCAACACTGCAGCTCACGGCAATTTTGTGACGGCTTCGGTTAAGCATGTGCACTCGCATAGTTTTAATATTAAAGAACTCACCTACAGAACCCTTGGAAATTACACCGCCCCCGGCATGGTACAAACGTGTCAAAATACGCTCCATACACTCAACACCACGGGGCTCACGTGGAACCAACTAAAAGATGCAAGAAAGATTTGCATTTTCTCCCAGGCAACAAAGTTCAGCCCTGCCATGCTCCACGGTTGCAAACTTCCGTCGTACTTCTGAAATCCTTATAATTTCTTTCCCACGAGGAGAGCTGGGTTTCCAAAGGCCGCTGCTCAGGCCGGCCCGTGGCTGTTCAGCGGTGGCCACCACACCTGACCGCACCTGGGGTAGCACCATCATGAACGCCCAGATGTCCACGGAGAGTGCGCTGGATACGTCCAGAAGTCAAGGACGGCACCGTCACAGCCAGGGACGCTCCACAGCGACTTGAGGAGGAGACTGGAGCTGCCTCGGCCCTGCCCCCTCTCCTGATCCGGTCGGCGCTGGTTCCACGGTGTGTGCAGTTGCAGGTGGTTTTGCACACTCGAGACCTGTGCGTCTCTTGGTAGCAGTGACACGTCGGTGACAAGTCTTTGAACCGTGATGGCGTCACTGCAACATGGCAAATCAGACACTTCTTGCAGAGTAAATTGCATTTCTAAAGGAACCCAGAACGATCTGCCTACAATATTCTAAGTAATTTGTCGAGCCAAGGTTCACAATCATCATCTTTTCCAGCAAACTCTGAAGGGCTTAAATCAACAGCTGAAAACGAGACCCTAACAGCGAAGGGGAGGACGAGTGTTTGAGGTTTTCAGGAGAGGGATGTCCAGGCCGGGATGCACCCGCCTCCCCCCGCCTGGACTGGGAGTGAGAGGCGTGCACGGCCGCGGCACAGACACAGCAGAAGGCCAGGAAACAACAGGGGTGCTGTTAGCAGGCGTGTGGAGTTCAGAAGTGATTACACACAGTATGTGTTTATTGCCCCAGAGGTTCGGTCCGGGTCCAACTGTTCACGCTGGAAGCCAACTGCGTGGCCACGAGTCGTGTTTCCAGTCATCCCCAGCTCCGGACTCCCACGCGCCTCCCGGGAGACATCTGCTGAATCCACGTGGGATGTGGCTGCATCCTGCACTTATTTATTGTGTCGTCTTCTTCACAGGAGAAAACGACAAGCGCCGAATCGAGGTGGTAGCTTTTAACCTTGACGTTAGCCCAGGGACGTGGGCGCACGTGGGCCTGAGCCAGACTCTGGGAAACTGCAGACTCAGCCCCCGACGCTCGGGGAAAATGGGGGGCAGGAGAGGCAAAGAGAACCAGGGATTTTATTCATACTCTCTCTGGACCTGGCTCAGGGAATGCCGTGAAGACCCCAGGCCCTAAGAGCCCTTGCTGTGTACGGTGTGGCCCCCGACACGCGGGGTCAGCACAGTGGGGGGCACATTAGAAACACTCTCAGGTCCCAGCCTGGGCCCAGCCTGGGCCCCCCAACCCCATCAAGTCTGCATTTCACGGATCCCAGTGTGACGTGTGAACACGCCGGGCGGAGAGGCCCGAGACGGTAAGATCACGGCACGAATTGCAGGCACACCTCGTCTCACAAGCCGCGCTGGATGTGACGTTTCTTACCCTCCCTGGGACAAGCAAAAACAAAAATCACAAAACGAAAAGACAAGTTAATAGATCTACGCGACACCTACTCGTGGACAGTCAGGCTCAAGTCAGATGACGCTGGAAAACACACACACACAACACACATAATACAGACATCACACGCACAACACATAGCACATACAAAGCACACAGGACACACACGATATCACACATGACACACAGCATACATAGCACACATGGCATCACACATGACACGCGTGACACCACACACAAAAATGCATACACAGAACATACAACATACACTGCATGTACTGCACGCAGCACATGCACACACATGCACACACATACAGAGCTTGTGAGACACACATCGGCAGCTCCGGGGACTCGGGGCCTGTGGGGTGGCCGAGCTGAGTCTACGAAGCAGGTGAGTCTCGCACAGCCCCAGACTCTGCAGCTCCCCAGGGGGTGCAGGGCGTGGAGCGGGGTCCCGGGAGAGGGAGGGGTAGATGGATCCCTGGCCCCACCCGGCCCCTCATTCCCCAGTGAGGAATAACGTTCCTGACAACAGACCTCGACTGCCAGTCAGGAAAACGCACGGGACACGTCCCCACTTGCCATGAATCTGAAGTCACATGCCAGGCTGTTCATCACCTCGGCTGGTTTAATTTTAGAAAGGCCTGTTTGCAAAGTCTTGAAAACGCATCATGCATTGGCGGACAGCAAACACCTCTGTGCTACAGTGAGGGCTGGGTGTGAGCCACACGCACGGCAGCGTGGCCGGGACCCCGGTGGCTGAGAAGACACGCACAGCAGCTCCCAGCCCCTAAACCAAAGCCCACCCCAGGCCCCGGGGCCCAGACCCCCTGCCTGACTGCCAGTCACCGCCCACAGCTGAGGCTCATGAACGCCTGTCTCCCTGCACAAAAGGGGCGCAGATTTCAGTGGGGTCTCCTTATTTTGTCAATGGGATCCGTTTGAAAAATTACAATCATCTTCACCTTTGCATTATTCTTTAAGTGCTTAAGTTTTAATTATGTCTAAGTCCACCTGAAGACGCCCGGGCAGCTTCCAGTACTGCCAGTCAGGGAAGGGATACAGTGTAAAAGTGCATGTGATTTCCAAACCCCTCGCTGTTAATGAAATCCTAAACATTCAGATTTTAATTGAACTAGATAAAGATTAAGAAGCTTAGCGGCAGCTGGCATTACGAATTAGCTCTCAGCAGAGTTTTATGTTGTTCTCTAAATCATCGCTTTTGTAATCGTGCTAAATTGTCCTTTATCTTGCTAATGCAGATATGATTCTTGGGGACCATCCGGCTTCCAGTCTCCCCACTGCCTGAAATAGTTTGATGTGTAAAGTCTTAATGGTAATTTTAATAATATTATGATCTATACGTATGATGTATGTTCAATAAATCCTCACACTAATTAGAAGAAAAGCCGAGGCCTTTACGAGACCTATTTTTAGACAGGAGCTTTATTGCCTGAGAATAATCGCGGGGACAACTTAAGAAGCAGCAAAAACCCTCCCGCAGCTGCGTGACCACGGCGAGGGGCACCACGGACCCTCGGGAACCCGGCAGAACAGGTCTGCCCAGGACATGGCGAAATGCACACACCTGGGCCGAGAGAGCTCACGCAGGTGCCCCTCTCAGATCAAAGGTAAATCGGCTTCCAGAACCTTCCTGCTGTTTCCAGGTGGGACGGTCAACGTGATTCCAGGGCTTCGATGCTGGTGAAGGCACCTCCCTGTTGTCCCCCTCGATTCTGCATGACCAGGTGACCCTAAAGCGTTTTCTGGACCCCTTACGGAGACAGGCGGGGCTCAGTCTTGTTCTCCCACGTTCCAGGGTGGGCTGGCGGCGACAGGCTTCTGAGCCCTCGGTAGCTGCCAAACACGCACACTCAGGGGCAGCTGCGGCCTGCTGTGTCTCCCCATCCCTGCACACGTCTGCTGTGGAGGGTAATGGGATTAAAAGTTGAGCTAAGAGCCGGGCGGGGTGGCTCACGCCTGTCATCCTAGCTCTCTGGGAGGCCGAGGCGGGAGGATTGCTCAAGGTCAGGATTTCAAGACCAGCTCTGAGCAAGAGCAAGACCTCGTCTCTACTATAAATAGAAAGACATTAATTGGCCAACTAAAAATATATAGAAAAAATTAGCCGGGCATGGTGGCATGCCTGTAGTTCCAGCTACTCGGGAGGCTGAGGCAGGAGGATCGCTTGAGCCCAGGAGTTTGAGGTTGCTGTGAGCTAGGCTCACACCACGGCACTCTAGCCCAGGCAAAAAGTGAGACTCTGTCTCAAAAAAAAAAAAAGCTGGGCTACGTCTGTGGCTTCCGCAGCTCACGTGAGCAGGGGAGGGCCCTGCCGCCAGCTGCACTGGGAGGTGCCAACTGCCGGGCTTTGCTGCGGCCTGAATTGCTCACAACTGAAGGGTGCGGGAGGTGGGTCTGCTTCCTGGGTGCCCACCTCCCGGGCCCTGCTGTGAAGCCAGCGCTTTGCCACCTGAACACAAGGGTGTCTGTCTCCGGGGTGGAAGAGCACCTGCCTCGGCCCCCACAGAGGATCCGGGCGTGGGGATGTCCCACCCAGAGGGCACCCTGGAGGCCAGGAGTGGGGCCAGGCGTCCTATGCAGGCAGACAGGGCAGGAGGACCACTGGGCACAGGGGACAGGGACAGGGGAGACAGGTCCAAAGGGGCAGGCAGGCAGGAAGGGAGACAGCAGCACAAGACCAGAGCCCAGAGGAGGGCAGGGATAGAGGTGGGCATTTGAGTCTGAGGCCGAGGCTGGGGCGGCTCTGCACAGGTGGGAGCACCAGGTGGCCCTGCCGTCTGCGCCCAGAGAGCCTCAGGCCAGGGCCCAGAACAGGCCCCGCAGGCGACACCCTCCACTGACCTTTCCTCCTCCTCACTCAGGTCCCGCCCCTTACTGTCCCTTCCCAAAAGGTGCCCCAGCCTCTGACTCAGGCGCCCTCCCAGCGCCTGGCCCCTGCCTAGCTTTGGGGCACCGGCCTCTGCTGAGGGGGGGCTCACCAGCCCCTTCCATGGCGGGCCCCACCCTCCCCATTCCACCGCGAGCTCCAAGTGCACCGGACCGTCTCCACTTCCTCCTCAGTCGGCAGCCTGCGCCGTCTATACAGGTGTATGGTGAAAGAACAAACACACACAAGCTTCCCTAAAAAATCAATAACGTTTCTTTGTAAGACCCGGTCCCAAACCTGGTCACCCTTCTATCACAAAACTTCATTTCAATTGGCCACACCTGCCAGACTGCTGGCCCCGGACGCCGGCTGCAGGCCCACGCCCCAGTGGGAGATGCTGGCCAGCCCTGTGGCTTCAGTCAGGGCTTATAGTCTGGGGCCCCGGCGCTTCCACAGGTTGCTTTTTCCGGCATGAGCCGTCAGCATCACTTGCATCCAGATGAGGGTTCTACGAGCCTCCACAAGGCAGGGCCGGAGTGAGAGCTGAGCGTGTGGGGAGGATTTCAGGAGCAATCCTTACCGCAGCCCCCAGAGTCCTAATGCCAGCCCTGGCAAAGTGTCTGGAACAAATCGACCCCCCCCATCAACTCAGCACGCTGATGCAACAGAAAACACCCACCCGTGCTGGGAGGAAGTGCTTCTTTTTTTAAAAAACGTCACTTCTGGGAGTCACCAAGCAGGTAAGTGACCAAGAAACATCTGCACACTTTCCATCCAGGGAGTCACCAAGCAGGTAAGTGACCAAGAAACATCTGCACACTTTCCATCCAGCTCATTCAGCTTCTGGGCTTTTCGAAACTGTCATTTTCCTGAGTGTGGTAGTTTCCTGGGGCAACAAACTATCACCAACGGTTGGAAACGGATTCTCCTCTCGGGTTCTGGGGGCTGAAGTCCCAGAGGAAGGTGTCGGCAGGGCCCCACTCCCTCCCAGACCCGCAGGGGAGGACGCCCCTGCCTCGCCCAGCTCCGGGTGGGGTGGGCAGAGCCCCGGGGTTCCCTGGTCTGTGGCCCGGTCTGTCAGCCCACCCCTGTCCTAACTGGGGTCCTCCCGAGGACCGTCCACTCCCGCCTCAGGCGTCCTCGTCTTCTCTTGTAAGAATGCAGTCTCTGGGCTTAGGGCCCACCCTGATCCACGACGACCTCCTCTTAACTTCAGAGGACCTTCTCTGCCGAATACGGTCACATTTCAGGGGCTGGAGCTGGGACTTCTGCATACCCCTCTGGGAGGCACCATTCATCCCGCCACCCTTGGGGATGTGCTTACTCGAAATCCTGGCACCAGGGCTACAACTTTGCTATTTTCAGACACTGACTCTGTTCTCTCAGAGCATTTTTAGTTCCTGCATTTGGGCAAACCATTTTGTTTATCACACACACAGACACCAAGTGCACTTGCCTTTGTCGCCACCATGAAACAAGAGGCCTCTCACCAGCTGTTACGTTCAGAGCCCTTTGCAGTTTGACTTGGAAAACATTTTCCTTAGAGTACGTGTTCTTTTATTTAATTTTTTTTTTTTTTTTTGGCAAGAGAAAAGGGTGATGATTACAGTGGAATTAGAGGGTACTGCGGTTTCCAGGAGTCTCAGAGTACCTGTGGAAGGAAAAGCGGTCCCTGCAGGTAAACACCAGGACCTGCAGCAGCTGCAGATGGGGCGTGTGGTCCTGCAACACCCCTCAGGAACAAACGGGACGTGAGAACCTTCTAGAAATAAAACTACGAGAGAGAGAGAGAGAGAGAGAGAGAGAGAGAGAGAGAGAGAGAGAGAGAGAGAGAGAGAGAGAGAGAGAGAGAGAGAGAGAGAAGTGGGGAAGGAAGTGAGCCCGGCGGTTTGCTGAGTTGTGGACCCTCGGTTGTCTGGATCTCAGAATCTCAGAGGGGGACAGCTAACTGTCTGGGACCCCCCATCAGTGGAGCCCGTGTACGTCAATCCTGTCCTTGCAACTTATGCACGCTGACAGTTCAGCGCCGGCGGCCAGGATGTCTGCGGTGACCCAGGACTGAGTCTTCGTGCTGGGGTCCACGGTCAGGACACAGCCAGAGACCCTGCTCCACGACAGACCACGCTGACGCTAACTCACGCGCCCCCTTCAGTCCAAGCACCAGCAGACGCTGCTCCTGCCGACGGCAGGGTCCCCGAGGCCGCATGTACAGAAGCCGCCTGGGATGGCCACGGCCGTCGTCGCGTGCCTGCGCGGGTGCCCTGGCGAACGCTGAAGGCCGCAGAGCTGACCCGAAACTCAAAGACCCAAAAGAAGGGTGACACGCTTTGCAAGGGTGGAGACGCCTCCACAGCCAGACAAGCACCCCGACTGCCGTCCAGCCACGGGGCCCCAATGCATTCATGCAGGCTCGGTCAACAGTGCGTACCTGTTAAAGGAACATTCAAAAACAACAGGGATCCTCAGGAAGGGGACCGACATGCTGGTGTCCTATCGCACGCGTGTGAGAGCACGGAATCACGTGAACAGGCCTGCAGAAGCCAGCCTGTGCCGCAGGGCAGGGCAGAGGTGTCTTCATCCAACTGCCAGATCCTTCAGGGCCCACTCAGTGCCAGCACTGCCCCTGCTCCCAGGAACAGCAGCGGGGGAGGCAGACAGGGCCCCTTGTGACAGCAGCACGCACGGCGATCACAGGCATCCCGCCCAGACTGCACTTCGCGGAGAGCAGAGCCTTCACCACGGTTATTATTTTATACAAATACAGGGTGTTCTTCACACTGCCAGACCAGTGCTTCTCCATGCTTTTCAAAAGGGAGGAATCCTTATTAGGAAGCCCATAATACATTGCACAGAGAACAGCTTCAGTGAAACTCCAGTGGGGTCCCCGGGTCCCGCTCCCTGAATTCACGGCCAGCACTGCCCACGCAGGACAGCAAAGCTGCTGAGTAACGACCAGCACTAAGAAACTCAACCGCCCACTCCCTTCCGCCTGCCACCTGCCCATTCTTCACCCAGAATCCCTCCCCTCCACTCGCCACCTGTCCATTCTCCACCCAGGATCTGTCTCCCTCCACCTGCCCATTTTCCACCCAGAATCCCTCCCCTCCACCCACCACCTGTCCATTCTCCACCCAGGATCTGTCTCCCTCCACCTGCCCATTTTCCACCCAGGATCCCTCCCCCTCCACCTGCCACCTGTCCATTCTCCACCCAGGATCCCTCCCCTCCACCTGCCACCTGCCCATTCTTCACCCCAAATCCCTCCCCTCCACCTGCCACCTGTCCATTCTCCACCCAGGATCCCTCCCCTCCACCTGCCACCTGCCCATTCTCCACCCAGGATCCCTCCCCTCCCCTCCACCTGCCACCTGCCCATTCTCCACCCAGGATCCCTCCCCTCCACCTGCCACTTGTCCATTCTCCACCTGGGATCCCTCCCCCTCCACCTGCCACCTGCCCATTCTCCACCCAGGATCCCTCCCCTCCCCCTGCCACCTGTCCATTCTCCACCCGGGATCCCTCCCCCTCCACCTGCCACCTGTCTATTCTCCACCCAGGATCCCTCCCCTCCACCTGCCACCTGGCCATTCTCCACCCAGGATCCCTCCCCTCCACCTGCCACCTGGCCATTCTCCACCCAGGATCCCTCCCCTCCACCTGCCACCTGCCCATTCTCCACCCAGGATCCCTCCCCTCCACCTGCCACCTGCCCATTCTCCACCCAGGATCCCTCCCCTCCACCTGCCACCTGCCCATTCTCCACCCAGGATCCCTCCCCTCCACCTGCCACCTGTCCATTCTCCACCCAGGATCCCTCCCCTCCACCTGCCACCCGCCCATTCTCCACCCAGGATCCCTCCCCTCCACCTGCCACCTGCCCATTCTCCACCCGGGATCCCTCCCCTCCACCTGCCACCTGCCCATTCTCCACCCAGAATCCCTCCCCCTCCACCTGCCACCTGCCCATTCTCCACCCGGGATCCCTCCCCTCCACCTGCCACCTGCCCATTCTCCACCCAGGATCCCTCCCCTCCACCTGCCACCTGCCCATTCTCCACCCAGGATCCCTCCCCTCCACCTGCCACCTGCCCATTCTCCACCCAAAATCCCTCCCCTCCACCTGCCACCTGTCCATTCTCCACCCAGAATCCCTCCCCCTCCACCTGCCACCTGCCATTCTCCACCCAGGATCCCTCCCCTCTACCTGCCGCCTGTCCATTCTCCACCCAAAATCCCTCCCCTCCACCTGCCACCTGTCCATTCTCCACCCAGGATCCCTCCCCCTCCCCCTGCCACCTGCCCATTCTCCACCCAGGATCTGTCTACCTCCACCTGCCACCTGACCATTCTCCACCCGGGATCCCTCCCCTCCACCCGCCACCTGTCCATTCTCCACCCGGGATCCCTCCCCTCCACCCGCCACCTGTCCATTCTCCACCCAGGATCCCTCCACTCCACCTGCCACCTGCCCATTCTCCACCTGGCATCCCTCCCCTCCACCTGCCACCTGTCCATTCTCCACCTGGCATCCCTCCCCTCCACCTACCACCTGGCCAGAATACTGAGAAATTCCCATTTTTATGGATCAGTCAGAAAATTGACCCATCCCATGAAAGGGGATTTTTTTCCCTGGGAAAATGTAACTGAATCCGGTGCCCAGAGAACTCTACTGTTGAATGCGTTCTGCTGGGTAAAAACAAAACCATGAGAGAAAGAGTATGTCAGAGCCTTGTTTCACCAAACGGATCTGGATAAATACAATTTTTTAATTTGGGACAATTGTCCTTCCAAATCCTTTGGCTATCATTTACCTCATTCCATGAAACTCACATTTCATTGAAGAAATAAGGCCCCAAATGTGTTTTTGCCACACTCAGAGGCACAAAAAGTCCTCATCTCCTAACAGATGCAACTTGTGGCTCGTCCCACCATCTGTCCAGACCCCTGGCCTTGGCCTCCCACCTCCCCCAACAACCCCAGGGACCCTGGACACCATGGGTGCTTGTTCTTCCCTGGAGGAGTCACCAAGAGCCCCACCCACCAGAGGCGCTGGCTGCCGGGCAAGGGTGCAGACACGGGGACCCAGAGTCCCTCCATGCACTGGACAGTCCCAGCAAGCCACAGGGGCCACAGGGAGGCCCCAGGCCAGCCACGGAGGATGGGTTCTTCCGCTGCCTGGGATGAGACCTTTGACAAGCCACCCACCTGCACGCTCTGACCCCACCTGTGTGCCCAGGGAGGGTGTGGGGGTCAGTTGGGCACCCCCATGAATGTCACCCCACTGCAGAAAATGGACAGGGCTCAATGACTCGTGGTGCCCCAAGAATGCCCTTAACTGTGTTTATCCTAAAGAAGAGCTGGTGTGGACCGAGGGGTGACTGCCCGCCAGGCACCCCGCAAGGTCACCAATGCACGAGCTGTCCTCCCACTCAGGACACTATGCGGCCACTGTAGTCGCATCCTCAGTTCTCAGATGAGGAGGCGAAGCTCACAGGAGAACGTGGCTTCGTGGCCAAGGAGCAGGGCAGGGAGGGGCCTGGCGTCCGCGCACAGATGCTCTGCACCCCCGGGGGCTCCTGTGCACCTGAGACGCCGGCCCACAGATCAAACACCTGGGGAAGCACCTTGGAGAAGGTGGTGTCAGGTACACTGGGAATGCTGCTGATCAGCTTTTCTAGACTTAGTTTCCATCCTTCCAACTGGTCTACCTGACACTAAACCTTGGGCAGATGTCCAAAAAACAAACACCCACAAAAAACAAAAAGAAAGGAACAAAAACAAACAACAACAACAAAAAACCCAACTAGAGGAGGTCTGAGTGTCACAAAAGAAGTAACAGATGCAACTTTAAGATCTGCCCACAAACAGGCAAAAATGAACCCGTCAGCTGTTTGGGACCCCCTGCAAGCTGGGACGGTGACACGTCCTTTCTCATCGTGCTGTTTCCGGTCTCCAGTGTCTCGTGAACCAGACCGACACGCAGGGCTGCTGAGAAGCTTCCACGCTGTCGTGTGTTTGTTTTCACAAAGTTGCAGAGCAGAAGTGTTTGCTCAGGATTTCTCTCCCCGAGTAAAAGCAGGAGCTGCTGCTCTTGGCTTCCGAACTGTAACCTGCACACACCCCACCCCTCACACCCCAAGAAGCATGAAAAGAACAGGCCTGCTTCATGCAGCAGAAGTTGCAGTCGCTGGGCCTGGAAGGTTCCACGGAGCCACACGTGTGCAACGACTGGACTGAGCAGTGTGGTCCTCGTGCGCCGTGGCACCGGAGGCCGACCCTGCGGCTTCGCCCCCCAACCTGCGCACACGCCCCCCGTCTCGGGAGTCAGGCCCGGCTGTGAGCAGGAGGAAGCGCACACGCTGAGCACTTCCTATTCATCCATCGAATGGGGCCAGAAGAAAGGGCCAGCTGTGAGGGTCTGAGCCGGGCCCTCCTCAGCTCAACGCGCAGGCACGGAGAGATGACCAGCTCTCCTGGTGGTCGCCCCGCCGTCCACATGAACACCTCATCTCCCGGTCTCTCGCTTCTCTCGGGCTGGGCGGGCCTGTGGGAGGTGCACGCTTTGCCCAGGTGACGCCCGGGAGCCAATGCGTGCTCATACAGAGGGAGGGCAAGAGCCCAGCCACCTGGGTCCCCGCAGGGACCACCAGGCTTCCAGGTCCGGGCGTCCCCTAAGCCGCCTCCCTCCCCGCAGGCCCAGGGGTTTCTGTGCCCTCCCAACGTGCCCGCAGCCTCCTGAGCAGGTGAGCTGGGCGGCGTCGCCAGGCTGCACGGGCTGTCCATGGGAGCCTGCGCCGCGTCCGCTAATGAGGCAGAACGCCGACATTCGGATGCCACGTCTGCGGAGTAATCCCTCCATTTCCTTATCTGGGATGAACAGAGCGAAAAGGAAGTGAGCTATCGGTTCATTCTGAACGATAGGTTTGCAGCTGCAGATCATTAAATTGAAAACTGAATAGGCGATCCATCAATGCTAATAACGTCCCACTTCCTTTATCTTCCATTACCGCAGTCACCGTGACGGCGCCATCGCTGTCGTCTGCCCAGCAGACAGGCTCTGTGGCGGGCTCGGAGGGGCGCACGGGCCAGGCCTTCCTGCTGGTTGCTGTGTCCTCCTGTCCTCTGCCTCCCCTCTGAGGCTGCTGCTCACCTGGGGGCAGCAGCCAGCAGCACTGTGGCCTGGGACCATTCTCCCTGGCCGCGGTCCACACTGCACCTACATGGCCCTGAAACTGCCGGCAGCCCTGGGCTCGGCGCCCGCCATGCTGCTGAATACCTACGCGACCTCCGCTGTGTCATCTAGGCTTTCAGTCTCAGAGTCCTCATCTGTCAAATGGGCTAATAACACCAGACTAACAGGGCTGCTGGGAGGGCTACGGAACAACACGTTTAGAGCAGTGGCTCTCAGCCGAGGGCTGCTTCCCTCCAAATGCATGGAAAATAGGAAGAGCCAGACCGGGGAGAGAAAGGGCAGCTAAGGCAGAGCAGCAGACAGAGAGGGGCCATGTCCTTACAGAGCAGGGAGGACAGACCACGCCGGGCGAACCCTGCCTGCGGCCTGCACTGGGAATAACGTTTCATGGGCGCACGGCCCCGCCGCTCACCGACCTGCTGTCTACGGCTGCTTTGGAGCCACGATGAAGAGCAGGGTGGGCCCCGCTGCCTGGCCGTCCGCGCCCAGCGTAAGTATCATCTAGCCCTACAAGACTCCTGCCAGCCCCTGCTTTGGGGGTGCCATCTTCACCCTGGGGTCCAGCCCCAGAACGTCCCGTTTCCTTTCAAAAACTCTGTGTTGGCGGCTTCAGCCAGTTTAGATGGGTTCTGCTTTTTTTTTTTTTTTTTTTGAGACAGGGTCTCGCTCTGTTGCCCAGGCTAGAGTGCCATGGCATCAGCCTAGCTCACAGCAACCTCAAACTCCTGGGATCAAGCGATCCTCCTGCCTCAGCCTCCTGAGTAGCTGGGACTACAGGCATGTGCCACCATGCCTGGCTAATTTTTCTATTTTTAGTAGAGACAGAGTTTGACTCTTGCTCAGGCTGGTCTCAAACTCCTGAGCTCAATCGATCTTCCCGCCTCCCGCCTCGGCCTCCCAGAGTGCTAGGATTATAGGCGTGAGTCACCACACCCTGCTTAGTCATCAATATAAACAAACAATCCTTGGATAAAATAGACTCATTAACCACACACACCACTGGCTCCTCCACCCTGTCACATGTTGAGCACATGCCGAGCACATGTTAAGCGCTTAGGCACAGACTCTAAGAATGCACCAGAACTCCATGAAAAACCCTGCAAAACATCCCCGAGGCATGGGGGGGGGGGGGCTCGGCTACGCAGACGCTGAGCTGTGCCTGCAGGTGGGAGACAGATGTCAGATTCCCCCCTGGTGAATCTCTTGTACGAGGCGGCTCCAGCCACCCCTGGTAGCTCACTGGCAAATGTGCACATGCCATCCGCAAAAGCAGACGGGGGAGGGCAAACCAGATTTGTTAAATGCCCGCCCTCTCCACTAATTAAATAAATGCAGGATTAAAGGATGCCGGCTCATCCCGTCCAGTCTAGCTGGAAAGCACGTCGAGAGGAACGCCCGTGTGGCAGAACCCCGGGCCAGGGAGGCAGGGGACACGGCATCACTGCCGCTCTTGCTGGGGACATAAACTGGCACCACCTTTCCGAAGCCCCGCGCGGATCCAGGGCCACATGACGCACTGAGCCAGGAGTGACCCCTGCTTCCCCTGACACGTCCCAGAGAAACAACGGGAGGTGCCGTGAGACGTGTTTACACAGATTTCCATCACGGCATCTTCCTGGCAGCAAAGAACTGGAACTTCATGCCCATCCACACGCACACACGCCATACACACACCGCACACACGTGTGCACAGCACACCCACACCTCACTCATGCACGCCCTCACACACGCACACACACCATGACCACATGCTTGCACACATGAAGTGTACTCACACACTTGTACACATGACACACATGTGCAACATAAACACATCACATGCATGTACACACATAGCACACACCCCTATGTAGCTGCTTGTGCACACCCGTGTGCAGACACACACCCTCACATACGCAAATGCCACACCGAAGACTGAAGGTGCTTTGTGCAGGGGGGGCAGTGAAGTCACACTTTTGTTTTCTTTGTATTTTTCTGTTTTTCAAGTCTTCGACAATAACTTTTGGGCATCTTAAAAATACAAAGTGTTCTATTAAAACAAGGGGACAGAGCAAACAGTAAATTTTATTTTTACAAGAAACCACAGCATCGTGTCCAGAGTCAACCCCTCCTGCGCGCCGTCAGTGCTGCTCCTGCCGGCCCCACCCACCCACCTCCTGCCGCCTGCGCCTCGCGCCGTTCAGTCGGACTCTTCAGGGAACGTCCAAACGGACTCAGAAGGGAGGACAGGACTTGCCAACGTTGCAAATCCAGAGTTCTCTCTTGTGTTTGACACGTCGGCAGTCACGGCGGGCAGTCGGATTCAGAACGGAGGACAGGACTTGCCAACGTTGCAAATCCAGAGTTCTCTCTTGTGTTTGACACGTCGGCAGTCACGGCGGGCAGCGACACGACGTGAGGGCGTGCCCTTGTGACCAGCGCGGTGACGGGCCTGCCCCTCCGGGCACCAGAAGGCGGCTCGGCGCCCGCACCGTGGACGCCCCGCCCCACCACACACCGACGATGAGTCCTGCCGTCCTGGCCGTGCTGACCGTGCACACGGACCCGCCTGGCTGCTCCGCGGGGCCGCGCTCCGCTGCCCGGAGGCCGGCTGGGAGGAGTCCCCTGGCTACCAGGATGCTTCTGTCTTAGTCCTTCCGGGCTGATCGAACAAACACCTGAGACCGGGAGACTTGCAAACACCAGGAAAGTATTCTCGCAGTCCTGGAGGCTGGAAGTCCAAGACCAGGGCGCTCCCTGGGGTCCGTCTTATGAGGGCTCCATGGAGCTCATGACCTGTGCACCTCCCAAAGGCCTCGCCTCCTAACACCATCACCTTGGGGGGCTGCGGGGGACACAGCAGTCAGCCTGCAGCACTGGGTCACAGTGTGCTGACACCTCCAGAGCCACACGTCCCAGGAGGCGAGTGTGGTCCCCTCTGCGGGGCCGTCCTGCGCCAACTCTGACCCAGCCGTCCAGCCGGGCTCCGGGCCCCTGCTGCGGACGTCTCTGCCATCACGTCCCTTCTGGTTTCCTTCACTAACTTACAACCTACACGGGAGACGCTTCGTCACCTCGGACCACGGACAGCGGGAGCAGAGACCACGAGGACAGGACCAAGCGGCCGGGAGGCGCGACGCAAATGGCGAGGCTAGAAGACGCTGCTCTCCCTGCTGGGGGAGACGGACGTCCGCCCAGGGCTGCCGGAACTGCCGTCCCCACGTCCCTGCTGCTGGACCCCAGGACCTCTAGCGGGTCTTCATGGTCCTGTCGTCCTGCGAAAGCGCACGGATTCAAGGGGAAGTTTCTACCACTGCCATAACGTTGTGCTTACAAATAAACACAGAAAAGGCAAAAATAATGCCGTTAAATCCTGGCTTCTCACCTGGGGCTCGCCCTCCTTGTGAAAAAGAAAGACCTGCCAGCCCCGGCCTCACCCTGAAAGAGACCCCAGCACAGTGTCACTTTGCCACCGCGGACTCACTGTCCCACAGCGCCCTGTGCACCTGGAACCACCCTGGAGTCCTCCAGCCTCGGGGTGCACCTGAGAGGAAGCTGGTGCCTTGGGTGGCTCCTGTGTCTAACCCCAACGCAGTTCAAGTCCACTCTCTCCACCCTCCCAGGCGTCCCCCGCACACCCCGCCCAGCATGGCCGCCGACAGCCATGGGGGGAAGTCCACTGACCACCACCACCAGGCCTGGCCTTCTCCTGCCCGAGGGGTCGCCCCTCGCAAGTGGCAGGCCCAGGGGAGACGTCCCTTCCTTCCAATTAGTTATTTTCAGGAAGAGCGGCAGGGGCTCCCATGGGAGGCCCCCGTTACTAGAACTGTTTCGCTCACAAAATGTCATGAGATGGGAAATCTCACGTCCAGGTCCACACGGTCCACGTTACGTGGAAACCGGGGCAGAGGCTGAGGGTGCATTTCCAGGGAGCAGGGGCCGTGGGGCTGGAGTCGCCTTGGAGGGGCCGGGTCTCCCCGGTCTCAGCTTAGTGGCCCTTCACCGTCCAGGTGCATTCCACTCGTCCCTCACCGCCCGGGGCCTGGAGGTCCCATGGGCAACCTGCTCCAGACTTGGGGCGCAGGAGCGTCTCCCACTTGGGGAGCCAGCGCCCACGGCGACGGGCTCAGCAGATGCTTCAGGGGAGGCGGAAGGCCCCACCCCGACCTCAGGAGCCGAGCCACAGGGTGGAGAAAGACAGACAGACACCGCCCGGGGTGGTTCCCTAAGAACAGAGCGTGGAGAGGCCGGGCTGCCGGGCCCTGGGCCGGGCCGGGGTTTCCTCGCTGCCCGAGAAGCGCTGGGCAGGCACTCGCCCAGGAGAGGGACGGGCCAAGGGGCTCCAGCCAGGAGGGTGGCAGCAGGGGCATGTGCCAGGGTGGAGGACGCCTCTCTGCACCTCTTGGAGCCCTGCCCCTGCCGTCCACGTGGAATATTCTAGAGGCTCACTTAATAAGATTCACTATTTAAAGGCCATAGTGGAAACCCAGATGGAGCAGCTCTCAGGAAAGTCTGTCATGGCCACCTGGCTTCTCCTCCCTAGACGTACAGGCAAGTGGGGGGCTCCTGGCATGAGAGGTGGGGAGCACTAAGCGCCCCACCAGCCTGGGCCAGCTGGTCCCACCGGCCCTTGGCAGAAGCATGTCCACCCTCCGCTGCGTTGCCGAACCTACTGGCAAAGACTTTGGAAGTTAATCCTGAGTCTCCCCCCAAGTGAAGGTCCTTGCCCCTGCAGGCTGAGGCCAGCGCCCGCCTCGGCCGAGAAGTGCGTCAGAGCGACACCTCCCAGGTAACTGATGCGGCTGGCCCGGCCTGACTGCTGGGGGCGCTGTCCTTCCGCTGAGCCGCCGGCACCCCACGGGCTTGTGGGGGGACCCGGCCAAGCGTCAACTCCTCACTCTCGCTCTACAGGAGAGAAAACGCGCTTCGCAGACCCCTCCTGTTCTCTCTGAGCTCCCTTCCAAACGGCCTCTACTTCTCTCTCATCCTGAAGCCTCTCGGAACAACTACTGCAAATGCTTCGAGAAAACTAAGGGGATGCTGAGCTGCTTCCCGGGCCTGAGCCTCTGGTGCTCAGAGCAGAAGTGGTGCCCACCACCCAGGAACACCGTCCAGCCCCACGACCCAGCCCACCGCCCAGCCCACTGCCCAGCCCCACTGCCCAGGCTCACCGCCCAGCCCTACGGCCCAGCCCCACCTCTGAGCCCTATGACCCAGCCCACCGCCCAGCCCCACCTCCCAGGCTCACCGTCCAGCCCTACGGCCCAGCCCCACCACCCAGCCCTGTAGGTCGCAGCCTGAGGTCACCCTGAGCCATAAATGCGATCCCCGGTCCACCTCCTCATCCTACAAGCACATCATTTCAGTGCCTAGCACGGGAACTCCATGCCTCGGCCTCAACACAAGACCATGGGGAGGCCTCGGCTCAGCAGAGCACTGCAAGGAGATAAATCGACGTACGTTATTGGCCAAGTGGTTCGATCTCTGCGCACGTATGCACAAGGTGCTTGTAGATCTCGGTTCCTGCAGCTCAGTGTGATTTCACAGAGGTGCCCGACCCTCAGCCACGCAGTGACACAGGCAGACAGGGGTACCCCACAAGGTGGGTGGCAGGGAGGGGCAGAGTCCAACACTTTAATAAATGAAGCAGCAGTCACAGGTGGGTCTCCCTGGCCCCCCGGCCCTAGACAGGGAGCTGCCTGGCTCACAGATGCCTGGACCAGCCACCGAGCGAACGTCACCAAACGGCGACAGACACGCTTCCCGCCCAGCTCGTCGTAACCAAGGCCCCACCTCCGAGAGCAACGCCGGGGCCGGAACTCGAGGGCCCGTGAGGCCCGACCAGCACCCACACTGCAGGCCCAGGCAGGAACCGAGTGGCACCGCCGCCCTCTGCCCGCTCCATCTGATGTCAGAGAGTGGTGCCGAGCGGGAGGTGCCAGAGGGAGAGGCTGTCCGGCACTGAGCTCCCGACGCAGTGATTGTCATTGTTATCCAATTACGCTCTGGACACCCGAAGCCAGCACAGCCCACAGAGGGGCAATTTCATTAGACTAAGACCCACTTGTCTTACTTTACTCTGATAACAGCTTAATAAATAAACCGAGTGAGCCCTAATACACAGGTGCAAAATAAAAAATACTTGGGCTTTTCCATTTTATGCCCGTCCTTCCCCAATTATCCTGCCCTCGTATTTCCTGCTTGTCAGTTCCAGCCTCTCCCCTCCAGGAGGTGGGAGAAAGCTCATGTCCCTTCCCAGGAAGACTCCTCCTGGGAGCAGCTTTCGTGTGGGTGCACGGGGGCGTGTGTCTGTTTCTCCATCACAGACAGACAGAAACACACACACACACACACACGCATACACACACACTTTTCTAGCCAGCACATGTGCACACAATCACGCACACACACACTTTTCTAGCCAGCATATGTGCACACACACAGTCACGCACACACACATTTTTCTAGCCAGCACATGCACACACACAGTCACACGCGCACACACACACACACACACACACACGGTCACAATAAGGCCACAACTTGGCAGATGTAGCAGAGGGCATGATGCACATCACATTGTTACACATTTTAATAAAACGACAAGACAACAGAGGGGGAAGTAATTAATTTGACATAGCTAAGGTGGAAGGGAAGGGAAAGGACTTCCCAACGGACAAGTGACATTTGAACGAGGAGGCCCTGGAAGATTCTCCCAGGTGGAAGGACAAGTCGGGCCGAGGGGTGTAGCCAAAACGCAGCAATGGGCATGCTCGAGCTGCCTGGGCAGTGGTTCGGGGCTGGTGCCAGAAGGGAGGGAGTGGGCGTGGCATAGGGAAAAAGGGAGGGGCCTGGTGACCTCAGCATGGACGGTCCACGTGGACTTGATCCTGTGGATAGCAGGAGGTTTCCAAGGCTTTGCAGGACCCGAGAGTCTCCAGGACCCCCGCTTAGAGGTCCAAAGCTGGCTCTACCTGCTCTGACGTCTAGGAACCCACGGGTGTCTATGAGGTATAACACCAGCAACAGCAGCAAAATGAACGACGTGGTGTGCTAATGAAAAGTGCGGCATCTTGCCGGCCCCCACGCCTCCCTCCACCCAACAGCCCCTGAGTCTGCAGCCTTCTTGGAGCCACCGAATGGCAGGCCCACTCTCCCAGGGGGAAGCATGGGGCAATCCACCGCCCTGGCCCTCCACGGAAGTCCATCCCTTCAAAACAGCGGACTTGGCCACGGGGAAGCAGCAAAGCAAGAGAGTCGCAGAACACCAGCCCCAGAGGACAGGTGGATCCCAGGCACAGCCCTGTCATTTTCCTGGTGGGGACGGGAGGGCGGCAGGACACAGCACGGCCTTTATCCACTGCTCAAGCGTGGCCTCCTAATCCTCTCTTCCCTGAACCCCAGGTACATACCAAGATTAGCACCTTGATCAAAAACGCCCACCACAGAGCAAGCTACTTACACGGCGTCTGCCCGAGTGCATCTAATCTCAAAGCCTGCGATCGTGGACGCGCAGAGACATGACGCTGGAAACGCCTTCAGTTTGAAAGTGCAGACGTGCACTTCTGGGCTTACGTTCCAGCTTAAGAGTTCAAACAGCAACGGGACTTTAATTTATACTCGGGAAAATAAAAATAGATTAATAAAATCCAAGTCAAGCTGCTAGAAGAGGTTTTCCTGTGCCAGAAGTCGGGCCCTGCAAGTTTCCCTGAACAGGTTATCGTTTTAACATTGCAAAGCACCAGACTTATTTCTTAAATAGCAAAACCGCAATTATCTCCGCACGTCCGGTATCGCTGCTCTGCAGTGCTCCTGCGAAACCAACCAGCTGTCAGCAACACGAGCGGGATGAGAGTGTCGCTGCTGCCGCGCGCAGCGGCCGGCCTTATCAAAATCCAGCCACATTAATCCTTTTCCTTACATCAAAATCAAATAACTTCCCGGAGAGAGGCCACAGTCTCACCAACAGCAGCTCCACTGGGAGAGGGCAAGTTGAGATTAACGGTGCAGTGTGTTGGGAAATGAATAGATGAGCATCTGCCTCCAGCCCAGCGTAGCTCAGAATGTGGGATTCCTCGGGGAAAGCAGAGACAAGTGTCTCGAGCTGCACCGTGTCCCCCGGGCATCTGCCGAACCCAGGGCGACCGGGAACATCTGCAGCAGACGACGCGCTCGTGGACAATGCCGCTTTCCAATAACGAAAGTTCCGACCCACATGGCATTTAAGCAAGGAGGGAAGATTGTTATTTCAAAACTGATAAGGGGAAAATGCAATAAGACAATTCCCAGATAAGTGCGTGGAGGGGATGTCTTCCCGATAAAATAAGCACCTTTCAAAGCGAGGAGACAATGTGATTTTCAGCCTGGCAGAAAGGAGCAGACAGACCGAGGGCCGCGTGGCCCCTTATCTCGGGAGCAGCCGTCCGCTCCCCGGGGCTGGAGGAAGTGATTAATTAGGGCCTCTTCCAGGCCACAGCCTCAGAAAGCCACCGGAGGACTGTGCGCTGGAGAATATCCTTCCAGAACCCTCCTTTGAGAGCCCAACAATGGGGCATGTCTCCGACAGTCCTGAGCGCCGGCAGCTGGGCCTTGGGGCTGCTGAGAAGACCAGGGCCGCAGGAAAAGGCCTCCCCTCGGGGCTTCTCTTGTCGAGACGGAGGAGAAGCCACCATGGACACAATTTTAAGGGAAGGACAGAAGCCCCGGCACGAGAGCCCCTCTTGCTCCTCAGGCCCTGCTCTCACCGCCATTCTGCCCGGCTCGGCTCCCCACCCACCCCGCCCGCCAGCTGCCTCCCTGAAACGCGGCAGGGCGCAGGGTACCACGCGGGGCAGCCCCGGAGTCCAACCTGCCCCCAGAAGTCCCACGCGGGGCTCGCCGAGCGGACAGCTCTGTGGAGACAACTCTGTCTCCACCTTTCCAGCGTGCGAAGGCAAAACCAAGGCTCTCGCACGGTGACAGCACCGTCTCCTTAGCGGCACCTGCCCTCGTGTTCCCGGGGAAGGTACAGCCCCAGCTTGATGGGGCTGAAACATCAAATTTTTTTTTTTTTTTTTTTGAGACAGAGTCTCGCTTTGTTGCCCAGGCTAGAGTGAGTGCCGTGGCGTCAGCCTAGCTCACAGCAACCTCAAACTCCTGGGCTCAAGCAATCCTCCTGCCTCAGCCTCCCGAGTAGCTGGGACTACAGGCATGCGCCACCATGCCCGGCTAATTTTTTCTATATATATTAGTTGGCCAATTAATTTCTTTCTATTTATAGTAGAGACGGGGTCTCGCTCTTGCTCAGGCTGGTTCCAAACTCCTGACCTCGAGCAATCCGCCCGCCTCGGCCTCCCAGAGTGCTGGGATGTCAGGCGTGACCCACCACACCCGGCCTCAAATTCTTATTTTAAGGTCAGGTGGCCTCACGCACCGGATGAGGGCGACAGGCAGAGCCACCGAGGCAGCATCGGGTGAGCAGGGGAGACTCTGAGGATGGGAGCGCAGGTGGCTGCACCCCCGGGCCGGGCCCCCTGCTGTAAGACGGCAGAGCCGGCCCGTGGCTCCGTGGCTGCGTGGCTCCGTGGCTCCGTGGCTGCGTGCCAGCCCGCAGGGTAATTCAGTCCTGCTCACAAGGAAATCTCGGAGACAGCCCCAGGCCGGCCGTTGCGCTGACTCAGCGAGGCCGGCTGCGGAGGGCCGGGGCCCATCACTCAGGAAGAAGGAGCTCTGCTGTCAGCGCGCTCGATTTAATGCCGTGGAAGGCGCCAGGCCCAGAGGGCCCTGGGAAATTAACACGCGGCGGGCGATTACTTTTGAAGTCGGGCTCCGCTCTGACGGCACGGGTCCCCCCGCCTGCCCAACCTGCACCCCAAGTGAAGCAGGCAAGACGGGGCGATGGGGAGCAGACGCCGAGATGAGGATGTCCTCAATCTCCCAGCTCCCGGTGCATCCCTTACAGCCCCGGAAAGTTCTAGAATCTCTGCGTGCTGACATTTCCGACCTAGAAAATGAAGATAGGTCCGTTCCCATCTCATGGGGCTGCAACCAGAGCCTGTCCCTGCCACCCTGTTCCAACGTCTGGGATTTTCAGAGAATGCTGTGCTCACGGCATTTAACAACCCCCCCATGCAGTAGACTCATGAGTCCACGCGTGTGCAGGTGGCCAGATCACCTGCAATAAAGATGCGCCTGCAGTTTCCAGGACTACGGATCCAGAGCACCTGCTAAATGTCTGAACCAAAAATACCCCGAGAAACGCTGGCCACTCTGGGGCTACCGCCCAGCAAAGGGGCCGTCACTCAACCGCGAAGAGGAAACACTTGAGGCTCACAGGACCCCCCCCCCCCATTTCCAAATGGACTTGCGAGGCCCTGCAATTCTGGCACACGACACTCCATGTCTCACGAGCTACTTTTATTAGCCAGGATGGTAGAGGATTGACGTTTACCGGCCGTTAGCCTTTCAGGCCCGTAACTCCGTCCCCCCCTACCCCCCAGAGAGTGCCGCACACTTCTGCAGGGATCAGTCTTCAAGCCGTCCAGCTCCTTTAAGAAAAAAAAGTCATTGCGAATCCTCTCTTCTCAGGAAAACGTAAGTTCCATAATTTTACGGACTTTTGATCACAACTTTATAGCCTCCAGCCCTGCACTGGCACCCGTTTCTATCTTAAAATGTAAGAACGAGATAAAACAAGTTGTATAATCCCTTCTTTGTATCCGAAGGAAGACGGGAAGGAGGAAGATAACTTAAAAGACACGGAGCCCGCGCTCGGGCTACCTGGGAGAGCTCACTTCCCGGCCCCGCCCGCCCATCCCTGCTCAAGTATTAAATGCGCTGTGACATAATCCAATCACACCGACACCCTATGAACACACGACGGCAGCAGGTAACTCGCATTCCTGTGCTGCCCCCCCCCCCCCCACGAGCCTACAGGACTTTAAACAAACCACTCCATAATCTATTTGCTCAATTTTTAAAGCATGCCTTTCGCCAAAAGGTCTCTGGCCACACATAAGAATGCAAAGGCCGACAAGGGGGGAAAAGTCCCTAAACAAACCCTAAGTATCTATCGAATGAGCCACCGTCTGACGGGAAACGACTGGCACAAAGGCCAGCTCGCCCTCTGCAATCCGGGGTAACCGGCTGGGGCGGGCGCTGCTGGGGAGCCCGGAGTCGCCCACCCACAGCTGGAGCCACGTGGAAACGGACCAGCCCCGGCCCGGCGCCGGCTCTGCGCGGGGATCAGCACTTGCTGCTGGCGCCGCCCGCCCGGCAGCTCCGGGACCGGGCCCCGCGGAGACTCGGGCTGACTTGGCTGAGCAGGGCTGGCGTGTGCACGTTAGCAGGTAAAGACGGTGTGAAGGGGGAGCCACACGACAGGTGTTTCCGTGCCCCGGTGCCCGGCCACACACTTCCACACGGCACCGTGCTGGGTCGTCAACCCCCCTAGGGAGGGAGACCTGCCATCCCCATCCTGCGGAGGGGGCAGACGATCTCGCCGGCCACAGGACACGCCTAGTGTCAGGGAGCGGAGGACCCCAGAGGCTGCTCAGGCCCCGGACAATGGGGGCTCTGGGGCTCCGTCCCCGTGCCGGTTCTGAGAACACGGACAGGGCAGGGCGGCGTGGAGGGCTGGCCTCTGGAGGCAGCTGCCCTGCCTCAACCTCGCTGCCCCAGGCCACTGTGGGAGCAGCAACCCCAGATCGTCCCACGCCAGCACCCTGCTGCGGACAAGGGGGTTGGTGGTGCGCCCGCTGCCCGCTGGCACCGCAGAGCCCGGCATGGAGAGGACCTGTCAGCAGACGCGGCGGCAGAGCCAGTGTGCTGCGGTCCCTCCCCCAGCGGCGCAGGCCTGGGACCAGGCAGGGCTCCCTAGGGACCGCCATGCTCACACAGGTGCCTGCAGGGTGCAGCGAGCACGTTCACAGGATGCGTGAATCCACCGCCGGCGGGTGTCCCCAGCGATGAGTCAGCCAGAGCCTCTGTAAATATCCCACTGGAGTAAAAAGAGAGAGTGGAGAGACGGCACCTTCCCCCTCCAAGTTCTCACTGCTGCAGACCAACCAGGACGCCGGGAAAAGCCAACACAAGGACTCGCCGGCCACGCCCGCTCTCCCACCCGCCCCCTGCCCTGGGCAGGCTGCCTGGCTTCCCCCCGCTGGCCACCCTCGCTGCCCCAGAGCCTGGCAGGGAGGGGCCGAGGGCAGCCGGAGGGGCCGCTTCCTCCCGTGAGCTCGGAGTCTCTCCTCGGGCTCCGGGCGGGAGAGGCGGGTGAGGCCTGAATCATCCTGGGTCCAGGGACACGCTCACCCCTTCCCACCCCAGGTGCGGGGTAGTGGGTCCCCCAGCCCAACCCGGAAGGAGAGACAGGAGCCGGGTGTCGGGACCTCACAGCTGCCCGCGCCCGGGTGCGACCCGGGGCCTCCTCTCGGCCACCGGGGCTCCCGTCACGCACAGGCGGACACATTCTCGAGGAGCTGCCCCGCCGCGGGCCACGAGGGAGGCGGATGGAGCCCGGACAGCCGGCCGGCTGCGGCTTCCCGAGCCATCTTCTGCCTCGCGTGGAACCCGGCAGCCGGGCGGCAAAAACACGCCACTCGAGACACGAGAAGTGAGACACTCGCAGCCAGAAATAATGTCCTTTTGCATTTCCACAGCACAGCAGTTTTGGGGAGAGAGAGGCACGTTCTATAAATGCATCCCTGCCACAGAGCGCCAGGCCATTCCGACGCCCCACGTCTCCCGGGCAGAGGGAGTGAGCCCCCCGGCCCCCGCCCGGCTCTGCCCATCCACGGCGCGGGCCTTCCCATTAACAAAATATTTACAGTGTAGCTGCGCGATGTTATCTGAGCCGTAATCCTCGCTAAGGTTCCATTTGACAGAGGAAGATAATGGGCGGAGAACAAATGTCCCATATACGTTTTAAATCCAATGAAATTGTTCGGTGTCGCGCTTCATGATATCAAATACTCCCTTGCTACACGAAAGCGCCTCATTTGCCTCTCCGGGGAGATGGAAAGTGGGGCTGCTCGAACCCACCCACCTGGCCGCACTTTACGATGCTGCGGTTACCACCCAGCCAACACCTTCACAGGTGAGGTCTCCCCAGGGGCGCCGGCCCTTGGACATCTGAGGCTAAAAGCCCTGAGCCAGAAGTCCCCGGGGGTGGTGCCATGACTCTGTCTCCCAGATTAACGTGCAGATTCCCAGGGAATTCTCACTGTGGTGGGTGCATTAGCTCCCGTGGCTGCTGCCGCCAGGGACCACAAAGGTGGCGGCTTCAGATAACAGGGACTTATTCTCCTGCAGTTCGGGAGGAGCAGAGTCCAGAACCCAGTGCCGGGGGGAGGGGGGCTGTGGCCTCCCTCAAGGCTGCAGGGCAGGACCCTCCCTTCACTCTCCCGGCTCCTGGCGACTCCGGCATCCAGGGCTTGTGGCTGCATCACCCGAAGCTCTGCCTCCCTCTTCACACGGCCTTCTCCTGTGTCTGTCTTCTCCTCCGTGTCTGTCTTCTCCTGTGTCTGTCTTCTCCTCCGTGTCTGTCTTCTCCTCCGTGTCTGTCTTCTCCTGTGTCTGTCTTCTCCTCCGTGTCTGTCTTCTCCTCCGTGTCTGTCTTCTCCTCCGTGTCTGTCTTCTCCTCCGTGTCTGTCTTCTCCGTGTCTTATAAAGAAGACAGCTGTCATCGGGTTTAGGCCACACCCAGACACTCCAGGAAGATCTCATCCCGAGATCCTCAATTACATCCGCAAAGCCCCTTTCTCCAAATAATGTCACATCCGGACGTCCTGGGTGGATGTGTTTTCTGGGGGCTGCTGTCCCATGCCCTACAGTAGGTCTGGGTAGGGCCCGGGCACCTGCCATGTCTAGCAAGCGTTCCCCCAGGCAGGCAGCTCCTGGACCAGGGCTGGACCCCTAACCCCGCACTTTGCAGGTGAGGAAACCGAGTCCCTCTCCCGACTCCCAGGCGGGGTCGTGGACTGCAGCCTGCTCTTCCTCCCTGACACCTACAGCAGCACAAGCTGGGGCCTCACGCCTGGCAGCTCACACACCACGGTTCCCACCTGAATTCCAGACAAATCGACATATATGCGCCTAAACTCACACCAGGCAGCCAACACAAACACAAAGCCCAATCTCTGACTTCTCTCCCCGCCAGACGCACAAAGACAGGGGCACCTGCTCCAGCCATGCAGAGAGGAGCTGCATCCCGATCTGGGGACCCACACAGAATCCAAACGGGGCCGCACCGAACGTGGGCAGATGGGAAGCCGCTGTGGGCAGTCCGCCCAGCACGGCACAGCGAGCCCCACCGAGTCTCGAGGTGGCAACGCCCATCTTGGGACCAGGGGCAGCTGCCCACTCGAGTCCCAGCTACAGACGCTGGACAGAGCAGGCAGTTCTCGGGGCGAGGGCTCCCGGTGATGGGACGACGGCCGCGTGGCTCAGTGGCTCAGTGCAGGACCCTTCCACCCCAGAGACCTTCTGGACTCACGATGCACGGCAGGCTACTCCATCACTCTGTGCCTCGGTCTCCCCGACCGCGCAGTCACCAGCCACTGAGGTCTGCGTGACTGAAGGGCGCACACGGCACCATCCGAGACGTACACAGCTCGTCCTCCACACGTGGCAGCCAGAAAGGAGCAGCCGTGCACACCCCAGCGGCCGGCCCCACCCTCAGGCACGTGGGGGTCGGCAGGAGGGGGGAAGAGGGGAGGTCCCCGTCCTGACCCCGGGACCTGCAAACCCGTGACCCTCTGCGGCACCGGGGACTCTGCAGACGTGACTAAGGGCTCTGCCTCGGGAGATTGTCCTGGAGTGACCTGGCGTAACCCCGGGATGCTTCCAGGTGGAGGAGAGAGAAGCGCAGGAAGGCGTGATTACGGAGAAAGGCGGGCCGGCGGGGGGTGGCCGGGGCCGAGGAGAGTGGAGCCTCCAGGAGCCGGCAGAGGCCGGACGCGGATCCTCCCCCCGGAGCCTCCAGCACCAGCCCCGCCAACGCCGTGCCCACAGCCCAGGGACTCGGCGCTGGGCATCTGACCCCGGGACGTGATAAACGCCTGTCGTCTCAGCCGCTACATCTGCGGCGGTTTGTGCTGCAACGAGAAACCGACACGACCCGTGAACCAGGCGAATTCCTCCCAGAAAGGGCGACCCGTGAACCAGGCGAATTCCTCCCAGAAAGGGCGACGAGGGAGACGAAGTTGCAGACCGAGCCCCTGCCTGCCGCAGGCGGCCTGGGCGTGCTCGCCCACTGCCTGGGCTGTGGGGGTCTCAGAAGCTCCAAAGGGGAAGCCGTCAGCACCCGGTAAGTCCCCCCAACACACCAGCCCCTTCCCGGGCGGGACATGGGGGTTGGAAGGAAAATGGCCTTTGGAAGCTGGAACCGGCCAGAGACTACTCAGGAGGGCACTTTTGTTCTGTGTCCTCCTCCTGTTTAAGAGCCACAGGCTGAGCTGCTGGTGAGGACAGCCAGGGACACACACCGGCCAGCCAGTACCGGAGGCCGCCAGGAGAGGGCAGCCCCGAGCCCGGGCAAAATGGCACCAAAATTCTGACCCTTTTAATAACAACAACAACAAAAAAAACCACAAAGGATTTTTACCAGCCCGGTTTGCAAGACACCATAGCCCGGGTTGGAGGAGCGAGAGCAAGCGCGTGAGGTTTCACGAGAACATGCTCGGGAGAACTGATTGCCCCTGACGCGCAGAAACTTCGCTCGGCTTATGGTATTCTTTATAGCGGAATTCACTCGGAGGAGAAATCGCTCCTCCGAAAAGTCAGAATAACAGGCACGTTCTTTGAGAAGATGAATGCCTGCCTGCGCTCTCTCCCGGCTCATGATTAGCTCTGGCACCCACTTAACCACGCTCTCACAGAAAAAAGGAAGGAAGGAAGGACGGCTTTGCTTAAATTTAGCCCAGCTACCTAAGAGAAGTCACAAAATTTCCACATTTTGAAATCAACACCAGGAAGGAAACGTTACAGGCAATACATATACATACCAAATACACTTCGTTTAAACTTGATTATGAATTTCATTGTTATTTTAAAAAATAAGCAAACTCTCCACGGTGGAATTAGAAAAATCACTATTTCTGAAACGAGTTAGTTACAGGTCTTGGCGGCGTTGAGGAAAATCCCACTGCCATTCTCAGCGACGCTGCCCCCAGGACGGCCTGGAGGGAGGCGCAGGAACCGGGGGCTTCGTGAGCCTCGGAGGCCCCGCAGGGCGCCGGGCTGTCGCGATTTCCACGTTCTACTTGGAAAAGAGCACCTTGCTCTCTCACAGCCCAGAATGAGAGGTCCCCAAACACCCAGGGCCCCCACCCGGGCAGAGGCCACGTGGAGACACGAGGCCCGCCCTCTCGAGAGGTGGCGACAGGGAGTCGGCCCCGACCTTCTCCGACGTGCGGCCAGCCCCCGCCGCTCCCAGAACCCTGCAGTTTATGGCGACGGTCCCGAGTGCAAACCCGGTGCGGACCTGACGTGTCTAAAACTTCCAGAACCGCCCGGACTCTCCCCTCGGGCCCGGCCCGTGCTGCCTGCCCCGGCGCTGCCAGAGACTGAGGGCCGCGTGAGACGCTGCCACGGACTGCGTGGTGCACGCCCAGAGACGGGAAGCTCCTGCCGGCACCGCGGAATCCCGGCTCTTCTAATCCCAGGGCTGGTTTCGCAAGCCCAGGGTGTCCACAAGCTCGGACCCACCTCGGCTGAGCTCACCTCACACACGAGCAATCTCGAATTGTGACCGGCACCGCTGGGCACGCCGGGCCTGTTCACTGCCAGCGTCCAGCCGGAGAGACACCCGGCCCCTCTGAGCGCTCGGCCACGGCCGACCCGACGACCAGGGCCCGGACATCTGGGTCCCTCCGGTGTGCGGGGACCACGGTGCTCCAGAACCATCTTTCACGGTACGTGGGAGAGACGCCCGAGCTAAAAGCCTGGGCCCTGGGCCTGGACAAAGCGGGAAACAGGGAGTCTTGCGCACGCACGCAGGCCAATCTCATGGCCTCACTCTCCATCGGTTTCTGATCCACAAAAAACCCGGAAGAGCGTCGTCTCCCTGGAAGGGCTTTGCGAACACTGAGGCCGTGTGCAAAGAACCGGCCAGAACTTACTGTTGTTATTCCAACATTATAACGACGCAAAGCCTCGCATTCCCTGACCTTAAGACTCAATTGAAATACACATTGCTAAAACACGAAATCTCAACTAATCTTGAAGCCACGGCGTGGAGCATTCCCCCACCCTCTTCGCTGTGCCTGGCGCGCGCACTGCCCTCCGCGAGGAAGCGTGTGTTCCGTGACTGCGGGTCCCGCGAGCAGGGGGCGGGAAGATTCTCGACCAGCGGACTTAGGAATCGAGTGATCTGGAGCACACCTTGCCGCCTCCTCCAGCCCACGTCCTCACAGCGGAACGGCCACCGACAGCCACCCCCACTCACCCCGTGGGAGCCGCAGGGCAAAGGGCGGCGGCGTCCCGCGCCGATCTGCTTCTGAACGCGGTTATCGGGAGCCCCTGTCTGCGGACGAGCCGTGGCCCGCGGACGGCACACCCAGCAGCGTGTTTCAGGCTCGCCGCGGGCCGGTCCTGTGTCCGCCGGCAACAGCAGCCGCCTTCTAAGAGCAGCGCACGCCGGCCCCTCTCTGAGTCTCCTCGTCCTGGAACCAAGGAAACCGCAGCAGGGACAGGAAGACCCCCCGAAACAACACAGCCCTGTGGGAGGCAAGGGCGCCCCAAGGACAGCCAAAGACGCATCAGCTCCACCCTGGGCTCCGGACGCTCATTTCTGGGATCCCCGGAGGGACCGGCGGAGGCGGTGGAGGTCTGGCCTGGGTGCTCAGAAGGAAGCATCTCTCTGGTTACAAGAGCAGGACAGTCCTGGCTTCGGGCCACCAGCGGGGTCCGAGTCAGCTTCAAGTCAACGCCGCTTCCCTGCTGGGCCAAGGTTCTCCGGAGCCGGCTCACGCCATGGGCAGGGACGAGCCCGGCACAGCCTCTGCATCCCTGCAAGAGGGTCGCCCTGCAACCCGGCAACAATTTCCCCTTCCCTGACGAGTGGTTCAGACAGACAGCCCCGGCTTAAAACGTTTACCTGTTTGTTCACGTGCACCTGACCTCAAGAGGGTCTGAAGCGCGGACTGAGCGCTTCATTTATTCAACAAATGTTTACCGAGTGCCCGTGACACACTCTCTGCAGTTGGCATGCTTGGAGGAGACTGACTCGCAAAGGAACACAGAAGAGGGTAAGAGGCCAAGGCCCAGGGCACACAGGATGGGCAGAGGGAGCCTGGAAACCTGCGCTCGAGGCGGGGGCTGCAATGCTAGTCCTCCCCCTAAGTCAAGGACTGCATTTGGCTGCAGTGACAACAGACCCACGGTGGCACTTTAACCTTCTTTTTCTCACCTCTCAAAAGGCAATGAGTCCAGGGCTCTGCAGTTGCTCAGGGATGCCGTCTGGGACCCGGTTTCTGCTCCACCATCCTCACAGTCACAAAACAGCTGCTCCGCCCCAGCCATTGTGCACAAGTTCAAGGCAAGAAGAAGACACAGAGCAAAGGGCAGAAGGCACGGCCAGCTCAGTCTGTTCCTTTCTTATCAGGAATAATAATAACAAAAAAACCCCAACTTTCCCAGGAGCCTAACGTAACAGACTGACCTGATTAGATACCAGTGACCAGAAAGAGGTCACATTGCCTCTCGGCCTTAGGGAGTCTAGGGAGGATGTCCTAAAGCAGGGCAGGCTGCCAGCCAAGCGCACGGGCACAGGGAGGTCTGCTCTCGAGGAGGGGGAGAGCGGACGGACGAGTCGCAGCGTCCGGCAGTGGCAGGCGGGCGTGGGCGGCTCATCACTAGTGCCCTCTGCCCGAACATCGCGGCAGCTGCCGCTCTGCTGCCAGTTAACCAAAGGGCTCGGACACACGGCCGGGGGCGGCGTTCTCCGGCTCATCCACTACCTCCTCTGACTGGGACTGACGGCGCGGCCGCCTCACGCGGCACGGCGTATGCTATGCGGGGAGACGGGCCGGTGTCTACCACGCCCTGCCCCGGCAGAGTCCCCCCGTCCGCACAGAAGTGGCCGCGCCGAGCCGCACGGGCAGAGAGGCTACATCCAACATACGTGTAAGGACAAGGTGACGTACCCCCGGCCACGCCCACTGCAGTTTGACGGACTATCAGGTGTCGGCTGCGGACACCCGCATGTGAGCTCCCTGCAACCAGGCCTCCCGCCAGCAGCCTCCGCATGCAAGGGAGCTGTGCGTTCACTCGGCAATTCCCCGTCTGCTCTGCTCCAGGTGCCGTGCTGGGCGCCCGGGAAGGGCAGACGCTAGTGCCGCCTACTCAGCGTCCACTCCTCCTCCCTCCTGCCCCAAACAGAGTCCCAGCTCTGCGCTAGGTGAGCAGTTTGCTCCCCTGGCAGGTGATGGATTATAACGGGTCTGCCTCAAGCATGACAATGCAAGACTCTGCTTTCCCGCTCGCCCCACAGCTGGGAGTGCCACGTGACCTAGTGCTAGCCAACACGGACTTCTGCAGGCATTCGGAGGAGAAAGTGCTTGCTTTCTCCATACGAGGAAGAGATGCAGGCGGTGCCACTATGACCTCCTTCTGCATGCTCTGAACTCAGATGCAACACCTGGAACCACAGCGGCCAGTTTGTAACGATAAGGCAATAAATGGCAAACTAAGGATGGTAGAACGGTGAAAGAAGATGAGGCAGGCCTATGACAGTGCCACAGATGTGGCTGTAGCCCTTGACGATCTATCTCCACATTCATTGTTAGGTGAGAACAATTAGCCACCATTTATTTAAAATTCTGTCAGCTGGGTTTAATCCTGTTGGCCAAGAATATCCTGAAACAATGTAAAGGGTAAACGAGGATGACAGCATTCCTGTCCTCGTGAACCTGACAGTTTAAAGCAGGGGTCCCCAAACTTTTTAAACAGGGGGCCAGTTCACTGTCCCTCAGACCGTTGGAGAGTGCGCACTGTGGCCCAGGATGAGTCGGCTGCTAAGCAGGACAGGCAGCGGCGGCAAAAACACCCGGAGGGCCGGGTTACATGTGCTAGGCGGCCCGCATGTGGCCCACGGGCCGTAGTTTGAGGACACCTGGTTTAAAGGAGGAGATGATTGACGAGATGAGACCAATTCTCTGATAAGCGAGTCGGGGTGTGGTGAGCAGGTGCAAGAGCTGGTCCTACGCCACTTGGGGATGGGGAGAAGGCAGGCTGTGCTCAGGGAGTCTCATTAAACTAAGTCATTAGAATCAGGGCTCCTCTTTTCCATATTTTCTGAACACACAGTGTACCCACTTTCTCAGACGATGCCAAGACCCGCCCCCGCAAACCCTTCTACTCACCTGTACCCCTTCCCCCAAGATCGGGGAGATAGGACCCACGAGCCATGAGTTCCCACCACGCCTCCTCTAACCGTCTCTCCCTTGTGAGTGTTTGCCTCGAAGCTGGTCTGGGTCCGCCCAGAGCTCTGCCCGGCACGCAGGAGAGAGAGCAATGCAGGTCACTGCGCCCGGCTGCGGCTTCCGGGCGGGCTGACCGTTAATTATTAACAAAGCAGAGAAAAAGACACCGGGTTAGCAATTGCCCTGGACTAAACTACAGCTTAGAGAACATTCCGTTTCAGCCTACGGAAAACGGCTTAACCATCCGATCTTAGATATTACCATGCATCAGTGATCATGGCCGTAAGTGAATTATCCTAAAAACAAAACGACAGCGCAAAGTATATGCAATTACGTACAGATTCTTGCCAGCAAAAGCGCAGGCAGGAAACCCAAGGCAGAGGGGATCCAGAAACGCTACAAATCAGCCCCGCGAACACCCGCGTTGCCATACTTTCCGCAAGAGGTTCCCAATTCATAGTATTTGCTACCCTATTGGGGGAAACTATTTTAAGCCTAATTAGCGTGAAATTTTTAGAATGCAAATGCTTTTCATTTAGACATAAAACAAAATGCCACGACATTTCTTCCATCCATTTATCATAAACAAGTTAATTACTGTGTAACAAATCGCTCCTGCTGGAATCTGTGTGTGCGGGGCTTCTGGTGAGCTGACTCAGGCGGCGAGAAGGAACCACAAAGTAGTCGTTAATAGCTGATGGCGCACTTAGAATAAAATGGGGACACTCTGAAGCTTTGCTTGTCAAATTAAGGTTAAGCTCTCTCCGTTGGAACAACTCAATTATAAGTAGTCATTATCTATTTAGCTCGATCCCTACCAGACTAGCAGAAACACCACGCTTCTTACATACGACACACGCATCCTCTCCGCGGGCCTGTAGTTGCAAAGTCTTCTACACACGCAGGGAAACTGGTATGTGTCCAGCTTGGGTGTGTGTCAGCTTTTGCCTCTCTATGTGAAAAGTGATTCGTGAGACGTAAGACCATCTCTTTGCTCCCGAGACGCTACACCTTGAGAAGAGCAGCAAGGGGGAGAAAGCAGGGAGAAGGTGGCCCGTGCGGGTGTGGGGAAGCAATGCAACTACTGCGCACCCCGGGGAGGGGACAGAGGACCCAGGAGGCCCGGATGCTCAGGAGAGGCTCTGCGGCTCTTCTCTGAACCAGGCTCGGGCTGGCGCATCTCCCGCGGGGGGGAGTGGCCGCGTGGAAAACGAGGCGCGCATACACAGAGTCCATGAGCCCGTCCGGGTTCGCCTAGGACCACGTGACTTTTCGTCCCCTACCGTCCCCTACTAGGTGAATGCCATCTGGGCACAGCAGCCAGGCCGACATCTGGCCAGGGGTCTAGCCTGCTCCGCCGCGCCAGCCCGGAGCAGAGTGCGGGCCGGCCTGGGCCCGAGGCGGAGGCTGAGATGCTGGTGCAACCGGTGAGGACGGAGGAGACACAGTTGTTGGAAACCTCACGTTGTATTGTAAAAAGTATGAGCATTTGTCACTCTCTTCTACAGTAGGCGGTTCTTGCTATTAATAAAAGAGAGGCTTTTTTTTTTTTTTCTTAAGTCCTTGAGTAAAACAGATACGCCAAGATCTTATCACGTTGAGCCACACACTCAGGGAGGCTTACGGGTGCCAGTTTCAGCACAGCTGAGGCGCCCGGGACGTGTGGACAGTGGGCTGCAGGCAGGGCCCCACGAGCCACATGGGACAGACAGGGTGACGCGTGGAGAGCAGGGGAGTCCCCGGGGCCTTCTCTGCAGATCCTCGGGGAATCTCAGTAACCCAGAGGGTCGTGAAGATGGTCTTCCCATTCTAACGCCAAAATGACACACACACAGACAATTAATGGAACAGCTCTAGAAAACTCTTTATCACGTATGCCTGTTTAGACCGTGCACCCATTCTGCTCCTAGGCCAACAGCCTGGAGATCTGTTTATTTTTTTTGGTGATCAATGAGTGAGTCAATAGTATCACAATTCAGAAACCAAGAAATAAGTATTTTGGATTTGGTGCAAAATAAAAATCCTGATTCACATAGCCAGGAATAAGCAAGGTAAGCCAACACTCTCTATCTTGAAAGGTAAGGATCTAAAAAAGGACCTGTGTGTGGGACAGAGCCCACCCGTGCCTGCACACACGGGGCCCGAGTCGGGTCTTGAGGGAAAATTCTATGCTCCCTGGAACACAAAACTGGCAGGGAAGTCACCAGTCTGAGGATATTTGGTGTCGGGTGTGAAATTTAGCTTTGCTGCTTTATGGAAGGTTTGCTTTCTCCGTCATTTTGAAATCAAAGGCTGCCACTTCTGGGAAACTCTCCCCAAGAGGGAAAGCCCACAGCCAAGGTGTGCACGGGGCAGCGTGGAAACCGCGGGAAGGAAGAGCTGATTGACACTCCCCCCCCCACCCCCCCACCCCGTGCGGATGAAAAGTCAGTTAGTCTGTCTTGAAAGGGGAACGTATTCAATATGCGGAATGATCTGGCGTTTGGATTTTGAAGCCGTGTCTGACTCCCCATCACAAGGGTGGCTGCAACCCTGCCTCGACGAGCGGCAGCCCCCCCCCCCCGTGTGTGTGCGTGCGTGTTGTCAGTGGGGCAGTGATGAAAACGAATGCCACATTTGTGAACAGAACGTCTGTGGGCTTATTTACCGCGTTTCCAACAACACTGTCTGCTTTAGCATGCATTTCAAAGCAGGGGTAATTTAAGAATCCAGAATTTCATACATAAAAATACTTGGTAAGAAAGTCTCTCTCTGCACATTATTTGGGTGATGCTACATCCGAACTCTAATTTGTTGCCCAGGGAATGATTCACTTCACTCAGAGATGGCAGGGAAGGCAAATCTCATTCACCTGTGATGCAAGACGCCTTTTGGGTCGACCAGTCTGCACCTTGCTGACTTCACAATCACCACTTTGCAGAACGCACAGCACTGAGACGACCGGCAGGCCTGGCCTCTTCCACGTGACTCTTGTCCTCACCGGAAAGCACCCCGAGATTCACTCCCACCCGTCCAGGCCCCGCCCCTACCTTTGAGTAGCTTCTCCCCTTCCAGGATATTCTGGGAGATTAAGGCCGTGTAATCTTCTTCCGAGAACCCAGCCTTGCAGGTCTCTCTGGCTGTAAGATCCTCATTGTGGGCCTACGAATGGAGAATGGAAAGAAGACGGGGTAAAACAAAAATAAGTGCACAGGGGCTTGCTTGCTGGGCAAAAGGTCTCTGGCTGGGAGGAAAAGGCTGATAAACCAGTCTCCACCCAGAGGTGGGATCTGTCGGATGCTCAGGTCTCTGGGGACGGAAAGGACCATTAGCTTAGACTGCAGACTGGGGACCTTCCCCAGCGGGGGCACAGCGGGGTGCGAGCTAAGGAGTCAAGGCCAGTGACAGCAGCCGGCCTGTGGGGCGGGACTGGCACAGGGAAAGCCAAGCCTGTCCAAGAGGCAGAGGCAGACGACTCTGTGTCAGCTCTGAGGGGAGGGGAGACCCAGCGAGCCCGGCCCTCGTCAGAGCCATTCAGGCTTGGGAGCTGGAGCGGCAGCTTGCCGAGTCTGCTGTCTGTGGTCACCCCCGAGCGGAGAAGCTGTTCCAGCGACAGAGCCCGGCAAGGAAGGCCGCTCGGCAGGAGGCTGCGGGCAGGCTGCCCCCCAGCCTTCTCCCCTTGTCCCGGGCACTTGTGCACCTCGCAGCCCCCAGCTGCAGCCCAGCCCGGCGACAGAGCTCCCCTGACTGACTAGCAAGGGTGAGCGTCCTCCGGTCCTGGGGAGCTCGCCGGTCTTCCCTGCCCAGTCGGGAAGCCTAGGGTCCACGGCACAAGGACCAAGGATGGGAGGATGGGGTGGACGACAGGCCCCCCCCCAAGCTCTGGCAGTGGGTGCCGCCGACGAGCAGGGCGCGGGGCTGCGGGGTGAGGGAGACAGTGCAGCAGCCGGGAAGCCAGCCCCGCCGCGGGAGAAGGAGCACAGCGGCGCGGCGCCCCAGCCAGAGCGAGCCAGGGAGCCCGGGCACAGCCCGCACCCTGCAGTCTCGCCCGGTCGGGCCGCCGGAGCAGAACCTGCCTCCTGCGGGCGCCTCCTCCCGCCCTGCGCGCCGCCGCCCGCGCGGCTTCGGCTGAGGAGGCTGCCCAGCGGGGGCTAGAGGCTGCCCGGCGGGGGCTACAGGCTGCCCGACGCGGGCGGCGGAGGCGGGCGCACCTCCGCCCCAAAGCACCAAGGGGCAGAGCGAGTGGGATGCGGGTCATTCCTTGGAGAAAAAGGGCCAAACCGCGGCTGCTTTCCCCGAGAACACAGCCCCAAATAGCGCCCGCAGCCCGGGGGAGGCTAAACTCGTCCAGGAAAGTTTCAGCCCGCCCCGGGCCCGGTGCCCAGCGCATCCGCGAGCGCCCCGCGGCCTCAGAGCCGGCCTCCCGCCGCCCACTTGTTTATTTCCGAGGTTACCACAGCGCGGCCCGGAGGAGGCAGCGAGGCCGATCGGCCACGAGAGGGGGTCCCTGCAACTCCTGCCGCCCGTCCGCCCCCGCCCCCGCCCAGGGCGCCCCCGGAGCAGCCGCGCACGCTGCCCCCGCGGGCCCTGCGCCTCGCCCGGCGCACAGCGAGGCTGGGATCCGGCCCGCGGGGCTCCGCAGGAAGAAAGCGGGCGCCCGCCTCAGGCTCCTGGGGCGCGCCCTCGCCCTGCGCCCGCCGGGTGCCCGGCATCCCGGCCCCGCTCGGAGCCGCCAGGCCCCGCGAGACACACCGGCTCCAGCCCGCGCCTCAGGCTTGGCGGCGAGGGAGCCCTGCGGTCCACATCCGCCGCCCACCCGCAGCGACGGTCCCGCCGGCAACCAAGGACTGAAGCGGCACTGAGCAGTGGACCCCAGCCCCAAAGGGAGCGGCCAGTCCGGGAGCCCCCACGCCCCGACCCCCGACCCGCTGCCTCCAGCTCCGCTCGCCCGCAGCCACGGCCCGGGCTGGGCTCGTCGACTCCGGAGGCGCGCGGCTCCGGGCGATGGAGGGCGCGCCGGCTCCGCCAGTGGGCAGCCTGCCCCTGGCCGGCGAGCCGAGCTCCGGGCAGCGGCCGCGGGCTTGGAGCGGCCGAAGGATGCTCGGCGGGTCCCTGCGCGGGCAGAGCTCTCTGGGTCCCCCACACAGCCGCACTCCCGCCCGGCTCCGCACCGCCGCTCCGCGCCGCCCGGGCGCCTGCCGCCGACCGCAGGCTGCTTCTCCGGGCGCGGGCGCCGGGCTGGATGCAGCGGCGACCGCGGCGGGGGCGCCCGGCGCGGGCCAGGGAAGCTCGGGAGAGCCCAGCGGGAGTGTGCGCGCCCCTCCGGCTCGGAGGGCGGCCCCGCGCTGCCCCGGGCTCCCGAACGGCCGCGCCGGGAGGCGGCAACTTACCCGGAGCGCACCGGAGAGCGAGAGCAGCACCAGCAGCACGCCGGAGCCCGCGGTCATCTTCCCCGCCGCGCCGCGCCCCGGCGCCCGCCCGGCGCCCGGAGCCCGCTCCCCGCCGCCGCTCCGATCGCCGCCGCCGCCGCTTCCGCGCGCCAGCCCCGATCCTCCAGCCCGGCTGCGCCCGCCTCGCTCGCCGCCTCGGCTCCGGGAGCGAGGCCAAGTCCGGCCGGCGGCGCGCTCCCTCCGGCCGGTGCGTCCGCCGGCCTCGCAGCCGCCCGCGCCTCTGTTCCGCGCGCTCCGAACTGCAGGTGAAGCCGCGGGGCGGCCCCGCCGAGGCCCCGCCCCGCGGCCCGGCCCCTGCGCTCCCGGCTGACGCGGGCCTTAAAGGCGCCGCGCCCGCGCTCCCGCCTCTGCTTCCCTGCCCTCTGGGCCTCTATAGCAGGGTTTGGGCCACAGGGCCAAGGACATTCAGTCTCGGGGCGGGGCGCAGCGAGAGGCAGGGCGCAGAGGTTGAAGAAGGCACTGAGGTTCCCGCCCCAAATCCAGGGCACCCTTCTGCATCGGATGCTCCGCTGTCCTAGTCCAGCCCCTGCCCAGCTGGGGTGGGAGTGGGCACCTCCATTCTGCTCCTTATTTTCCAAGTGTCCTCTTACCCCTGACGCAGGCCAGCCTGAGGGCCTCAAACCCAGGTCGGGCAGCTCAGGGGGCATAGCCAACTCAAGAGACCACAGAGGAGAGAGGACCCAGGCCCAGACTTCAGCCTGCAGGGCTTCGCCCCCCTCCTGCTATGGAAGGCTGGGGTCTGGGCCTGTCTCTGATGTGCGGGCACTGATTCCTGTGTGTGCATCAGAACCCACTGTGAGGCCTGGGAAGCCAAGAGAGAAATTCTCAGCTCTAGGACTGGAGGAACTTCACAGATGGAAGAGCTGGTCAGGAGGAGGGGCTGGATGCGTGTGCTCTGCAGGGGCTTTCTGAACTGGGGGGCTACTTCCTTACAGTATTATTAAGTGTGTGTGTGTGTGTATGTGTGTGTGTGTGTGTGTGTGTGTGTGTGTACCGCTTGGAAGGTGAGTAAATGTTTCCGCATGTTTCCTTTTGGCTTGGGGATTTAAAGAAAAGTGGTTTTGTTTGCTCAGGTATTTCAAAATTTCTTTGTCTTGCTTTGGAAGAGCTCTGTGTCCAGAATACATTAGTTCTGGTTTGAGAAATGCATCGGAAAGGCAGAGGAAGAAGGCTGAGTGGCACTGTAGGCTTCAAGTTCAGACTCAGGCAGCACCTCCCTGTGTTTCTCCCAGAACCTTCGCGCTTGGGGGCAGGGTGGTCTGCTGGCCCGGGTTCTGCCTTGCACTTAAGGAGATCAGATTTTGGATAACCCAAGAAGAGCAGAGAAAGCTGTATATCCGAGAGCACGAGGCAGGATTTGGTTTCTCAGCTGCAGCTTTGGGACTCCTGGATGGGAAGTGACAGCTGCACCCACCTGCCTCTCCTCCCCCCAGTCTCGTCCCTTTCCCGCCTGGCGGGAGAAGAGGTCACACTTTCCACGGCCTGGTTTGCTGCGGTGTTCGGACGTGTGAGTCCTGCGAAGGCAGGGAGTTCCTGTGTGAGCCCACCCGGAATCCACACGGGGGTGGGGCGACTCCACTCCTCAGGCACCTGCCCGCACCTGCTTCTCTCCTTGGTCAAGGTGCTTCGTCACTGCCCAGGGGACAACAGGAGCTGCCCACGCCTGCTTTGGACACTGAGACCCCTCGGCAGCCTTGTGTCCCTCGCCTAGTATCTTGAAAAGGCCATTGCAGGGGCCACGCCTTTGTCTGAAAACGACCTGAGCATCATGCAAATGGTTTCTTGGGAGAGGCGACGCACATCCCAGCGTTTGCTCTAATGTGCTCCAGGAAACTACTCAAGTGCTGACAAGCATGCACATCTCAAAATAAAAAAGATGGGGGGTGGGCAGGACAGGTGGGTCCTGAGGTCCAAACACTGGTTAAACATGTCTTCCTCTACTCTCGAATGTCTGAGTCTTGACTCAACTAAAGCGCATGGTGACTTCCAGACAGGGTAAATTCTGACAATCACCAACCCTTATGAGGTGCTAGCTGTGTACCTGGCATAGCCGTGGAGGCTCTGTGTAAATCAACCCCTGGAATCCTCCTAACTCCATGAAGTGGGTTTGTTATCACCCAGCCATGCAGTCAGGCGGAGGCAGGTGGAGAGGTCGGGCGCAGGTGCCGGCTTTCTAACTCAGGCCCAGGGGCCTTGGCGTGTGCAGCGTTGCCCAAACTCGTTTGTTCAAGGAGGCCTTCCTTTGCAGTATAAATGCCTTACAGGAACTTGCATTTTCAGGAATACAGTTCTGGAAGCACTGCAGTAGCTGATGCAAGTCCAGCAGGGAGCATTGGTTTATCAGACTTACTCTGAGAAGCAGTGTGGATTCGCCGAGAGGGAAGGGAAAACATGATCTAAAATACCAAGCAGTGCTTTCAAAGGGTGGTCCACAGCCTGGTCTCTCCCAGTGTGGCCCCCAGGCCACATGCCTATGGGGGCTTGTTAAAAATACAGACTCCAGGCCCCAGACCTCCTGTATTGACTCTGCCTGTTAAGGGGATTCCTAGCCACACCTACCTCTGGCCTTGTCGTTTGCATCAAAGCCATGGAAAGGGCAGATTCCTGGGCTCCACCTGAGACCCACAGACTTGGAGCTTTGGGGAATGAGGCCTGAGACCCAGCCTTTTACCAGCCTCTTTTGTCGGTGTCTGTGCACGCTAGCATTTGAGAACCGCCAGCCCAGCCCACCGCCGGTACCCCCCAGGTGAGGACCTGCAGCAGCCAGGAGCATCAGAAAAATGCTACTTCCTGGGCCGCCTCCTGGACCTGCAGGGTCTGGGCCTCCGGGAGTGCAGCCTGGGCCTCCGCCTGGGGGAGCTGACAGGGGCACAGGGCAGGGGGCTCACCTGCCAAGCCCCGCCCTGCATGGGGAGAGAGGGCGGCGATGGGGCCGCTGGAGGGGCTGTTCTCTCTGCAGGCTGGTGAAAGAGCCCTAGAGAAAAGTGTGCTTTTGTTTCTAAGAGAGATTAAGAAAATGCATCGGGGTGACTATTTGCTCTCCACACCTGGAAACTGTTGACTGTAATTGGGCTACAGATGTTTGCTACGCCTAGTCTCCCTCTTTCGGAGGGGGTTCAGGGAAGGGCTCGTCTTCAGAACCAAAGCAAATGCCTGCATCGCCCTGTCTCACTGTCAGATGGTAATTTGTTTTCCCCACTATTTATCACAATTTTTTAAAGATACTTCAACGTTAGAGCGAAAAAGCTGCTTGGTACAGAAAGCAGGGGAGGTATTCGCCGAAGATTTGCTCACGGAATGAAACCATATCTTTGTGGGGGACTGAAGACGTTCGTGGCGCTGCGGGAATGGATGAAACCCGCCTGCCGCCGGCTGCAGAGAACCTGCCGCCCGGAACAGAGAGGAGCGGCAGGGAGAGACGGAGAGACTGAGACGTCGCGAGCAAGAGCAAGACGGGGCCTGTCGCTCCCTTCCTCCCGTCCCGGCAACGCTGGCCGCTGAAGCAGAGTGACACCGGGGACAAAGGAGAGAATGGCGTTGTCGTCATGACTGTTTTCATTTTTACCACCGTCGTCTTTCTCCTTTAACTTGGACCGATGTTCATATCTATTGTGCGCCAGGTCCTGCGTTGACGCTCTTCCAGTCATCGTCTCCTGCCATCGTCGCACAGAAAGACCTGCCCCAGACAGAAGACAGACTGGCCGTGTGGGTAGCCTGTCCTGGGCCACAGGCTGAGACCCGACAGGAGGCCACGTGACCCGGAACCGAGGGGCGTGACCTCGAGGCTCCCCCTTGGTGCAGAGATCTGGGAGATGCTCACGTCCCCACCCCCAGACTTTCTTCTTTCGCTCCCCCAGGCAGAAGCCTGACTCTCCTCCGCCCAGCCGGAAGCACGTGGCCTCCCAGGCTCCCCGCCGTGGCCCCTGCAGTGCCCTCCACGGGCCACCTGCACCTGGCCAGGAGGTCGCCCCGCCCCCTGACTCGCACTGCCCCTTCTCCTGGGCCACCGAATTGGTCCGGGGCCTTCTCTCCCCTCTCTCTTCACAGTGCAGAGGAGTTCCTGTCTGCGTCTGTCCCCCGGCCACTCCGAGAGCCATGGGGCCGCTCCGCCCAGGGTCCGACCCTCCGGGGCCGCCAGTGGGGGGATGAATAAAGAAACCATACACACCATGGCACAGGAGTCCTTCCTGCGCTCCCCATTACTCAGAGGAGGAAACTGAGGCACAAGGAGAGTGGAGCACCCCTAACCACGCTGCCGCCCCCTGTGTTTGCTGGGCTCTGAGGAAGAACCAGGGTGGGATCAGTGCCGAGCAACAAGGTTCCCCACAGCCAGCGGCCAGGGCTGGGGGCGGCCGCGTGCAGAGAGGTGGCGCGTGCAGATGAGTTAGCGGTGACGGGCGCTGGGGCGTGAGGACGGCTAGGGCTGTGCCCGAGAGCCGGCAGGTGCAGGGCCCCAGGCTGAGACCTGCAGGCAGCCTTCTTTGTTTAGCACATCGGCTCATGTGCTCGGATGAGTGAGGGCGGCACAGATGTCAGGCCCAAGACCTCCCCCTCTGTCCAGTCCTGCAGGAAGGAGGCAAAGCCACCGCCCCTGTCCCTGCCGGATCCTCCAAATGCGCCGGTGAACCCATGGCTCCGGCTACGTGCAGGTAGGTGCCACATCTCAGGGGTGAGACAGACTCGGCCGCAGTCCCCCCGGACCTGGGACCCAGGCACCAGGCAGAGGAGCTGGGGGAGCCCTGCGTCTCGGGGGCCCAGCGCGGCCACACCCAACATGCAGCTGCCCTCACTGCCTCCCCCCGTGCCGGGGCGGGACTCACAGCATCAGCCTCAACTTGTAAGCGAGAAAACACAAACACTTCTGGCTCTGCGGCCAGAGAACAGGTGCCGCCCTCTTGCCAGAACTGCGGGGCTCAGCTCCCCGGGGCTGGGGCGGGCATCACCTGCTGTTCCAGGTGAGGCCAGCTGCCCCTCCGAATTTCGCAAAGTCTCCGACTTCTGTTTGCTGTGAACAGTAGACCCTCCTGGGACCAGCCCGCCACCCACCGATTTTTTCCAAAAATTATTTAATAACAGACTTTATGTTTTAGAGCAGTTTTAGGTTTATAGAAAAGTTGAGCAGAACGTGTGGCGTGTTCCCAGATGCCCCGCCCCCACCACGTGCACACAGACACGGCTCTCCCGGTATTGACATCTAGCGTCCATGGGTAACTTGTTCCCACTGACAAACCAGTGCCGGCACCCGATTATCACCCGAGGCCCACACTTCGCAGCAGGGGCCGCTCCCTGTGTTGTGGGATGCTAAGGGTTTGGACAAACGTGTGCAGCATCATGAGATCATACAGAATCCCTTCACTGCCCTAAGCAACCCGCGTTCCACCCGCTCCCCCTTGTCTCCCTCCAGCCCTGCAACCACCGATCTTCCCGCTGTCTCCGTAGTGTCGCCTTCTCTAGGTCACAGAGTCGGAGTCACACAGTCTGTGGCCTTTTCGGAACGGAGTGGCTTTGCCCGCCGAGGGACAGGAACCCGGTTTCCTCTGCATCTTTTCCTGGCCTACTTCCTCATTGTTCCTGGCTGTGTAATATTCCTTTGCCCGGCGGCATCGCAGTTTGTGTGCCCGTCCTCCGGGCTAAGCCTGTCCTGCCTGCTCCCAATGCCCCTGGTTTCCGCAGCGGGGAGACGGAGGCGTTCCTTTGCCCACTTTCTCCCTGTGTGAATTCCAGATTAGCCAGGGGCCTCTTCCCTCGCCTGTGCGGACCGTCCTCACCTCGAGTTTCCAGCTGCGTAGCTGCACGCCCCACGGCCACTGCGGTGACCCTAACCCCACGGGTCCAGGACCCCCGGGGAGTGTCCCTGTGTCTGGGGGAGTCCCGCAAGTGCCCTCCCAGCACGGCATTTTAGACGCCAATGAATGGAGCTGCTCCCGCCGTCTCCCGATTAGGAGCTTGAGCCGGGAACTGGCCAGGGGAGAGCACTCTGCGTGTGTAGGCAGTCACCCCGTTTTGGGATTTCAGCGACTACCGTGATTTTCTTTCAGTTATAAATCGTCCTGGGGAAGGCTCATTCTCAACCGGTCGCCGTTGCTCTCGGGAGATGATGATCTTTGGTGAGCCTGGCATGGCCTTCTCTGCCCGGGGTCCAGGTCACCGAACTAGAAATCCCGTGTGCAGAGGAGCTCTGTCTCCTGTGGGGGAGGGGACGCAGCGGGGGCAGCCGTGTGGACGGCTCGGATGCGCTCGGCATGAGGGTTCCCAGAGCTCGGCGTCCCGGAAGTTTCCGATCTGGCCCCAAACTAGGGGACGGACAGCCGTCATCTGACCTTATTCGAGTGCTGGAAACCGAGGACGCTAGGTGGGTTATGTCGTTTCAGCCTCGCTCCCACTCCCTGGGGGGGGGGGTATTTACTTAGGAGGAAACCAGACTTCCAAAACAGGAGCGGCTCTGCCCGCAGAGGGTTAAAGATGCCGCCGCTCTTTGCTGCTCTTCCCATTTCAGGGTGGAGCTGAATTCCCCTTCCGAAGTCTGGGCCAGCCTCAGCCACTTGTCTGGCAACAGAGCTGACCACTAGATCTTCCGAGACTAGGTCACAGGGAGCTTGGCAGCTCCCACGGGGCCTCTTGGAACACCTTCTGGGTCCCCGAGCTGCCGTGGGGGAAATCTAAGCACGCTGAGACCACCACGCTAGGGAGGCCACACGCAAGTCACCTTCCAGCCATCCCTGCCGAGGGTGCCAGGTGTGTGAGAGGAGCCGTCCCGGCCACTCCCGACCAGCCCATTCCTTGGCCGAGCACCACAGAGTGACCTCCACGGACATCACTCGGAACAGAAAAACCGTCCAGCCGAGCCCCGTCTGAATTCCCGACCCACGAAGTTGTGAGACACAGTCAAAGGCGGTTGTTTTCAGCCCCGAGGTATGGGACGGTTTGTTGCACGGCGGTAGATGACTGGCTGTAACGCCGCCCTGCCGGAGGGGCAGAGTTGGCGCTTGTCTCGGAAGCCTGCTTGCGTGCCCACTGGAGGGTGCCATGCGGGAAGGAGCCCACGCTGACCTCCACGTGTCCTTGCTGCAGGGAGCTCACGGGCACACACAGGGCGGCTTGGCGTCCTGGGGCAGCGGGAGGTCCCTGCTGCTCCCGGTGCCCACAGGGAGCAGCCGGCTGGCCTAACTCCCAGTCTGTTCATCCCCGCACGAAGAACGCGCTTAGACCCTAGCAGTAGCGGCCACGTCCACAGCGAGGTTTCCTCCATGCGCACAGCTGGGAGGAAGCCGCCCACTCCTGGCTCACGAGCAAGCCTTTGCCACGCCGCCTTCCCGTCACCTGTGGAACTCGGCGTTCTGCTCACGCTCCTGTTTGCGGGCGACAAGCGAGACAGCACCGCAGTGGACGCGCTGGTGTCCTGAGTCGCGCTGTCCAGGTCCACCTCTGGCCTCGGGCGCAGCCGTGGCGAGCTGTTCCACGCCCACGGCTGCCCCTGCCTCTGCCCCGGCCGGTGTCCTGGCTTCTGGAGGCTGCTCAGCTGTGCGCAGGCTGAGCCCCCAGTGTGTGTGTGTGTGTTTGTGTGTGTGGGTGTGTGTGTGGGGGGGTGGGTGCACAGATATTCTCCGGGGGCGGCCAGGCAGGAGTTGGTGCATGTGCACGCCCAGGCTCCCGTCTATGTAAAACCAGTGCACGGTGAGCCGAGGGGGCGGAGGAACTGCACCAGGTGACCTGAGCAGGTGCCCTTTCCCTGCATGTGCTCACAGGGTTCTGAGTGTGTCCCTGTGGGCCCCAATGACCAGTCAGGGACCAGCTCCACAGCAGCCCTTTGCTGGTTTTTCCACCCTCCCCATGTCCCTTCTTCTGCAATCATCTTTTCTTAATAAGTACAAATGCATGTATTTGTAAGAACACTTAACGTGAGCTCTGCCCTCCAGACTGTCAAGTGCACAACTCGGTATTGTGAACGGTGAGGCCCAGCAGGCCTCCAGGCCGAGTCCATCCTGCACCGCTGAACGTCACCTCCCTCGAATGACAGCTCACGCTCTGCCTCCTCAAGTCCCTGGCGACCCCACTCTGCTGCTTCCCGTCTCCGTGCATCCCTCTCTGGGCTTCCCGTACAGATGGAATCGAGCAGTGCTGGTGTCTGTGTGACCCTCCTGTCGCTAGGGTGATGCCGTCCGGGATCACTCCCGCCGTTGCAAACGGCAGGATTTCCGGCTTTTTTAAGGCTGGATAATATTCCACTCTGTGCACAGACCACGTTTTCTTTGTCCACTCGGCCACGACGGCCCCTTAGGCTGTTTCCACGCGGCTGCTGTGAGCAGTGCTGGGTGGCGTGGGGGCGCAGGTGCGTCTGTCCTCTGCAGCGCACGGAGCATCCTCCAGGGTGGGTGGCGTGTTAGCTCTCAAGGCAGGTCTTGGCAAATCTAAGAGGATGAAGATCACGCCGAGTGTCTCTTCCAACCTCGATGAAACGAAACCAGGACTCAGTGGTGGAAGGAAAGCCGGGAAATCCACGGTGACGTGCAAAGTAAATGCCACACCTTGGAATCAGAAAATACCTTGAGACAAACAAGAACGAAAACACGACGTACACAAACCCCCGGGACACTGACTGAGAGGAGAGTTTACAGTGACAGGAGCCTGCATTAAAAGGGAGGAAAGATCTCAAACCAACAACCCAACTTTAAAGCTCAAGAAACTAGAAAAAGGTGAACAAAGTCGAAAGCCAGCAAAGGCAAGTCGTTTTGATGAGGGAACCCCCATCTATTACTGGTGCATCAGGCACCAGGGACCCCCGCCGCCCAGGGGAGACCGAGGTCAGCATGATGCTAACCTGTTACCTGGCCCATCGACTAGTCTATTGCCTGGCGTCAGCACCGCACTAAACCTACTGCCTGGCGCATCAACGTGACATTAACCTATTGCCTGACACATCCGCTAACCTACACCCGACTCCCCACCCCTCGGACCACCCCAACTTGATAGAAGTGGGAAAAATCGGGTAGACGGGGCTCAGAATTTGGTGGCCAGGCCCCTCTGGGCCCGCCAGCGGATACGCTTTGATTCTCCGACTCTCTGAGAGCCCCTCGGTTTGTCCTCGGGACCCCCCTGCAGTAGCACTTGCTGTAACAGCTTAACGTATAGCATTTGGGCAGAGGGCAGAGAGAAGGGTTTAGCCACATTTACGAAAAATCAAGATTCAGTTCTGGCTTTCAAACCGCGCGACTGAAATTGGGCTCTTGTCTCCCGCACCGAGTGAGTCGAGAGGAGCCCCCTGCACAGGGGGGCGAGGAGCTGCAAACCCAGCCGGCGTCTCCTTGCTGTCATCAGAAACCCAGGTATTTTCTGGAGTGCAGACCGTGTTTCTGAGGTCTAGGACAAAGTCAGGACACAGGCCACCCGTGTGGGAAAGTTCAGTGGCAGCCCGGCCACACCAGGGGCATGCATTTGCATAGCCTTTTACATAATCGTGCGTATTCATTTACATAGACTTTCCTGTTGTGTTTAAAATGCCATTGACTCTGGCATGTAAAATAAAGTAAAATTAACCGTTCAGCTCCAGCCAAGTGTATTCATGCAGATTGTTCCAGGCCGCTGGGAGAGGGAGCCTGGGGCAGCCGGTAGGGCAGACGGCTCAGCCGTCCACCCCTTTTCTGAATCCAGGGCAGGAGCTGGAAGAGCAGGGAATGGACACACCTGCCGGCTGGGGGCACAGCTGGCTACCCCCAAAGAATGAAAAAGGGGGCTAAGGGGGAAGTCGAAAGTGCTGGGAGGAACAGTGACACACACAGATGCAAAGAAAAGGCCCCAGGGGTGGGTTCAGGGGGACTTTGTCATTGTATTTTTTTTTTTCTTTTTTTTGAGACAGAGTCTCACTCGGTTGCCCAGGCTACAGTGCTGTGGCGTCAGCCTAGCTCACAGCAACCTCACACTCCTGGGCTCAGGCGATCCTCCTGCCTCAGCCTCTCGAGTAGCTGGGACTACAGGCATGCGCCACCATGCCTGGCTAATTTTTTCTGTATATTTTTAGTTGGCCCATTAATTTGTTTCTATTTTTAGTAGAGATGGGGGTCTTACTCTTGCTCAGGTTGGTCTCAAACTCCTGACCTCGAGCGATCTGCTCACCTCGGCCTCCCAGAGTGCTAGGATTACCCGACCTCTCTTTGTATTTTAAAATGGTACATTTGCTCCACACAGTCAGCTCACTTTGCACACTAACAACTTGTGAGATTGGTTTTTCCAAGGATAGCGCTTGGAGGAATCCAACAACTACCATTAATTTAGAATCAGACTGTTATAGTTGCAAGGAGAGCTTAACAATTATTGGAAGAGTGGGCCAAATTTGGAGGAATCTTGGTATTCAGGTTCTACATTGTAGCATTAGGATCTTTTTTCCCAGCCAGAAAAGAGTGCATCCTGACTCTTACCAGCTTCTATTAAAAAGAAAAAAAAAATCTATTGGCGCAGGTAACTCAAAAGCCAAGACATACCCTAGCTTCAGGCATGGCTGGATCCAGGTGCTCAACAGATTTCTCTCGACCCGTGGGCTTTGTTCCCTGTTGTGTTTGCTCACATTAGCTTCATTCTGAATAAGGTCCTCTCCTTCCAGTAGCAAGAAGGCCACCCGTGGCTCTAGGCTCATCCCCTATCTTCTCAGGGACCTCTGCAGCAAGAAAGCGGAGCTTAATTAATTGTCTCAGCAAAAGTCCTGGAGAAGAGCCTCATTGGACCAGCCTGGTCATGGGAGCCCCCTCTGAGCCAGTCTCGGGGCCAGGATGATCGGGTGCTCTGACGGCCCAGGTCTGGCCACGTCACCACAGCCCACAGCCCGGTGGAGTCACCCAACCTGCATCTCACTGAAGAGGGAGTGAAATCCGCCAGTGAAAACCGAGGGTCTGTTACCAGAAGAAGGGGCAAGTGCTGCCAAGGCAGAAACCACATGTACCCACGACACCAGTCATATCGAGCCTCAGCCCTCAGACCAGGGCCCGGGTCCTTCCCCAGGAGCCCAGGGCACCTGTGGCATTTGTGGGAGCGTGTGTGAGGACAGCTGTAGCACACCCACGAAGGAGCAGGTGTCAAACGGGACATATGGTCACAGTGTTGCCAGGCATCTACTTTACTTTCTTATACCGCGTTTCCCCAAAAATCAGACCTACCCATACAATAAGCCCTAGCAGGATTTCTAAGCATTTGCACAATATAAGCCCTACCCCCAAAATAGGACCTAGTGACGGGCGTGGCTATGCAGCGTGCCTGCACAACCCATGCGTTTCTTCATGGAGTGGTAAAGAAGACGAGCAGCCCTTCTCACCTGCCCCACGAGAGCTCTGTGGCTCGACATGAGAGATTGGGGCCGATGGTTCTAAAGGAAATAGAGTCCCAAGAAATTCAGGATGGAATCCGGGGTTCGGAGAGTTACGCTGATGTTCCAGAAGACGGCGACTTCACTCTATTTGAATCAATGTAGACGGTTGTACCGTACTTAAAAGAGATAACACATCCCCTGAAAATAAGCCCTAGGGAGTCTTCTTGAGGAAAAATAAATATAAGACCCCGTCTCATTTTCAGGGAAGCACGGTAGACGCAGCCTTAAGAGACCAAGGGAGGTCTGCCCTGAGCATGCAGGACACGCGTGTTGCTTACACTGGCCGCACCAGGAACCCCTCGGGGTGGCCCAGACCACGCTGGGCGCAGCTGGGCGTGGGCTCACCCTGCCTGCCCGGGGCAGCCCCACCTCCGCCGTGCTCGCCTTGGGCAGAGTGAAGTGTTTTCCGCCCGGGTCACTGAACAGAAGCCCGCAGGCGCCCGCACACGGCCAGGCGACTCTTCTAAATCAATACAGAAGCGACGGCGGTGACATCTCACCTTCACGGGGTGCGGCCCGCGAGGAGAGGGCCTCAGCGGTAAAATTGAAACTAAATGGAATTTCAGGGCTGGCGGCGGCGGGGGCTGGGGGCGGTGAGGTTGCCTTTGCCGCATAGATTCATGTGCACTATAAAACAATACCGCCCGGACCTAGAGAACCTGGCGCGGTTCCAGGCGCCGTGTTTACCCAGCATGCGCCGGCGAACTCTCAATCTATTTACAGGTGCGCGTGGCAAACTGCCTTGAATGGGTGAGTTACCGGCTCTGCTATAAGCGAAATTAATAGTATGAGGCGGAGGAGCTGTAGCAGCACCGCACCACTGCACCCGGACGGGCTCGGAGACCGGAGGCCAGCGTGCCAGTGCCCGCGGTTTCTCGCCAGCTGCGGCGCGGCCAATTGACCCGGGTTATCCAAACAGGAAGAAAAGGCAACCGTCCTGAACAGGTGATGAGCGAATGGATCAGTCTGGAAGGAGGGGGAAGGCTGTAAAACGAAATCACATTCCCCCGTGACGGCGTGCTTGAAGGTCCAAGATGCCCGTGCTCACCAAGGTCACCAACTAAGGCGGCCACCTTATTTACAGGGGGACAGTGGAGACACAGTGTCACTAGGCAAAGCTCCCACTTACCGGGGTGATCCTGGGGTGTCTGCAGGTGCTCAGCACTCACCGGAAATGCCCACAGAGCCGCCCCCCGAGTTCCCGCCGGGTGGTTGGAAGGCGCACTGGCGTCGGTCCACAGCAACCGGGAAGCGCCCGGAGATCAGGCCCCTGTGGTCCTGCCCCTCATTGAGAACCTGCTTCCCGGACAGTGCAGGGGCAGGTGCTTTCCCGTGACCCAGGGGAAGCCATGTCATCGTCTGTGCAAGACCCGACAGCACACAGGTTTTCCCCGCATGCTTTGCAAATAATCGCCGCACAGCTCGGGGCAGCGGGTGTCATTGAGGCTCTCACACTGTTCACGGGTGAGGGACGGGGCGGGCCTCGCTCAGCCGGCTCAACCCACTGACCCGCCACGCACAGAAGATCTGCAGAACATTCTTCCCGAGACACATCAGCGGGGATTGCTGAGGATCAGGTGTGCTTTCCCGAAATGCGTGCATGCACACACACACACATGAACACACACACATGCATGCACATGCACGCACACGCATGCACGCACACGCATGCACACACATGAACACACATGCATGCACATGCACACGCACATGAACACACATGCATGCACATGCACGCACACACACATGAACACACACATGCACGTGCACACACGCGTGCACATGCATGCCCACACACACCGTGTTCTCTACCGGCATTTTCCCCCATGCATCAAAATACGAAACCTGAACAATTCACCCCAAACTCGCACCAACACTGTGAAAGCTCAGAGTGGTTCACGTGGTGGAAGGTGGGTGACAGTCCGCCGGCCTGGGGGTTCCCGTCGCTCTGGGGGAACACAAATGGGGAAGCACAGAAACCCGCAGGAAGGCGAGGCCGGGCTCTGCCACCACGCCCCTCCCTGGCCCTGCCTGTACGTGGGAGCTGCCACGCTGATTTGTCAGAGGCCAGGAAGCTGCGTAATCACTGAAATAAAGCAGTGGAGTGAGTGTGACGTTGGTAGCTGGCAGCTAGGGACCCGGCAGTGTGACGGCTGTCAAACGATCGAGTTGCTGGGGCTGCCCTGGCAGGGCCTCTGTTCCGGCAGCCACTGGGCGTGGGTCTCTGTCACCGCCAGGCCTCCGTCACCGCCAGGCCTTCACGGGGCAGCGCCTAGCGGGAGAGTCGCCTCTCACTGCAAAGACCCCGGCCAGGACAGGGCGGGCCACACCCTCAGCTCAATCCTCAAGCCCCGGGACGCGGCCACCCGTCCGCCTGATAGGAACGCCGCTGCGGGCCCGTCGGAGTGCATCGTTGAGGTTTGGTCCGGGATGGCCTGGCTTGACCTCCGCTGACCTGGTCTAGCCTGGGCTTGGCCTGGGCCAGCGCGGGGAGCGGCCGGGGTGGCGACAGGAAGGAGACGATCACAGAAAAGGCCGATGCGGTTTTGCCATTTGGGGCCGGCAGGCAGCATGGAACTTGCTGGTGCAGGAAAAGCCCTCAAAGGCATTTTGAAAATGAAAATATCATTTTCATTCAGTAAAATTCTCCCTCTTGGAGTGCGGTTCTGCGAGCCGTTGGTGTGTCAGTGGGGTCGTGGTTTGTTTTTCTTGCTGAGGGACGTGGGGACGGTTTCCAGGGCTTGTCGACGACAGACAGGGCTGAGAACTGCTGCAAGCGTCCACCTGCAGGTCTTCGTGCAGACTCCTGTCACTGCTGTCACGTATGTGCCTACGCGTGGGACCGCTGGCCGTGCAGGGGCTGCTGCGTCCGCGCCCCCAGCAGGCGAGGCAGTTCCAGGTGCTCAAGGCCTCCTTGGCGTTTGGTGCTGTCTGCAGGTGGTTTCGTTTTACCTGTTTTTTTAAAAAATGATGTTTCGTCTCTTCTCATAGGTGCAGGTGGCAACTCCCCGTGGCCGTGGCTTCGTTCCTGGTGACTCCCAGCGCTGGACAGCTATCCAGGGGCCGTCTGCCCCCTGTGTTTCTTCTCGTTCAGGGACTTTCTGTTCTGAGCTTTGCCGCCGTCCAGGCATCGGGCAGCGACAGGTGCTCTACCTGCTATAGCTACCTCTCCTCAGTCAACACGCATCGCTCATGCCTGTGACGCGAGGGGCACGGGGGGACACGGCAGACGGCACCAGGGTCCGGTTTACCTGGGACACACGCTGTGAAGATGGAATTCCTGGTGGGGACTGTCTGGCAGTGGGGACAGCCGGCATTCCCTGACAGGGTCAGGAAAGGCTTCTTCCAGGAGAGGACGCTGAGCAGAGACTCTGGGCCGTCCCAGCAACAGCACGGGGACAGCCAGAGCCCAGGGTGGCCGGGGTGAGGGGGTCAAAGGTCAGGTGGCCGGGGTGAGGGTTCAGGAGAGAAGCAGATAAGGGCCCAACTCTTCTTGCCTCTGCTGATTGGGCCCAGCATGGACGTGTGACCTGGAGGGAAGCTCCCCACTGGGAAAGAGCAGCCAATCACAGTGTGCCCTGGGAGACTGTGGACAAGGTCGGCGGCCAGTGGTGTGGACACTGACAGGTCGTATTGGGCAGGGGGTCTGGACGGGGCCAGGATGGAAGCAGACGTGGGACAGTGAGAGCTATCAGGGTCCTGACATTTGTAAAAACTAACAAATGCCTTGAGAAATTAAAAAAAAAAAAAAGCTTTATCATTAAGTTCAGGAGAAAGATTGCTTAGCTCTATTTCTTTTTCTTAAACACATTATCAGAATTTCCCTGATATGAGGAAAAAAATATATATGTAAAACCTTTGTTTCGCCCAGTCCCATATACAAATATTATTTTGACCATTTTTTGGTGCTAGACCATTTTTTGGTGTCTACAATGGCAGTTTCATAGGGTTCTGTTGAACGTGCAATACACAGGTGTGCATGTGTTAATTCAATTTAATTCAAAACTTGATTCTGCCTGCAAGTTCCAACACAGCTCTCGGATACACAGAGAGCTGTGGGAACAAAAGGAAAAGGTAACTTTAAAAAAAACAAAAACCTGTTTCTTCTTTAATCACCAAAACTCCCTGGGAGAGACCTGTGCAGCGGCTTTGGGACACTAGGTGGCGCCGCCCGCAGCGCGGCGTCCTCATCTGGGGTCTGGGGCCTGCACCTGTCGGGGTCAGGGCCAGGGCCAGGGTCACCTTCCGACAGGCGGGGGCCAGGCTGACAAGGAGCGAGGAGGAGCACTGTCCCGGGGAGCGGGGAGCGGCACCGTGAGCACCACAGCGAGCCGCCTGCAGGAAACCCCAGGAGGGGAAGGGGATTTACTTCCAAGAAGTGGTGAAGGGCAAATAAAGCCTCGAGATCCTGCAGCATAAGCCAAAGCCTTTGGCTTTATCTCCGAGCAGCGAGAAGAAAAATAGAACGGCTCCCTTTTCACAGAGCTCAGACGTGCGGGAACGAAACAGCCTCCCCTCTCGCGTTACAGAACGACACCCCGATTTCCAGCACGGCCCGCACACCGCAGAGGGCTCACCTCTGATTGGACGGCCCGAGGCTGTCGCCTCGCTGGGGTCCTCTGCTGAGCTCACGGACGTTCAGTCAACGGAGCCCCTGGTCAGCGCCCCGCGTGGAGCGTGTGGCCGTGGGGGTCTCCGGGGCCCAGTGCAGGGCCCGGCGTCGGGGGCTCAGAACTGCCTGCTGGGTGAGTGAACGAAGGGGAAGAGGGCGCCGTCCCGACGCCGTCAGCCCCACCTGCAAGTGAGACGGCTCCGCTCCGCCACCCTGTGCCTGCTAAGAAACCCCAATTCTGCAATAAGCCTACTACTACCACGACTTCAATGTGTGTCCTTGCTATCATCGCAAATTCTAAAGTTTGCATTATAGGGTGCACAGCCCCTTGCCTTTCAACTCTGATTGCACGGCCCACACACGTTGCATGATGGGCCAAGTACCTCTCCGTGCGGCCGTCTATTTTAGCCCTTAAACTGGTCCTGAAGAGCAGAGATGCTGGCTACCTCCCCTTCGCCGGAGCGGCCCGTGGTGTGTGCGGCGCCGTGGCCGGGCTGACCCCAGAGCTCTGTGAGGTTCCTATCGCTGCCATGACAAATCGCCGCAAATGATAGTTTACTGTCTCAGAGTTCTGCAGGTCACAAGTGTAAAATGGGTGGCGCTGGGCTGAGGCCGAGTGGCCGGCTGGGCTGCGCCCCTGGGGGCTTGGGGCGGAGTCTGTGCCCCAGGCCCTGCCGCTTCTGGAAGCCCCGGAGTCCTGGGCTCTCGGCCCCTCCTGCGTCCCCGGGAGAACCCCTACCCCAGGGTCCTTAAGGAAATCACACCTGCACAGCCCCTTTCACCACGGGGGGTGCTGCATTCGCAGGTTCTGGACACGTTTTCGGGGGCATCATTTTCCCGATCACAGAACCCCCTTGTGACTGTCGCGTTGTCCTGCGTGAGTTTGTGACTGTCGAGTTGTCCTGCGTGAGTTTGTGGCTGTCGAGTTGTCCTGCGTGAATTTGTGGCTGTCGCGTGTCTCTGCGTGAGTTTGTGGCTGTCGTGTGTCTCTGCGTGAGTTTCTGGCTGTCGTGTGTCTCTGCGTGAGTTTGTGGCTGTCACGTGTCTCTGCGTGAGTTTGTGGCTGTCGTGTTGGCTCTGCGTGAGTTTGTGGCTGTCGCGTGTCTCTGCGTGAGTTTGTGGCTGTCGCGTGTCTCTGCGTGAGTTTGTGGCTGTCGCGTGTCTCTGCGTGAGTTTGTGGCTGTCGTGTTGGCTCTGCGTGAGTTTGTGGCTGTCGTGTGTCTCTGCGTGAGTTTGTGGCTGTCGTGTTGGCTCTGCGTGAGTTTGTGGCTGTCGCGTGTCTCTGCGTGAGTTTGTGGCTGTCGTGTTGGCTCTGCGTGAGTTTGTGGCTGTCGCATGTCTCTGCGTGAGTTTGTGGCTGTCGTGTTGGCTCTGCGTGAGTTTGTGGCTGTCGCGTGTCTCTGCGTGAGTTTGTGGCTGTCGTGTTGGCTCTGCGTGAGTTTGTGGCTGTCGCGTGTCTCTGCGTGAGTTTGTGGCTGTCGCGTGTCTCTGCGTGAGTTTGTGGCTGTCACGTGTCTCTGCGTGAGTTTGTGGCTGTCACCTCCAATGGCAGCTTTACATCCTTTTCCCTTTCCCACCCTGCCTCTCTACCCGCTCCCGCTGGCTTTTGAGTATTTTCCAGTTTCTAGCTGTAAAGGTAGCTGCCTCTGTTTGAAATGCTCCCCAACTGCTGTGACACTCCTCACGCGCTGAGCGGGCAGCACCGAAACCCACCCGCCCATTCAGGGCCCTCGCCGGCCTTCCGCCGCTTAGGGGGCAGCTAATCCCGGCCGTACATTGGAACCAGAGGTGGAAGGTGAGCCGATTTCCCAGGGCTGCTTTTTAGAAAGACACCCAGGGGACCCCTGCCTCGGCCGTTTACCTGACCAGGTAGCAGGTGAGGGTGGCAGAGCTGGCCAGAACACGGACTCCTGCGGAGGCAGTTTCTGCTGGATCTGATCTGAGTTGCTCGGAGCATGTGTGAGACGGATTTCTAAACTGAAATTGATGCGTGGATCCTGAGCATGTTCTGAGAAGTAAACAGCAGGCGCCTGCGAGGGACGGACATGGTGGGAAATAAACCCCTCATTGGCCAAGACCCGATGCTGGCCTTCGAAGATGGAAACTGCAGGAGGAATAGTAGGAGATGTCGATGTGTGGGAAGGAGGGGGGAGGAGGGGAGAAGGAGGGGGGAAGGAGGGGGGAGGAGGGGAGAAGGAGGGAGAAGGAGGGGGGAAGGAGGGGGGAAGGAGGGGGGAAGGAGGGGGAAGGAGGACGGGAAGGAGGGGGGAAGGAGGACGGGAAGGAGGGGGGAGGAGAACTGGAAGGAGGAGGGAGGAGGACGGGAAGGAGGGGGAAGGAGGACGAGAAGGAGGGGGGAGGAGGGGAAAGGAGGGGGGAGGAGAGGGAAGGAGGACGGGAAGGAGGGGGGAAGGAGGGGGAAGGAGGGGGACAGAGGGGGAAGGAGGGGGACAGAGGGGGGAGGAGGGGGACAGAGGGGGGAGGAGGGGGACAGAGGGGGGAGGAGGGGGGAGGAGGGGGACAGAGGGAGGAGGAGGGGGAGGAGGGGGAAGGAGGGGGGAGGAGGGGGAAGGAGGACGGGAAGGAGGGGGAAGGAGGGCGGGAAGGAGGCGGGATTCTCCCAGCCGGCATTGCAGCGCTCAGTGTCTCCCGCGTGGGAAGCGTTGTTGAAAATGCGGGTTCCTGCTCCGCTGCCCTGGAGAGCCTGGGTGCAGCCCGGGTGAGCCCAGGCAGGTCTCCCGAGGAAAACCGGGCCCCCACGGCCCCCCGACACGCCCCGGTTCGCCAGATCTGTCCTCACTGTCCTCCCCCTCTAACGGCGCCGAATCCGCACGCAGGCACCAGAGCCGCCTGCACCGAGAGCACGCGAGGCTCCGGAGGGAGGAAGGAAACAAGAGGAAGTTTCGCTTCGTGTTACAGGCTTAGGCTTAATCCAAAGCGAGACTTCCTCTTCTTAACTTTCTCCTTCCAGAGCCTCGTGTGCTCTTGGGGGAAAGGATCACCTCTGTCCCTTTTTTAGGGAGAGGCAAAGAAACACACTGTAACCAAAGTGTCTAAAGAACACTTGTTAATGGGAGGTGCACAGGTGGAAGGGGGCGGAGGGGAAGGGTACGCACCTGCATGGTGGGTGCAGGGCGCACCACGTGGAGACTGGACACGCTTGAAGCTCTGGCAGAGCAGGGTGGGGAGGGGGGCAGGGGCAAGATATGTAACCCTAACCATGTTTGTACCCACAGAATTTGAGATAAAACAAAACAAAAAGAAACAAAATTTAAACAAAAGAAAATTTTAAAAAAAATGAAAAAAGAAAAAAAAAAAAAGAAAAAGAGGAAGTTACCGGAAGTCTGACCCTACAGAGACACGCAGAGAAATGCCGAGAACCATCCTCTGTAAGTCTCCTCTCTCTCACGCGTGTGCAGAGCATGGAGCCCCGTTTCCCTCACATGGACACACACACATACACATTAATGAATCGTCTTGCTGCTCCTCCCCGCCCCCCCCCCAGAAATGAAGCCTTGCTCTGTCACCCAGGCTGGAGTACAGTGACAAGATCACAGCTCATTGCAGCCTGGAACTCCTGAGCAACGAAGTGATCCTCCTGCCTCAGCCTCCTGAGCAGTTGGGACTGTGGGTGCATGTCACCACACCTGGCTAATTTTTATTTTTTAATTATTTTTTGTAGAGATGGCGGGGGGGATCTTGCTATGTTGCCTGGGCTGGTATAGAACTCCTGGCCTCAAGTGATCCTCCCGCCTGGGCCTCCCAGAGTGCTGGGATTACAGGCGTGAGCCACCGCGCCTGCCCCTCCTGCCTTTAGTAGCTTGGAGGTGCAGGAAGGAGCAGAAGGAAAGGGTAACCGCTGCCGTGATGGGAGAGACGTGGCTCATGAGCATCACTACATGTTACTAAGGATTTCCTCATGTGCATTCAGCACCGGCTCAATTGCCAGGCCTTGTCGAGGGGGATACTCGGGCCACCTCCTGGCACACCAGCCTGTGATGTGGGGACCGCCCACCCCTGTGGAGGGGCTCCTGAGGCCTGGAGGGACCTGCCTTGTGGGCGGCCAGGCGGCAGGTGTGTGGGAGGGCAGCGGCCAGCTCACGGCCCCAGACTCAGCTTCTCATCCTGCCCACGAGCCCCGGGGCGGAGCGCACATTCCACCCCTCCACATCCCGCTCTGACCTTGGCCTCGCCCGGACTCGGGGCCACTCGTGGTACTGAAGTTAGCATCGCCCGCTAAGTGCCACCGGCAAAGGAACGGCCCACGCCGTGGCGCGAGGGACGGTGGATGGGAAGCTCCCGGGGCACCGGCCCTCCCGACGGTCGCTCTCCTGGGTCCCTGTGTCGTGCGAGGGCTTGGCCTGAGTCTCACACAGCGAGGGGAACTGAATGATCCAGATGCACCTTGCACTCCAGAACGAGAGAATCAAATCGAGCCTCCGGGGTGGAACCTTCCGGAGAGTTTCTTTGCTTCTCTCTTTCCCTCCTGGCTCTTCTGAAGGCGGGAACGGTGATAGTAACCACCACAACAGCGACAACCCCAGGCCGGAGTGATCAGGAACTTGTCTCTGGACACGCAGCACCAGGCGTGTCCCCCGGCCGAGCCGGGCTTACCTGGTACACAGGCTCTGCGTTTCGCACCAGCACTGCTGTCCTGCTGAGGCACGATGAAACCTCACGTGGAATTTTCAGTTTTCTAATAGACGCACTAAAACAAAACAAAACAAAACAAAAAAACCAGATGAAATTGACTTAATATATTTCATTTATCTCAGTATACCCAAAATGTTATTATTTTGTTGTGTGATCAACATAGATACCATCAACGAGGAGTTCTACACGCCCTTATCCACGTGCAGCCTTGGAGACCCAGTGTGCGTCCACACTCACAGCCCAGCTCAGTGTGGACGGGCCACGTCTCAGGTGTTGACTGTCCAGCGGTCTCCACACAGGACGGTGCAGCGTGACCACAAGCTGAGACGGGTCCCCGCCTTGCACAGGGCCACGGACAGGGCAGGTCACCGCGCAGAGCGGCCGCACCCTGCTGGAGGCGCCCTTGTCCGAGTCAAGGGCCTTTGCCGAGCCGGGCCCCGCGCTGCAGGGGTGGCGTTTGGGTCCCTGCTCTGCTCCCTGAGGACGGCGAGGGCTCCTGGGGGGCTGTGGAGAGTGGTGGCACTTGGGGAGGGTGCAAGTGTGCCTTGCTGTCATTATGATCATGGTTCCCAGAATCTCACCAGAGGCCACCAGTCATAGACAAAGGTCCTGAGAGTCCCGCCCGTCTCTGAGTCCCCGGGGCAGGCATCTCCCATGGGGTCTGGGCTGCCACACGGCCCCTTGTCCTGGCACCCAGGAGGTTCCTTGAGGAAGGGCCCCTTGCCCTCTCCCAGTCCCTGTGGGGCGGCCACGTGGGGCTGACGCCAGCCGGTTCTGGGGGCCCCTGGCCTGCGTGGGGCTGATGCCACCCAGTTCTGGGGTCCCTGGCCCAGGTCAGGCCGATGCCCACAGGGAACTTTGGTAGCGAGCAGGGCTTTGTACAGGTGAGGGGCCAGGCCTACAATTCCGTAAGACGCTCCTCTGAGGAAGAGACGGGTGCAGAACATTCCGACGTGTGGACATACATCACCAGGCATGTGCACCCCGACACCCACTACAGCGTGATGCGCCTCGAAAACATGTTAAGTGAGAAACTTAACATGGCCTGAGAAGCTGGACTCGGGGCCAGGCAGCCAGGATTCCTTTCGAACGAACTCCACGGAGACAGAGGGCAGACCAGGGGCCGGGGGGCGGGCAATGGGAGTGACTGCTCACTGGGTTTAGGGTTTCCTTTTGGGAGGCGGTGGGAAAGTTCTAGAACTAGACAGAGGAGATGGTCAGTAGCATCATGATGTCTTTAGTGCCATTGAGTTCTATTCTCCAAAATGGCTAAAACGGTAAGTGAGAAAACATAATGGGGAGGGGGCTTTGTGGTTGTAACGAATACTTTGGGCGGGCTGTGTCTCCCTGTTGGGCTCGGAGAGGTTGCCGTGTAGTTGTTCTCTGATACCGTACGTAGACTCTTGGCTGACACCAGTTAGTTTCATGCCATAGCAAACCCAGGGATGTCCAGGGAAAACGGCTCAGGGGGCACCTGGGGGATCTTGGCCCTCCCCTCCAGCTATCTCGGCTTCCTGTGTGTGGGGGGGTGGACCCGACTTCTGCCTCCCATTCGGCCCGAGGCACCGGGGCAGCTGCCTCCTCCTTCCCCCACAGGCAGTCGAAGGGCCTGGCCACCAGCCCGGCCAACCTGCTCTCCCGGGATTCTCTCGGGGGGCTCCCGCGCTCCCCACCACGGTGGGGCCCTGGCCGTGGCATCCTTCCGGGCCTTTCAGGGCCCTCCCTGCCAACTAAGTCTGATTCTTCAGCCTCCCCCCGCGGCCGACCGAGAAATGTCCAGACCTTCCAGTTAGTGATGCCCAACCCTGCTGCAAGTTAAAATTCCCTGGGAAGCTTTTCTTAAAAAAAAAAAATACTGATTCTCAAAGCCTCATTCGCAGAAATGGTTTTTTAACTGGTTCCTAGCGTGCTCTGGGCATTGGCATTTTAAGAACGTTTCCCAGGTGATTCTAATGAATAGCCGGGGTTGAAACTGCCGCTGCAGAAATATTCCCTTTCTCCCCCTAATGTAATTGGAGTCAGTCTCATGACCTGCCAGCAAAAGCCCTAATGGAGCACGCTGGTGTCCCCCGGAACACGCGGGGCCACCTCTATTCCCACTCATCGTGTGCATTTGAGGGCGCCCTGTTGGTTCGGTTTCTTTGTCTTCCTCCGGAGCGATAAATATTGACTTACGCAAGCCGATAACGCAGAGAGCGGCCTCCCTCCCCGTGCAGCGGCCCCGGATCATCTCCCGACGCCTCCGCAGGCGTGTGTAGCAGGTCTGCCGTGTTTACCCCGTGCCCTTTAACTGGCTTAGAGCACAGCCGCGGGCTGAACAAATAGTGAAGAGCCGCCCACCCCACGCCATCCGGGTCTCGCTGTGAGAGACCACGTTTCAGCAGGACCTCCGACCCCGCCTGATCAACGGAACAACTTCACCGCCAGCCTGCCGCATGCAGCATGGGCTCCGGGAGGCAGAGGCGACATTCCCCCATCGAGTCCCGCGGGAGCCAGCACGGCCAACTTCGGCCATCCCGCAGCCGGGGCCGAGACCGGCCGGCTGTCACTTCCCCGGGAAGCCCCGTCAGGCGGCCTCCTAAACAACACTCGTCAGATGCACGGTTCTCAGCGTGAGGCTCGGAACACCGAAACTGGCAAGGAAATCTATAGATCCCGTTTCCCTCGTTTAAAGACGTCACTCAGTGTGGACTACGGCCGGGCGCTCTGGCCCATCTGGAGGTGTTTGCGAGTGCCGGCGTGAGGCTGACAGATGTGAGTCTGGCCCCGTCTTCTCCACGCCACGAAGGCCGCGGCCAGCACGCACCTGCTGCACCAGGCTCCGAGAGGCGCGTGGAGACAGGTCCCCGGCGAGGGAACCGTGGACAGCGACGCCCAGGACTGTCCTCACGGAAGAAATCATCTCTCCGTGTGTGGTTCCGTGGATTCCGAGAAGTTCAAGGGTGCTTTTTATGACGAACTGTGCTCTTAACTGACGGCTGAGATGAACTCCTGCATTAATCCTGGCCTTGCAATCCAAGCAAGCGCGGCCACCTCCGGGCGGCTTTTCCGGGGAGGCGTGACGTGTGCCGCAAATGGACAGGCGCGGGAGCCAAGGAGAGAGAGATCAGACGCCCAGACTGAAGGTCTTTTAACCACTTCGGTGCGGCGCTCACCGGCCGCGACACCTCGCCCACGGCCGGCACTCACAGTCCGCGCGGCGGTCTGTGCTGTGCATCGACGGCGGGTCCGTTCTGCTCTCGTGTGATGAGGAAAGCTTGAAAGCACTGACAGCTTGGTTTACTTTACAGGCAGCTTTCCTTGTCATGTAAATCAGAATAGGCAACATATACATGTATGTTTCCATTACATTACATTTCATATATGTTTTCATTTCATTCATATATTATTTTTAAATGTTCACAATATTATTTTGGTAAATGAAAAGTTAGAAACGTCCTATCATGGCTGTCGGCTAAAGTCGACGCTCGGTTCATCTGTGGCTGTCGACTGCAGTGACGCTCGTACCGCAGTGGCTAACAGAACGGCGGGGCGACGGGTGAATGCGCACAGCTTTCCATGGAAGGCCTGGATGTCTAGACCCAGAGAGTCACGGGCACATTTTACGTCCACAGACATTTCTTCAATTGTATGCGCATCTAATACAAGCCACTAGCCACGTGTGGGCATTTAAATGTAAACGAAGTAAAATTAACGGAATGTAAGTATTTAGTTCCTCAGCCCCGTGAGCCGTGTGTCAAGTGCTCAGTTGCCACCCGTTGCTCGCGGCTACCACGCTGGACAGGGCAGACAGCCGGCACCCGCAGTCCTCCACCCTGCAGCCGGGCCGCCCACCCGCCCCGCAGACAGTAAAATGCACGCTTGCCCGAGCGGGCAGCACGTCTCGCGTGCAAAGACTCCTACGCCCTCTACTCTGGTGCACACTTGCGTGTGAACACACGCGAGGCCTGCCAAAGGCTCCCACGGGCCGACGTCCACGCAGCACCCGGTGGCTAGGGGACGGCATGTCTGTCCCGTGTGAAAGGGGCTTTGGTGGCTGTGAGCCCCTGTCACGGCACATCCTCACCAAGCCTCCACAGCCACGAGCCTGGCAAAGTAATGAAGGGTCCCACGCTCACCCTTCTGCCCCAGAGACCGATTTGGGGTGTGAATTCGAGATCGGTCTCAGGAAGACGCCTTACCGGGACGAGGCCAGACGCAAGCAGCAAGCTGAAAGCAGACATTTCCGGAACAGAAGGCAAACCCCTCGGTGACCTCTGACGGCTGAGGGTCGTTGACGAGCCACGGAACCCAGGACTCGGCCTGGGGGGCCAAGCTCGGCTGGGTGCAAACCTGCTCGGGGCTGTCACTCGCGCGGCTCCGGTGTGTTTATTAACAGCTCTGCGAGCTCCCTCCGCCAGCCCTGAGGTCTCGCAAGTCACTGCCCAAAAGCGCGGCTGGGCGAGGAGAGGGAGCGGTTCTGGAGGGGGCTTGCGGCTCGGCGCCAGGGCGTGTGGCCCTCCCAGTCCACGCGGCGTCTGCTGACCTCAGGCGCCTGCCAGTTCACCTGTTTCCTTTTCCGGACTCTCTCTCCCTCCTCCGCCGGCGCGTATCCGGGTCACCTGGCACCGGGAGCAGCCGGCTCATAGGCGGACGTCCACCTTGGTGGCGCCAACTCTGTGCAGCTGTGCTGTGCACGGGACGTTCCGGATCACAGGTGCATGCGTGTTCCGTGGCTGCTTTAACAGATTGCTGCAAACCCAGTGGCTCGAAAACCACACACTTATTGTGGTACGGTTCCGTATGTCAGACGTCCGGCGGGGCGCATGTCAGACGTCCGGCGGGGCGCCTGGGCTAACATCCAGGTGTCTCAGCAGGGCTGCCTTCCTGCGAGAGGCTCTGCAGAGGGACCCTGTTTCCTGGTTTGACACTTTGCAGAACCTTCCTCGGCTGGTGACCGCCCCCCGCCCCCCATCTTCACTTCCTGGCAGGTGAAGCCCACGTGGTTCGGCTCAGACCCCGCTTCCGTGGTCATGCCTCTCCGGCCCCCTGCCTCCCGCTTCCCCACCCGAGGACCCTGCGGTGGGTCGCCTTGGACCCACCCAGAGGTCCAGCGTCATCTCCCTGTTTAAGGTCGGCCTGAAGTCCCCTTCGCCGCGTGACCTCACGCACTTGCTGGCTAGGGGTCCGTGTTCTGCTGATGGCCACTGCGAATAAATCAATAAAGGGCGAGCAAAACCCTCAGCGTCTCACTTTATGGTGTTGCAACCTTAACAGGAGAACGTGGGCTCACCGAGACACGCCGTTGTGTTTTTCCGGTTTCCCGCCCTTAGGGAGGACGGTTGGCGAGGACACCTACCCAGTCATGCTGCTCGCTGCCACCTTCTCCCCCCGCCACACGCCAGCACGCCGGTCCCGGAGTTCACGTCTCCAGCCAGGGGTGGGAGGAGAGGGAGGCGGAGCGGGGGTGGCCGTGGATTATCTCCCCTTTGTGCTCCACGCGGGTGTTTCCAAGTTAAGTGACCAGAAAGGGCTCTGAGTTCTCTCTCTGCCGAGGCACCGTTGGGACCCGCCCGCCTTCCTTTCTGTGCCCCACTGGCGGCCGTGTACATGCCGCACCTCGTTTATTAATGAACGCCTCGCTCAGAGTCTCCTGTAACAATTACATCACGGCCGGTGACAAACAGCATTTGTCTAATGATACCAGTTTTCCAGTGTGATAGTTAAGGAGATTATTTAATGAGGCTGAAGTTGGCGTTACTTAACACTGCATTACTTAACATAACACTGCAGCATTATTTAATAAAACAAATTTTAAAAGGATGCCGGGGAATTGGGTGTGTACGTCTCATCATGGCTGACGGCGGTTGCACGCCCTATCCCCCACGCGGCGCGGGACGCCTTGGCTCCAGCTCCTCCTCCCGAGGAAAGGAGCTTCCGAGCATCTGCGGGAGCACGCCGGCGCAGGTGGGATGGCTGGGGCTGTTGCTCCGTGTGTGCAGGAATTCGCCCTGACCCCGTACAGGCAGCGCCCGCTCCTAGATTCGGTTTGACAAAGAGCGGCATGCAGGGGTCATTACCAAGGAAACGAGGTAAACACCTAATTAGTTTTCATTGACGTTCACACTCAGGATGGAAGTCTTGGAAACAGGTAGGACTCATCGCCTGCCCGGGTCTTGGCGCTGGGATGGGGGTGTTTTAAGCAAGGCTTATTTCCTGGCGGACAAGGGGAGAATGGGCAGATGCGGGCTCCAGCCGTAGACAGGGAGTGAGCAGGGGCTCTGTCCGGCTAACCACATGGTGGCCTGTTCTCTGCTCGCTGGTGGCAGGTACTGAGGTCATCCGGGGAACTGGCTCTTTGGGATTCAGATCTCTGGCAGAGGCATGACTGGACCGGAGGACAGCCTTTCTGTTGTTCTTTCAATCTGAGCAAACACCATGGCCACGGCATGTTGGAAGTTTGCCTGATCAGTGAAATCAGCTCCATGAGAGCAGAGGGCGTGCTCCCTGCTGGGTCCTCTGTGCTTGACGAAGCATCTTGAACACAGCAAGTGCTCCATAAATAGTTGTCGAACTTCTGCCCAGGACAGATTTCAAACGATCAGTACATTCAGATATGGAAGTAGGAGTTTAGGATGCTCTTGTTGGCTAGAGGCAGAGATCTACCTAAACCTGGCTTGATCCAGAAAGAAAATGCATTAGCTCATATACAAGTGAGAAGTCCAGAGCCATTGGACTTCAGGCATGGCTGGATCCAGGTGCTCAAGTACTCTGTCAGAATTTGCTTCCTCTCTCTCATTACTTTACTTTTGTTTCTGATGGCTTAATTCTTAGGCATGTTTCCCCCTCATGGTGGCAAGTTGACCCCCAGTATTCCAGGGTGCACAATTGGAAACCCCGAAAAAAGAAGAGGCCTCTTTCCCAATAAATTCCGGCCGAAGTCCTATGCCTGTGTCTCTTTGGCGGGTCTTAGGTGGATGCAATGAGATAATAACTGTGGCTGGGGAGGGATGGGCAGACCTCCCTGGCCTGGCTCTGGGAAGAGCCCTACCTGAACACACGGAGTCAAGGTGGGGCAAGGGGCTTCTCAAAGGGAAAATGGACCATAAACTGTGGGAAGCAGGTGAATCCCCTCCCCCTGTAGGAAGGTCACCTCTGCCTAGAGCAGAGCTGTGGAGTTGGTAAACGGCAAAAGCCCTGATTTCAGTAAAAGTTTTGCCAGCGTATGGTCTTGTAATTTTTGTTAAATATCTTGATTTCGACGGTGTTAATGACATCTGCTCTGCCCACCTCATTGGGCTTTCGTGAGGAATAAGTGGGTGACAAGATAGCATTTTGTCACTCCAGAGCACGGTTGAGGCACAATGCACTATGATCTCGAGCTGCTTCATAAATACGGAGCACCCAAGTATATTTGAATTTCAGGTAAATGATGAATGGCTTTTTTTAGTGTATGTATGTTCCTATGTGCCATGAAACACTCGGTACGTTCTTACATCACAGAATTGTTGTTCATTACATCCATATACAGAGGAATTATTTGTTTATCTGATGCTCACATTTAACTGGATGTCCTTTTTTCTTTTTTGTTAAATCTGGTAACAATGATCATTACCTAAGACCAACACATTTCACTCTGATGCACATCGCACTTTTGTCTTCCTTCTTCTGCACATGCTACGGAGGGCGGTGTTCTCTGCACCTGGAAGCCTGGCTGGTCCACCTGGCTCACAGAACCCACAAAGCGGTCACTCTGACACTCTGGGATGATGCGGACAGTGGCTTCCACAGACGACGGGCCCACAGGATGAGTCATTTCCAAATGGGCGGGTCAAGAGGATGTGCACCAAATACACTCGGTCGTGGAGGGAGTGCAGGGAGGAGGAGAGTTGGCCCTCCAAGTCCCAATTCCCAAGTTCAGGAGGCATTTTTGTGCAATGTAAAGAAAATCATCTCAGACTAAATAAAGGAAGTGTGATTTCATGCAATTGGAATTAGGCAAGTGGAAGTGATTAGTTAAGGACCAAAATACACATGAGCACATAAAGAATTTCAATTCGATCGTGTGTTATGGATGTTGACTGAGTGTTTGTGTGCACCTGGTGTGCCTGGCCTTGGGGACCTGGAGCTCACTGGCCAGGCCAGGAGTCCCACAACTCACAGGTGAGTAAGGAAAATGTCAAATGTCAAAGATATGCACACAGTGGTGATTCTGTCTGAGACAGTTAGGGTTAGCTTTCCTATGCTGTGACTGTGTCTGCACCTGCACCTACACCTTCCCCTGCATCGATACCTCCACCTGCATCTATATCTGAATCTGCACCTGCACCTATATCTGCATCTGCACCTGCACCTACATCCACACTTGCATCTACATCCACACCTGCACCTGCATCTACACCTGCACCTGCATCTGCACCCACACCTACATCCACACCTGCATCTACATCCACACCTGCATCTGCACCTGCATCTGCATCTACATCCACACCTGCATTTGCACCTGCACCTGCATCTACATCTACACCTGCACCTGCAGCCACACCTCCACCTGCATCTACATCTGCACCTGCACCTCCACCTGCATCTACATCTACACCTGCACCTGCATCTATATCCACAACTATACCTACATGCACCTATACCTGAAACTACACCTGTACCTACATCTATGCCTGCACCTGCTTCTGCACCTACACCTGCATCTGTACCTGCACCTGTGTCGATATTATCTATATGTTGACAGATATCAAAGTATATAAATCTTAAAGATCTGACATTCCCAGATGAACACATGCTTGTAGCCACATCCAGACCCAGATGCAGAACATGACCAGCACCCGCAGCCTCTTTTCTGTTGCTATCGAAGCAGGGACAGACACCAGCTAATGCATGTGAACCGGAAGGGGCAGGCTTGGTGGAGGAAAAAAAGAACCTGAAAGCAACTGTGTAACTTGAAGGCCATGGGGCTCACGCTAACGGCAGTTGGGGCTCAGGGCTGCTGCTGCTAAGAGGCACGTCCTTCCCCCATGAAAGCAGTGGCTCTAACAGGATTAAAGTTGATATCTCCCAGGTAGAGGAAACCTGGAGGAAGGCACCCAGCGCATGGCAGAACACAGCTTTTCAAGTGCCGTCTGGGGTTCCGGCTCCTCCTCTGCCACCCACCAGCACATGGTCTTCCTCTTCTTCATCTTCAAATCTGCTCGTGGTCCTGACGCCTGCTGGAGTCGCCGCCTGGGTTGCAGAAGGAGATTGCACAGAGGGGAGGCGGGTAGGGTCTTTCAGCCTTCCTCAAAGCCCCACTGAGGCCCGCAGGTGCACGTCATTCCGGCCCAAGAACTCAGGCGGCGACTGGCGAGAAGTGCAGAGCGGGAGACACTCATCCAAGTGAGAGTTGCTATTTCCACAGTAACAGTGAGTTGGGGAGGAAAACGTATGCACAGGACATTTCTGGGGTAGATCTGGCAGACTTTGGTGACTACATAGAGATATTGGGTGGCAGAGAAAGGAGGTGACACATTTGCGTCTGGGAGACTGGGTAGCAGGTGAGGCTGTGCATTGGAATTGAAGCGAGCGAGTTTAAGATGTGACAGGGTGGGGGGCAGAGTTATAAGTGGCCAGGGCCAGCATGCAGACTGGAACGGGAGGGAGGACCTAGGAACTGATGGTGCGTAAGTTATCCCTGAAACCGTGCGGGTAGAAAAATCCTGGAAGGAGGGAGAGGCTGGAAGAGGATGGTGGTGGTGCTGTGGAAGGGACCACAGTCCAAGCGGCCAGTAGCATCCCGCAGGACAGGCACCAAGGCAGGAGGAGCTGGGCAAGCACAGCTGTGACGGTCCAGGGAGGAGAGAGCATCACAAGCTAAGGGGCCAGATAGTGGCTTCTGCAAACCACTCCCGCCAAGGAAGCAGGGCTCCCGGGGACCCCATAGATATGAAGCCTGGGACAGGAAGGAATAAAAGAAGATGGGAACATCCCGTTGAGTCAAAAACCAAAGGCGCAACAGAATTTGTCAGGGGCGAAGCAAAAGGACACCATGGCCAGCTCCACGGGGCTCCCATTGGCCAGGGCTTACAGCAATTTTAGCACCAAAATAAAAATGACGAGGATGGATAATATCACATTGAACAAGGAAAAAAGAGAAGAGAATCTGCGAATCCACACTCAAGTAAACAAACAGACAAACAAATATATATATATATATATTTTTTTTTTGAGACTCTGTCTCATAAATATATATATATTTTTTTGAGACAGAGTCTCGTTTTGTTGCCCAGGCTGGAGTGAGTGCCGTGGCATCAGCCTAGCTCACAGCAACCTCAAACCCCTGGGCTCAAGCGATCCTCCTGCCTCAGCCTCCCGAGTAGCTGAGACTATAGGCATTCGCCACCGTGCCCGGCTAATTTTTTCCATATATATTAGTTGGCCAATTAATTTCTTTCTATTTATAGTAGAGACAGGTCTCGCTCTTGCTCAGGCAGGTTTTGAACTCCTGACCTCGAGTGATCCACCCGCCTTGGCCTCCCAGATTGCTAGGATTACAGGCGTGAGCCACCGTGCCCAGCCACAAATATTTTTAAAAGTTAGGGTACATGGGAAAGCTCTTCTTTACAGAAAAGTACCAATTACTAAATGCAGAGGAATAACAGAAATAGCAAAACATCACTTCCCAGCCATCATAACAATTACTGATTCAGGCAAAAATCATCAATGGATGCTAACATCATCGGATGAAAGGTTATTGTTTAAAAGGATATGCATACCGGTCCAAAGGCTAGCACCATAAATTATGCGTTAATCGTTAAGGGCAAAGGGTAGCATCATAAAAGTACCCCCGTAACCAAATGACCAAAGTTAGCGTGATGGGTGGTGGGAGGAAGCGGCTGTGATCAGTGGCTTGCACCAGGAAGGGACTTTTCCTACGTAGCATCCTCACTGAAAACGGTTACCCTGAACCACATCACGGGGAACTGATCAGATAAATGCATTCAAGGAATATCCTGCAAAATTATTTCCTTGGACTCATCAAGAGATCAAGGCCATGAGAGGTAAAAATAAATAAATAAATAAATAAAAATACAGTCCGGGGAGCTGTTCCAGATTAGAGCGGATTCTGGGAAACTTGCAGCTAAAGGCAATTTGTGATCTTTAATTGCTCCTGGAGATTTTCCTGGAATAAAAAATAAAACTGATGTAAAAAGATGTTATTTTGACAATTGGAGAAATTTGAATATGGATAGTATTTCAGATCATGAAATTATATCATTGTTGCATTTCCCGTGTGTGGCAACGATGTTGTCTTGTGTGAAGGAGGATGTCTTTGTTTTTGGGATACATATGTTGACTGTTTAGTCATGAGGTGTCCTGGTGGCTGCATGATTCAAATGGCTCAGTAAAAATGTGTGCTTGAGTGTGCATACATATTTTATATATAATATATTATATACATGTTATGTACTATAACGATATGATTAAGTGTTATCTGTGTGTGTGTATGTGCCTAAGCGTGTGCTCATTGTATTAGTCTTGCAATTAGCATGTAGCTCTGAAATTTTTCCAAAATGACAAGTTGGGGGAGAAAAGAAGGCAGCCCTAAGTACTGCCAAATGCTGCAGGCATGTTCGTGAGCCTGTCTACGCATCTATGCACACCGCGTGTAGCCGTCCTGAAATGCTGACCTGGTCCTGCAGAAGTGAGAGCACATGCTCATGAAGATGCATGCTTAGGATTCTTTTTGTACCAGAAAAACAAACAAGACAAACTAGCTACCAATCCATCAATGATTTAAAAAGTGGGGCATGTATAATGTGGAATTTATGCAGCTATTACAAAGAATGCCTTCTGGCAGAATGAGGGGCTGGATATGACAAACTGCCCCACTGAAAGCAACCAAAAACGCTGGGTTAAACACACACACACACAATTTAAAATGCAGGGTGCACCGGCAAGAAAGTAAGTCCTACTTGGAGGCCAGCAGCTGATTATTGCTGGGAACCCAGGGAGGTGACAAGAGCAGAGAGGCTGGTTCTGCCTTGAGGGCATTTGACAGCCAAGGACATTTGAGCATCAGTTTCAGAGCCTCCAGGGGATCGGGCGGGCGGAGAAAGTGCAGCCCAGGACCTGTCTGAGTCTAGCAGGAGTTCTTGCCCAGAAAAACCGGGCCCCCAAAGGAAACCCCCCCCCCCCCCGCCATCAGTGTAAGGGGAAGTGGAAATAAATCCACCCCCCGGGGGACTGCACGGCCAGCGGTCTGTCTCAAACCTTGAGGAACATTTGAGAGGGAAAATACACCCTGAACATTTATGGCCTGAGAATTCAGCTTTACGGGCTGAATATACATCACACCTAGTCTGTAAACTGTGAATTTAGTTTACAGCAGCCCCGGCTGCTGATGGCCTGGAGACCCGCAGAAGCAAAAGGAAATAACTCCACCTTCAGTGCACACGGCCAGCGATTCCCACAGACAAAAAGTTCCAGTGAATACAAGCTCATTCAGAAATTATAAACTCACGGGAAACTCAGCACCATGAACAACAACTAGCAAGAACAGCAGAGGGTACAGTGACTATGTCAAATATTCGATATTGGCCTTATCAGGTATAAAATGTAAAAGAAGTATGTTTAATTTGTTTATGTAAAGAAATGAAAGAATTGAAAATAGGAGGAAAGTGCAAGGGAATATAAAATGACCAGGCAATTTTTTTTAAAAACTTGTAAGTTTTGACGCACAGGATTCTTGTCACTATAGAGTTCTAAATATTGTCTAATTTTATCAAGATTTTTGGCCTATAAATGAATTAGAAATATCTTTTCAAAAAATACAAATATGCAAAGTTTTTAGTTATCTTTTAAAACTTTTCTGATTTCTATTTTAATTGTATTGAAGTCAGATGATCTGATCTGTATAACACCTGTCCTTGGAAATACATTGAAATTTGCTCATGGCTCAGTCTGTGTCAATTTTTGTAATTGTTTGATGTCACCTTAAAAAGAATATGTATTCTATGATTATGAATGCCGTGTGCCCCTAGGGAAGGCAACCGTAAATCTGAATGAAATGTTTTGTTTTGTTTTGTTTTGTTTTTCTGTAAACTACGATCTGGAAAGTATTAGGAAGCACAATTATAAAGAAACCCAAGAGACCAGCCTCAAAGTAAGAGACGGTATTTACAGCAAATATAAAATGTTAAGTTTGCAAAATTAACAAATTACTCCTAAACGTGTTTTTTATAAGACAAAGATAATTAAATAAAAAGTGAGCACTACAACTTGAAAAAAACTATAAGAAAGAGGAATTCTGAATGTTCCATAAATGCATGAAAAGTATTGGAAAACACAAATTAAAACAAAATGAACCACTGTGTATGTTTTGAGATAGGGTCTGGCTCTGTTGCCCAGCTGGGGTGCAATGGCACAATCATAGCTCACTGCAGCCTGGAACTCCTGAGCTCAAGCTAGCCTCCCGCCTCAGCCTCCAGAGTAGCTGGGGCTACAGGTGCACGCCATCATGCTTGGCTAATTTTTAAAAATTTTTTGTTGTGACAGGGGTTTCTCTATGTTACCTGGGCTGGTCTGAAACTCCTGGTCTCAAGCAATCTTCCTGCCTTGGCCCGTCAGACGCACAACCAATAGAACAACAACACAGAAGTCTGATAATCTGGAGCGTTGATGAGAAGGTGAAACAGCTGACAGACTATCCGAGGCAGTGCAGACGGACACCAACACTTTGAAACAGTAGGTGGTATTGCTTCGTGACTTTGGAGATTCACCTGCCCAGCAATTCCCCCCAAGTATTTGTCCTAGAGAAACTCTCTCTACTTGCAGTAGCAGGAGGCATGGACAAGCCCGTTCCCGGCAGCATTGTGTGTAATAGCAAAAAGCCCAGGAAAGTTAAAACCGACCCAAATCCACTGATAACAGAATGGAGAAACAATGTGCCGTGTGCGCACACAATGGAATGGAATATCACACGGCACTGAAATGGAAGTCGCACAGCTTCAGGCAATCAAAGCAGATAGAGCCCAGGGACATAAGGTTAAGGGAAAAAACAAGCTATAGAAAAATAAATACGGTGTGATTCAAGTTATGTAATGCTCAAAACGTGCAAGCTAAGCAAAACGTGGGAAATCTGAGAATGCATGGGTTGGGGGTACAGCTGTCGGTGGCCACACGGTAAAGAAATGCAAGGAAACAAGTGGCCTGGCTGACGGTCGCTCTGAGAAGGGCAGGGCGGGGCGGGGTGGGGTGCTGCTGGACAGGAGGACAGGGACAGTGAGACACTCCGCAGTGTCCTCAAAGTTACGGAAGTCGCTTTTCCTCCAGCTGCCGCTGGCACTGGGGCACCCACTGTTTTCTGAGTCTGCACACTTCCTCTTACGTCACGGTGTGTTTTCGTATCCATCTCCAAGCCTCCTTCCCAGATCTGTTCTCCACCAACACCCAGCGCGTCCTTGCAAAAGTGAAAACCTGATGTTCTCCGAATAGCACCCGGAGTGCCCTTGCCAAGACCGAGATCTGCTCAGGACACCCCGCGATGGTTAATCGTACGAGGTGACTTCGAGGGGCCATGGCGTGCCCAGATGGTTGGTCTGATGCCGTTATGGGTGTTTGTGCCAGGGTGTTTTGGGCGAGATTAACATTTCGTTCTGTGAGGCAGATGCCCTCCATCACGGGGTGGGCCTCGTCCCATCAGTTGAAGGCCGGCGTAGAACAAAGGACTCATGCTCCCCGGTGAGAGAAAAATTCTCCAGCAGACGTGGTTTCCTCTGCGCCGTCTGGGGCCCCAGGCTGCCGGCTCCCCTGCAGGTTTGGACTTTCCCGCCTTGTGAATTCCCTGTAACAGTCTCTTCCCATTTGAACACACAGCCCATCGCTTCTGTGTCTCCGGAGAACGCTGAGCAATGCAGCCCCTTCTCATGATCCCTCCTGCACACCCCCCCGCCCCGTGCCCCCTGGACAAATATCCCAGCCGTGACCTGTCACACGCGTGCCCACTTCACGGTCTGCTTCCGGGGACTCATCCTTCTGGGCTAGGTCCCAGCCCTGACTCATGGCCTTTCCCCAACATGTTTTGAAATGTTTTTTTTCTGATCTTTCTGCCTGGGATATTCGCCCCTCACCCCGAGAGGCCCCATCATGAAGATTTGGCTAAAGGTAAGTGTCCTTCAGGAAGCCTGTTCACCTCTCCCGGCTATGCAATGCATGGCCCTTGGGAGTTATTTTACTATATCATTTTTTTTTTTTTTTTGTAGACATGTGTATGATGTCTTTGGAGCCAGACAGACCAAGGCTGGAGTCTCAGCTCTGCCTCTTCCAACTGTGGGAGTCTGGCAGCTGCTGGGAGCCTGAATGAACCAGAAGAACATTATTTAATTAGGAAATACCCCAAAATCTGTGCAGGCTCTGAGCTCGTGGTCCACATTTTAAAGGGCACAGGAACGGGAGTTAAAGAGATGATAAAGACCTGCTAATACTGAGCTGGGGCTTTCTCCTCGAGTCTTCAAAGTATTGAGTGAGATTCACTCTTATTTAACGGCCATACCTGTAGCACTAAAATTAGCCCCAATCCCACCCCTGCAGCTCTGGCTGCGCGCCGAGACCTCCCAGGTGTGCTTCCGAGATGCACCTGTGCCCGTGGCCCTTCCCGGGCGTGCTGGCTTCCTTGGCGAGGGGAGGTACCCAAGCATAAGAATGTTTTCCAAGGTCTGCACAAAGGAGGGATCCTCTAAATGCACTCTGGCGTCTATAATTCTGTGTATGTATGTGGTGGCTGTTGAAACCAGCAGGCTCAGTTTATAGGAGAATTCTCCCTGTATTATCCAATTTAAATCCATTCAGCAGGCGTTTCTTAAGTGCCTACTAGAAAGGCAGCGCGGCGCCCACCACGTGCCCGGGAGAATGCGGGAACGAGCTCTCCGGCAAGAAATGAAGAGAGCCGGAGCCCACGGATGTTTTGAAACCTGAGAAACTATAAACGATATCAGGTTTTATGGAAATTACTCAACGTACGCACGTTACGGAAGCAAGCCTCAGTCATCGCACGTGCTTCTCCCAGGCCTGGGATTTTTTTTTTTTTAATTAAACTGTGGTTGGGGAATGTCATTTTTTTTTTTTTTGCTAAGTGTTCTTAAGATGCATCAGGTGCTGTGTGGGGTGGGCTCACAGGACACAAGTCTCCCTTTATCTTTTAGAGGAAACTTGGCTAATGAATTAGTAACTGCCAAGTGTTACGTGGCCTCCTGAAGGTAAATAAAAAGTTCTCTATAACTGGAAGTCGCTGGGCATGTTGGCTTTTTATCAGTGCAGCGGTTCTTAACTCACCGGGGTAACTTTTGAAAAATGTGCTCATCCGTGGGCCCCATTCATTAGGATTTTCATTTAGTTGTCCAGAGTGGTATTTTTAAAAGCTTCCCAGGTCTCTTTTATATTTTGCGTTTCTCAACATAATGATTTAAACATATTAGACTATAGGTGTAATAATTATAGTAATGTCATGTTCTACTAATTCTAATGTCAGTTCTGGGTTGGTTTCTATGAATTCTCCTTATTTATGGGTTGCGTTTTCCTGCCGTGTCGTTTGTCCGAGAATCTTTGGTCATATGTCAGACATTGTATGGTTTTCACCTTTCTGAGTGCTGGAATTTTTGTATTCTTATTAAAATTCTCAAATGTCATTTTTCTGAAATGCAATTAAGTTACTTGGAGATAGTTTAATTCTTTTGGTATTGCTTTCCTGATGTTTTAGGTGGGGGATACAGGACAGTGATCGTTCTAGGGCTAATTTTAAACCTGCCCGAGTACTTTGCACAGTGCTCCATGAATTATGGGTTTTTTCAACTTGGTTGGGGGGTGGTCATGTTCCCGAAAGCTCGCCACTTTTTCCTGAGGCTACAGCAGAAGAATGAGAACAAGTGGTTTGTGGAGATGGAAAGAGACGTTTTATTACTTTGCCAGCAAAGGAGGAAAAATGGTAGACCTTCTTGTCTCAAAATCCAAATCTCCTGAACATGAGCAGAAATGCAGAGCTTTTTGAGCGAGGGCCCTCAGTTCTAGGCGATTGTGGTTAACTATTCTGATGGCCCCATCTCTGCCAAAGACAAAGCCTGTCACCTCCACCAGCTGCCCCCCTGGGGGCTGGCACAACCTGGGACCTCTGGGTTCTCTCTCTTGACCAAGGACCTAACCTGCCTCAGGGCTGCAGGCTGCAGCTCCCAGAAAGAGTGGGGGGAGTTCTAAAGAGACAGAAAATATATATTTTTTGCTTCAAGTCCTTTCCTCTGTTACACATTTTCCACTCTCAACTTTACACTTCTGTATCTGGGGTGGAGGAGGGACTCCTCTGTCACAGTCAAAGGTTGTATCCTCACCCTGTGTGAATGTCACCACGGTTCCCCCAGCCTGCGGGTGGTTCTCGCCCCAGGGTAGGCGGTTCCCCAGGTGTATGTGCTGATCCGCACCCAGCTGGGGTTCAAGGGGGCCCCGAGAAGCCCCAGATGTCCCCCCCTCATCAAAGCAGATACAAGAGAAGCCACGGCCTGTCTCAGGTCCTTGCATGTGGTTGGAGTGACAGAATGTCCCCACGTGACAGATGTGGTGGAGAGGGTCTCCGTGCCAGGACGTGTCCGGGAGGGATGGAGGGGCCGTTGCCGTGGCTGGACATTCCGGCGGTCGCCCGTCTAGCAGGACGGCATCAAGAGCCGGATGGGCCCTGCTCCTCGGCTGTCTTCCTACTTCGCAAACCTCTGGCGCTTGGCCACAGCCACAGTGTAAACGGGTCAAGCAGACTGAGATAAAGCTGCTCCCATCTTAGTGGAATGGAGCCTGGGGACAGGACTGAGTTTTGGAAAATGAAGACAATTTCCTTAATTAAATATATGCACCCATTGGCCAAGTGTCTTACCTGCTGTGCTCACCCAGCTAGATGCATGACTCCTAAAATGAGTGGCATGAAAAAAAATGCTATGAGAGGTTGCATTCTTCAGGTATTGCTGCAGGACAAGCAACCACAGAAAGTCTCCGTTGCCTGTGAAATCAGTGTTTATTTCTGACGTGTCTGTGTGTGGGCCGGGGTAGTTCCGCTGGTCTTGTCTGGGCTCTGCCTGGCAGTTGTGAACCACTACCCGAGGCTTAGAACAGGCACACTGTCCCTTCCGCCCACATGCCATTGGCCAAAGCAAGTAATGTGACGAAATCCAAAGCCCGGTGCCCTGCCGTGTTTAGTGGGAGGAACTGGGAGGCTCCAGGGATGGAGAGAGCATGGGCTGGGGGGAGTAAGCGCTTGCCATGGAGGCGGAGAGAGAAGGGGAGAGAGGGAGGAATGCAGGGATAAGACCAGGAAAAAAATCACAAAGAGAAAAGGCCAGGGCTGGACCTCAGGGAAGAGCAGAGCTGGCCGGGAAGGGCTTCCTGTTGCGGGAAGAGTGTCCTTAGCAAACGTCAGCACTCCTCGCCAAGAGAAAGGCAGTTTTGGGCGACAGGCAGTCTGGTTGCAGCCATTGTTACTCCAGCAAAACACTGACGGGGCCCGGCTCCGTAGACCCCGTTGCAATTTGTGCTTTTCCGTCAGGACAAATGAAAATGACTGCTTGATCTTTAAGTGAATATAATTTTCAAGAGCCCATAAGGTGTTATTGGTTAAACAGAATAAAGGCATAGTAAATTTCCCAGCAGGAAACAGTGCAGTTATTCTTTTCTATGGAAAATAAATACGAAGTTCTAAGTGGTATTTCTGGATGCATCCATTGAGTAGCTAAATCAGCCAGCCCTCCTCTCCACTGTGTCTTGCACGGGTGACAGACAACCGCTGAATTCCTGTGTGCAGCGGGGGATTCCGCCATGCCCGGCCGCGCTGCGCATTCGGCGTCAGGGAATCTCAACGCTTCTGTGAACGACTTAACGTATTGTAGGTGGATGTCTCGGTCCCTTGAATACTGGGGCGGTTGTGGAAAGAGATCCTTGTTAGAAACTCCACTTTTGAGGAACGCTGAGCAGGATGGTGCAATGCAGGAAGAAAAGGTGTGCGAAGTAACCAAGGCAGAGAAGCGGTAGTTAGACTGCGCCCCCGTCCTATTGCAGCCAACCTGCCATCGCACACCTGGACGTGTTTTTAGAGGTTAATGAAATAGCGGGAAGACTTCCTTCCACTCTCCAACCCCACTTCCCAGATAGAACCCTTCGTTGCTGAGATACGTGACGCCACGAATGATTTCAGAAACAGAAATGACTTTGGTGGAAATGCAGCGGGATCCATCACAGACGTGATCAAGGTAACCGCTGACACCACTGGCCCTGCAAACCGGGCCCGTTCCTGACGGGGCCTCACTGCCTGCGGGCGAACTGCGAGAAGTGAAGCAACAATGGCAGAAACCAGAGCCGTGGGAGTTGGAGCCGGATGCACGCGGAACTTAGACATGAGACCCAGCCGTGTCCCGCAGAGCTGCGGAGAACGGGAGTCTGTCCGGCGTGTCGGCCGTGACAGCAGGGAGGCCCCTGGAACATTCCCCCAACCTGGTTCCTGCTCCACGCGGGCACAGGTGACCGGGGCGAGGAAGGCAGAGTGGAGCTAGGTACTGTAACCTAGCACGCAGGTACTGCGGACAAGGACAAGCTGACTGGGTTACACGTGTTCTACCGGAATAACGGCAGACTCGGGTGTGCTTTCCCCATTGGTGGGAGGAAGGCCGGGTGAGTCCTCCTCGCAGTACAAACGGCGCAGCCACTCTGGGCTCCTGGTGCTGCTCACCTGGCTCGTCCAGTCTGGTCTCGACAGGGAATGGAGCACATTGGCCCGTGTGCCTGGCCAGTCCAGGTAAGGGCTGATGTGAGCTGTGCTGATTTTGGGGTGCGCTGGTGACAGAGGCCAGTTTGTGTCCATCTCCCCACTCTGCCTCCTCCCCGCCAAGCTGTGGCCGGGGTGCTGGGGTTCACCCACGGTTCACCCCGGTCCCTGCTCCTCTGCCGGGTCCCAGGTGCAGGTGGCCGCACGGACACTGCTGGGGGCTCGGAGCTCTGGGAAGCAGGTGCGACGGGGCTGGTGGCAGCTCTGTACCCGCCACTGCGCTCCAGACCTTGGGTGTCACAGGAAACGAAGGTGTCAAATGTCTTGTAGAGGTTGGGAGTAACGTTACCAACATTGCATTTTGCCAGGAGAGAGCGTTACAAACACCGGGACAAAATCCAATCATCACGCACAGCGGTGCTGGCCACGGCGGCCGCTATTCCCTCTTCCCATTACCGCCTCGGCGAAAGTTTAACTCTCCCGAAGCAGGAACACGTAATCTCAGGATAAAACTACAAATGAACAGGTAAGTAAATAAGCAAATACATTTATCGATAGGTGGATGGAATGAGCCTTTCAAATCATTCCTACGCTGTCTTATTTTACTAAGTTTGCATCAGTGAAAAAGTTCATCGAAGACCATTGCTGACCCACGGTTCCCGAGAGCTTATCGGTGCTTTCGTGCATCTGGGACGGATCAGCTTCTCCTGAAACATAGATCATGCCGGTTCATGGGCTCACGTCAACGCCTTAGAAACTTTTTAGTGGGACAGTTAATTTTCAATTTACTTAATTTTAAAACAGAAATTTCTTATGCTCTATACTAGAAACACAAGAAAGCAAAAAATACCTCCCCAACCCCAAACCTAAAGAACACAACCCCTCAGAACTAAGAGAACGGAACCACCTCTAACCGCAGGCAAAAGGAGGGAAGAAGTCAAGCGACAAGCACGCAGTCAGTGGATGGAGTTACGGCGGCTGAATAGCCACAGCTGCACAGATGAAAAAACGAGATATTTTTTCAGGAACAATTACCCTTCAAGTGACTTGATTCTGGAGGATTTGCTTGAAAGAGAGTCAATCAGAAATAAAACAGCTGCTTTTAATGGGGCTGGGGGAGGAAGTTGCCTTTTGGAATAACTTCTACTGCTGGTGGGGGGATGGGGGGGTTCAGGATGCACCTGGGCTCGAGCGACACACTGCAGACTTGGGGGCCGCAGCCCAGCCCGTCGCTGGGGCACACACACACCCTGGGGGGCCACAGCCCCCGAGCACACTCGGGAAGGACCTCAGAACCCCTGGTCCCTGCCCCGCCATCCTTCTGACGGAAGAACCGACTCAGGAGGGTTCATTTTCTTCAAGGTTTAGACATCCAGGTGTAAACGCTTAATGCTTTTTTCTTGCATTCCCAAGTCCTGCTGGGGCTCCTCTCCGGAACAGGACCCAGGTAGTGGGACCTCATGGTCCGTTTCTTTCTAGTTTGGTCGTGGAAGTTAAAGCCCATTGAATGCGCACGACTCTGATCGGAGCCGAAGCATTAACTTTGTTTCTGAGCATTCCGGAAGGGCCCGAGTGCTTAACAGGCATCTGAGACTCTCGGACCAGGGCTGCGGGGAGAGCCCGGGCGCAAGTGCCGAGCGCCGGCTGTGTTCCAGGTGCTTTGCTGGGCTCGTCTTGTCTTCGGCCCTAGGAGGTCACGATCCGTGCTGCAGGAATGTGGGGACCAGGCTCAGAAAGGCCGAGAGACTGGTTAAGGTTCCAAACAAGCCCCGGCAGAGTTGAGGGATGGAGCCAGATGGTCCAGTTCCGGGGCCGTGTAATTAGCTCCCAGACCCCGGGCTGGGCCAGCGCCTCCCTCCAAGTGCGCAGAGCTGGTGTTTGCACACCCCGGGCCAGTAGCTCCGAATCCTGTCTGCTGCTCCCTCTTTGTTAGTTAACTCGCTCAGCATGCCAGGAGCGAGGCCAGATTTCTCTGCAGATAGAAACAGTCTGTACCAGCTCTTCCCGAGCTGGATCTGCTTATCTCTCTGTGGGTAGAGCTCGGAACAGCTTGCCGGGCTCCGCGCTGCAAACAGGCCTGTTCCTTCAGCACGCGCCCAGGACCAATCTTTAGGATTCTTTGCAGCATCACCCTGGAACTGGCAGGTAGAGAGAGCAGAAGCCAGCGGTCGATGCGTCTCCGCCAGGGTTTCACGCTCCCCGCGCCCGTGCGGCCCATCAGCCTTGGCATCTCGTTTTCCCTCCGAAGCCTTAGGCCCAGGCCACAGAAGGGTGCGGGCCTAGAATTTCCTTACTCGATAAACGACAGTTTCTGCAGACCAGGCACCTGCCAAACTCCTGTATTAACCGTGGGCAGGTCCCTTTGAGGGCCACGGGGTAACTGCATCTATTTAGAATGTGTCGCCATTGGTTCGACAGTACACTGTCATTGTCTCTTGTTAAGTGTTTTGCCTCAAGCATAAAGAAGCCAAACAATGAATTTCCAAATGTTGGCAAGAAACACCCATCGAGGAGCGTCCGACAAGTGAAGACGCATGTGCAAGTCTGTCCTCGGGGCTGCACTGCGCCCTCACTTTCCTTTTCATGGCATGTCAGGAAATGATTGTCATTTTTGAGCCAGGCCCGTCCCGAACCCTGGGCCTCTCCCCAAGACCTTACGACAGACCTGAGTCCATCGATAAAGCTCCCAGAGACCAGGTGGACGGGGCTCCCTGTGCGTAAAGGTGAAGGTGCAAGACCTCGGTCTGCAGGAGAGGGGCCCGGGCCGGCTGCAAAGGAGAACAGGAGACCCTTCCCGCAGCCGGACATGCAAGTTGATTTTCCAAAAAGAGTAGCCCTGGGCGGAAGGGACCCCTGGGGGCGCCGAATTCTGGAGCAGGCCGGCCTATCTTGGACACCTTCCAGGGAGTTAATTACCAGGTGGTCACCATGGAAACACATTCTTCACTCCGAGCAGAGCGTGCAGGCTCGTAACTTGTGTGAAGGCAGATGCATATTCTGCCTGTACGATCCAAGCCGGGGAGGTTCATCTTAATCAGGCAGCCCGATGGGGAGCCTGTGACCCCGAAATATGATAGAAGGAAGTCGCGGGGCTAGGGCGGAGGGTGGCCGTGCAGGGCCAGCTCCCGGCTGAGCCCTCTCTTCATGACCACTCCTCTGTTCCTGTTTCCTTTCTATTCTATACCTTCTGCTTCCTCCCTCTCTATTAAAAAAGGAATATTTGCTGAGTCCCTAAATGTGGGTCCTCAGAGTGGGGCCCAGGCAGCGGCCCAGCAGACGGACAGGCAGGCGAACAGGTGACCCGCTGGCTGCAGGAACACGTGTGAACCTGCCAGAAAGGAAACAGGAGACGTGATAGGAGATGTGAGAGTGCGGGGAGCTAATTTCTCTTTCGAAGACGGGGTGAGGCGGCGCTTGCTGAACTTTGAAGTCGGGGTCTTGTGAAAACGCAGATTCTGGGTCAGCAGCTTTGGGGCGCCGAGACCCTGCGTGTTAACAAGCCCCTGGGGAGGCAGAGCGTGGCGGTCCGGGGACCCTGCGGGCAGCGGGATCAGGCGTCTCGGGGCCTGTACCTCCCGCCACACTTTCCGCCTTCCCTGGGTCCCATGGTCGTGTCCTCTCATCCGCTGGGCAGCCGGGCGCGGGCCTCGGGCAGCGTGAGATGGGTCTCCACGTGGGGGTCCCAGTTTGTAAAAAATGCCACCTTTTTGACGCTTTTGTGAGTTCACCTGCGCGTGTTCCCCGTGGTCACCGGCGTTCTGGGTGGACGCCTGGAGAGGTAGGCGGGAAACGCCCACCTCACTTTAACGTTGAGTCTGTGCTGTGTTTGCTCTTAAACTTTTTATCGTGAAATAATTTTAGGCTTATAGAAGGGCTGCCAAGATAGCACAGAGAGTCCCGTGCACGCTCTACCCCGCTCCCCCGAACGGAGGTGTCCAGGCAAGCGTGGTACCGTGTCAACAGGGAGGCGCCTCCCCGGAAGGGCGCCAGTCACCGAGCGCTGGGCGTCACCGGGATTTCTCCGGCGCTCCCCTGCGGTCCTCACCCTGCTCCGGCGTCTGCCCCGTCGCGCAGCACCCTGCATTCGGTTGTCAGGGCGCCGGCGCCTCCTCCCATCCGGGACCCTTTCTCCGTCTTCCTCTTTCACGACCTTGGCCTTTGAAGAGTAGCGGCCAGGTGTTTGCTGAGATGCCCACCAACTTGGATTTTTCTCCGGATTTGACTGCGCTTACGGATTCGTGGGAAGAAACCCCAGAGGTCACACAGCACGGGGCACAGGCTGCTGGCCCGGCTCATTCCTGCTCGCCCCTGACGTGGCAAACCTTGGTCGCCGGGGCCGGCGTTCCCTGCTACAGCGTTACTGTGTTTTGCTTCACTCGATTTTTAGAAGCAAATCCCTGAAACCAGCCCGTCTTTAAGGGAGCCCCATCTCCTGGAGAGAGGCGCATCAGGTTTGTGGGCGTATGTGAGAGCCGCCCCAGTCATCGATAAGCATTTTGGGGAGATATATATATGTTGACACTGTGAAAATGCCCTACTTTCCTTAAAGTTTTACCCACTGATGTTATCAGTCACCAGTGACTCTTGTCCACAAAAGTGAGCACCGGTGTGGATTTTTTTCTATTTCTTTAATTTCTTCTATGTTTATTAAAATTCTTCTATAAAGAAAATTTCTGCCTCTTCTCCCATTTAGTTGTTTATTCTGCCATTTATTTATATCAGCAGGCCCTGGGTATTAATTTCATCCTTGGGACTGGAATTCAAGGATACATTTATCTTAGTGCTCAAATAGTTCCCACTTTGGCCATTCAGAGCTCTTTCAGGTCAGCCTCTGTGTCCTTTTGGTATGCCCTTATTTTTTTTTTTCATGATTTCTTTTGTTTCTGGTCATAAAAGATGCTCTGTGCTCATCTTGTATTGTCTCTATCCAAGCCCTAGAAACAGCTGTCTCTCCAAGGAGCCTGGTAGCCTTTAGACTTTTGCTGGAAGATGGTGTTATCTGGGCTTTGGGCGTGCCAGTTGCTGTGGTTTGTCCACGGCTGCTAGATGCTCTCAGTGGATAGAGCCAGGAAGTAAGTGTACGGATACTAATCCATCCATCTATCTATCTATGTACACATACACGCAGTTATTTATGTGTCTGTCCACATATTTAAATGTATTAATATATATTGAAGTAAACATGGGTTCACACTAATATTCCTGACTCTAGTTCAGCACCACAAGTTTTATTCTAGCCTCACCCCACATTTAACTTCTTTCTCTAACAGTGAGATATCTGGTTTTCCTTATCTGCAATATATTTACTTACGTATTGAACTCTAGTATGTGTGTGTGTGTATGTGCGTGTGCGCGTGTGTCTCCTTAATGAGTAGTTTCAGAATTGCCACACCTTACCCTATGAGAGAGACATTTTCCAACTAGAGGGTTGCATGTTTTTCTTCATGTAGCCTCATAGCATCTAGAAAAACCAAACTTTCCATTTCTCAGCTGCCTAAATGGAGTTTATGTCATACGTTTGCAATAATTAGATGTGGGGGGTCACAACCGTCTGTTGCCTTGGATTTTCATTAATGATGACCCCTTCTTGTGGTGCTGTGTGTTCTGACAAAGCACAGAGCTGGGGACCCACCACCACGGGCCTCACAGAACAGCCCCGTTGCCCTAAAACTCCCCTGTGTGGCCCCTTCTGGTTCATTCCCACGCAAACCCTAAACTCGTGAGGTCACTGGGTTGCATTTGAGGGTTCTTTATACATATTCATACTAGATGCGAATTTATTTGTATTAGGCCTCAGAGCTGCAAATATTTCCTCCCAGCTCACGTTCTGTCTTTTCATTCTTTCAACGGTGGCTTCCACCAAGCAAACGTTTTTTTCAATAAAGTCCAGTTTATCAATTTCTTTTTCTTTTGAGAATCGAAGCTTTGCTGTTGTATCTAACAACTGAGTGCCAAACCCAGGTCCCACAAATGTTATCCCATGTTTTCTCCTAGGTCTTTATAATTTTATATTTTAATTATAGGTCTTTTTGGTATAATGCATGAGATTGTGGAAGTTATTTATATAATAATATATGCATATGTCCAATTCATCCAGCACCAGTTGCTGAAAAGACTGAAGATTCTCCACTGAATTACCCTTCCACTTTGTCAAAAAGCAGTCGACTGCATTTTTTTTTCTATTTTAAATAGTATTTTTAAATTTCTGACTCCAAATGTTTGTTGATGATATATAGGAATACAAATTATTTTGGTATATTAACCTTATATTCTGAGACTTTGCTAAACTCACATATTAGCTCTGGGAACTTTTTTGTAGATTCCTTGTGATTTTCCAAGTAAAAGAATCATGCCATTCCCAGATAAAGACAGATTTATTTCTGCTTTAACTTTCCTTCTCCCACTGCCTAAGCCGTCCAGCCTGGTGTTGGGTAGGAGTGGTGCTCAGGGACATCCTTGCCTTGTCCCTGATCTTAGGGGAAAAGAACTGTGTCTCCCTCTTAAGTATATTGCAAGCTATAATTTTGTTTTTATAGATGTCCTTTATTAGGTCAAAGAAATTTCCTGCTGCTCCTAATTTGCTGCAATATCTTATTATGAATGAATGTTGAATTTTGTCTAATATTTTTCTGTATCTACTAAGATGATTTTTTTCACTTTACTTAGATTATTAACACAGTGAATTGCACTGTTTTCGCCTCTTACTGTTGAACCAGCCTTGTAGTACTTGGATTGTTATGTACTGTCTTCCTTGTCTATTGCTGGGCTCATTTCGTTTTGTTGAGCATTTTTGCATTCATGTCTATAAGCGATGTTGATTTGCAGTTTTCTTTCTTTCTTTTCCTTTTTCTTTTTGGTGGAGGAGGGTCATACCTCTGTCTGGTTACTGGTGTTAGGATAAACATGGCCTCATAAAATGAACTGTGAACTGTTCTCTTCCCCTTTATTTCCTGGAAGCTATTCTGCAGACATGGTATTATTTATTTTTTAAATGTTGGATAGAATTTGCCAGCGAAACACTCTGGACCTGGAGTTTTCTTTATTGGAAGGTTATAAACTACTGATTAAATTTCTTTACTAGATGTAAATCTCTTCAGTTTATCTATTTATTCCTGAGTAAGTTTTGGTAGTTTGCATTTTTCCAGGAATTGGTGCATCTTATCTAAGTTGTTGTTAAGTTGATTGACATAATATTTGTGATATTTTCTATTATCCTCAGTGTCTGGAGGATCAGGAATGATGACCCCTCTTTTATTCCTGACATTGAGACATTACCCTCTTTCCTCGTCTGCCTGGCTGGAGGTTTAACATTTTTATTGATTTTTTTTTTTCTAAACACCAGCTTTTGATTGCTTTGGTTTTTCATAATTTTTTTTTTTTTTATTTTTAATTTGTATAGGTTTCTGACCTAAATTTTATTATTGTCTTCCTTCTTGCTTTGGGGTTACATGGAATTCCTTCCCTAATGGTGAGAGCTTAGGTTATTGATTTAAACATTTTTTCCCAAGCGTAAGCATCTAATACATTGTCCTCTAAGTGTTGCTTTAGCTGCATCCTGCTCATTTTGCTATGCTATATTTTTATTGTCATCCCATTCAAGATCACTTTAATTTACTCAGAGAATTACTTTTTATTCATGCTTGATTGAGAAATATGTTATTTAATTTCCAAATATCTGGACACTTTCCAGATATTTTTGTTATTGATTTTCTGGTTTAATTCAATCTTTGATAATATACTTTGCATGATTTCTATACTTTTAAATTTATTACGGTATGTTTTATGGCCCAGGATATGGTCTCTCCAGGTGAGTATTTCATCCCATCTGCAGTTAAGAAGAAAGTGTATATTTTGTCATTGTTGGATGGAATGTTGTATAAATGTCAATTGGGTCAAAACACTTGAGGACACTGTTTAGGTTATCCATATCTATACTTATTTTTGCCTACTTGTTATTCCGATTGCTGAGAGGGAAGTGTTGACATTTCCAGCTGTAATTATAGATTCTTCTGTCTCTTTCAGATTGACCAGTTTCTGTTTCATATATTTTGAAGCTGTGTTAGTACTATCTTTTCCTGGAGACTTGATTCGTTTAGCATTGTGCAATGTCCCTCTTCATCTCTGATAGTGTTCCTTGTTCTAAACTCTTCCGGGTATGGAATTAATATAGCAGCTCCACTGCTCCTTTGGTTTGTGTTTTCACAGTGCATCATTCTCCATCTTTCTGCTTTTGGTGCATCAATGTTTTTACATTTATTAATAAAATGGGTTTCTTGCAGACAGCAGATCATTGAGTCATTTTTTTTTTTTATCTAACTCGATAATCTCTTTTAACTCTTATTTTTGGACCATTCACATTTAAAATGATTGTTGACATAATTGGATTAAAACTTGCCACTTCCCTAGCTGTGTTCTACTTGTTTTATTTGTTATTTGTTTATTCTCCCACTTTCTGCCTTTTCTAGGTTTGACTGATGGTTCTTATAATTCCATTTTATTTCTGCTATCGATTATTTATGCCTCTTAATGTTTTAATGCTTGCTCTAGTATTTCCAATATATACTATACAATTTTAAATTATTTAAATATATACTATACAATTTACATATATAAAATTTTAAATATATACTATATATTTTAAATATATAGTATATATTTTAAATATATACTATATATACAATATTTAAGTATATATTATAAGATTTAAAAAAAATCTAAGTTCATTTTCAGATGACAGTATACTAACTCATATAAAGTATAAAGATACAACAGTGTCTTTCTAATTCCTCCCTCCTGTCTTTTGTGCCACCATTGTCACCCATTTCCCTTTTACATATGCTACAAACACGTGATCCCTGGTGGGTCTGTAAGAGGTATGAACCCACCAAGCAATCCCAGAGCTTTACAGTCTCACACTTGCCCACACTTGACTTCTATCAATTAGTTAAGAATTCATAGCTGGATTTTATTAGCAGTGTATGTGGTGTCAGGCAACATCTGCTCCGAGTAAATGAATGCTTGGCTCTTCTTTTTCCCTGCAAGCATCTGTCAGTCCCCAGGTTTGGGGTGTTTTGTTCGCTCTGCAACTTCAGTTCTTTGATGGGTTTGAGAGAAGCCAGTGGTTTGCAGTCTGTTCAGTTCTTTGCTTGCTGTGAAGGTGGAAGCAGCACTTTCCCCAGACCTCTCCATCACTGGAGCAAACCCTGAAGTCTTTGACTCCACGTCGTTTGAACTGTATTTCACTGGCTCAGGAAACCTGGTCTTATATCCAGTTGGTGCATTTTTTTAAAGAAGCCATTAGAGTACCTGCCAACGGTGAGCACCTACCAATCGTATCTCACATTAGAAACCTACAAACCTTATCTTACGTGTTCATTACTTCCAAGATTCCTTTGTGTTAATCTCCTTGAAGGAATTCTCATGAGGAATCCTTCGAGGTGTCCTTAAAAGGCAATGATGCCTGGAGTCAGGCAGACCTGGGTTCGAGTTTGTGCTCCATTGCTTCTAGTCGAATCCCAGTGTCGCCTTCCTTCATTTCTGCACGTCTGTCCGGAACGGGGGTGGGCGCAGTGTGGAACTACGCCAGTTCCTCTCACCTATGTGACAGCCTGTGAGGACGCCATGCTGTCTGACCCCGAACGTTTACTCCTCGTAAATGATGATTATCGGAATAACTCAATAGAAGCCTCTGGGACATTTTCTTTTCTTTAGGAAAGATGCTTTGGAAGACAGCCCCGAAACGCCAGGTCCTTTTTATTCCAGGATGGCCACCCCTTCATCACCTGCAGGCTCAACTCCTTCCCATGGGCCACTCACGGCCCTCCCGGTCCAGCGCCCTCCTGCTGGCCCGTGGCCCCCACTCTTCCCCCAGATGTCGAAGCTCTGGGTCTAGAACCATTCCTGGTCCTTCTTTCTGCGTCTCCCTCTGTCCAGTCCAACCCCAAATCTTACCTTCCTGTCTCCAACACTCACTGTTCTCCCTCTGCAAAATGACTAGCATCCGTCCGTCAGAGCCGTGGCCCCGCCTCTGCAAGCCGTTCCAGCTGTGCCGCTGTGCGTCTTTCTCAGCGGGCAGCCTCTGCCGGCTCCCACGCGCTTCCCCTCCCCCGTCCCTGGGCCGGTCCCCTCCCGGTGTCCCGTGGAGTCTGCACTTCCACATCGTGCCTCTCCCGAGCTCACTGTCATCCCCAGCAGCTGGCTGAGACCCTGCCACCAGCTTCCCATAGGCAAGGGGTGAGTGATGAGTGAGTGAGTGAGTGAGCAGGAGAATATGGTCTTATTGTGTGGGAAAGAGGATCAAACTTCAGAGAGAAGTAATAGGAACACCAACGGCCAACACGACGAGAGCCTTTAGCTCGTGCCCGGCACTGTTCTTAGTTAGCAGCTTAGCACATGACCAGCCTGAGAGGCAGGTGCTGTTCTCTTCATTTGATAGAAGAGAAAATTGGGTATGTAGAGGTACTAGCTTACAAAAGTCATAAAGTAAGTTGTGTATCCACGTAAAAAAGTTTACAAAACTGGCTCAATTTTATATTATAAATGGAGACGGTTAGACTTTGTCCTCCGTGGTAACTTTAAGTGACTTCTACCCTGATTTATTTTTAACTAAATGAGTGAGGGACCCCACAGATGATCGTGGTAACCTCCCCACGCTTCCAACCTCGGGCACAGACCCCAGCTGTAACTGGTGCTTCTGAGATAAGTGATTTGGTCCCTTGCCCACGTCCCTGGCCCCGTTATCCTAATTTTTGGAGGATTGTGTCTTTCCTGAGAGTCTAGAGGAACCCAGTGCAGAGCCCCAGACTCCCAGGGCGTCGGCTGGGAGGAGCCCTGGGCTGTCGGGGCCCTGCACACAGCGGCCGTGGACTCGTCTCACCTCCCGTGTGCACGTGGCCTGCACGTTGCACGTTGCATGTTGGTCTCGGAGCCTCCAGCCCGGCGAGCCTCGTGGCGTGCCGGGAGCTGGGGTGCAGACTCCAACAGCAGCACCCCTCGTGGCCCTGACCTGTGGAGAGCCGCGCCGGTCAGCTCTCCCCTGGCTTCTGCGGCACCTGCTCAGACTCCAGTCTTTCCAGAACGCAAAGTTTGCTGATAATGCAAGAGAATGGAGCCGACCACTACATGGGAAAGCCCCTCTCAGGCCATGGTTTAAAATGTAGTTGCAGCCTAACACCTGTGAGATATTCTTTACTTAAAAATAAATCTTTTAAAGGGCTGGCTGGGAAGGGAACTGGTGCCCTCACAAACATGAGTAAAACAATCTCATGCAAATGCCATGTACATAAGTCACATATCTCTCATTCAGAGAAAAAACATGACAAACCAAGAGGTCTGAGGTCCCTTGGCCACGTTCCCACATTTTGCAGAGTGGGAGCAGAGGTGCAGGTGTGGCACAGGGGTGCAGGGTTGGCACAGGCCACCCTTCCCGGTGGCCGATGGACCCCGGAACCGGGATGTCCGAGTGACAGCGCTATTCCTTCTAAGCAGCGCCACCACGCTTGACTGCACGGCACAGTGCCACCTGCAAATAGCCCCACAGCGGCTGTGTACGTGGCAAGTTAGAGACGGTGCCTGGGGACACAGGCCCGGCGGGCTGGAGCGGCCCTGTCCTTGGAGAGAAGCTCCGATGGTGACGTCCGAGGCCTTCCCGAGATCAAGGCCGAGACGGATTCAAATTGGAAATTTTGAACACACCGTTAGCTATAAAATAAATTTTTAAACATATAAAAGTAACATACGCCAGGAAAATCATTTGAAAACTCCAGTAAACATTCAGTCTCAAGTCTTTCTTCTGGAGGTCAGCACCGTTGAGAGTGTGATGGGGATTTTTCCAGTCCACGGTTGAGACACGGCAGGACACGCGGTGCACACGCTTGCATGCAAATTTAGCCAGGATGGCATTTAGTTATACGACTGTGTGTGTGCACTCTTTAGGCGTTTTCTTTTATTCTTTCTTTCTCTTAATTAGCTTGCCTGAGCCCTTCCACAGTGTATACAAGTTTCAAAACATCACGAGTACATGGTACATATAGGCCATTTTTATTTGTGCCTTAAAATAAATAAATTAAAAAAACACAAGAGCAAAACACGTCCCGGGCGCTCGCACTCCTGGTGGGAATGCAAAACGTGGCGACCCCTTTGCAAAGCAGCTTGGCAGTTTCTTAAAAAGTTAGGCCTGCACCTGTCACGTGGTCCAGCCAGTCTACTCGTAGGTATTTTGTCAGGGGAAAGCAGACGTGAGTCCACAAAAACGTGGACGTGAGTGCTCATGGCTGTTTTATTTGCATTAGTCCTACACGAAAAACAACACAGACTTCCAGCAACAGAAGAACTGATGCACAAATTGTGGTGCATCTGTGCAGCCGAAAGCTACTCTGCAGTGAAAAGATGAGCTGTTGATACACGCAGCGACACGGACGGATCTGGGAATAATGCTGCGGAGAGAAAGAAGCCAGACGGAATCGAGCACACACTGTGTGATTCCAGCTGCATAAAGCTCCAGAAGTGGAAGTTAATCTCTAGCGACGGAGAGCAGACCAGTGGCCGCCTGGGGAAGGAGAGCTCCAAGGTGCAGGAGGAGACTTCGGAGGTGGCTGTGTCCTTCTTGGTTAGGTGAGTGACTCAAGGGGGGTAGCACGCGTTAAAATGCATCAGATCACGCAGTTTTCATGCGTGCAGTTTACTGTGGCAATTATACTTCAACAAAGCTGATTTTCACAAGTGCCCTGGGCATCTTTCCATCGCCATGTTAGATGCGCATCACTGCATCAGCTGCACGGAATACGCCGTTCTGTAGATGCCCCCGCATTAAAGACGCCGCTCCTGGTAAGTGAGGAGGTCGTTTGTGGCTTTCATGACGGTTCATGATGATTATCCATTTATGTGTGTCTGCTCATTTTTGCTGTTATTTCTGCAGATAGATTTTTCCAGAAATGGAATTGTCGGGTCAATGGGTATGCACATTTTAATTTCTAAATGATACTGCCCAACTGCTCTGCACAATTTTTAAAGATCAACCTAAACAAGCAAAAAATAATCTGAAATTGTTCCATTGGTAAACTCATCAACAGTGGGCGAGAGAGCCCAGCTCCCCACGCCCCCCGCAACGCTGCCCTGCGATAGTAGCGCTGGCACCCTGCCATTTCCACTGAGGTGGCAGGAGAGTCGCCCCCTCATAGGAAGGGCAGGGCCGTAAGCAGGTTCACGAACACCAGGCATGAGACGTAATCTAGCCTGGAACCCTCTTCTGTTGGACAGGAAAATCAAGCCACAGGTAACGTGTGAACAGGGTGTGTTGGTGGAGGCCTGGCCTTCCCCAGATGGGACAGGCGAGGTCTCTGTTCTCCTGGAGTTTATGTCGCCACGGTGGGGCTGTCAGATGGGCAGACAGCTTTGGATTGTGGAGTAGCTGTCACGGAGAAATGATGTGGGAGCCTCGGCAGTGGGTGAGAGCCAAAGGTGGGGTGAGAGGAAGGGAGAGAACTTGCTGTTCCTTCATTCTCTCCTACTACCCAATAGCACCTGTGGTCCAGCCCTACAGCACCTGTGATCTAGCCCTGCAGCACCTGTGGCCTGGCCTGGCCCTGCAGCACCTGTGGTCTAGCCCTGCAGCACCCATAGTTTGTCCCTGTTGCCCAGCCCTCCAGCACCTGTGGCCCAGTCCTGCAGCACCCGTGGCCTAGGCCTGCAGCACCCGTGGCCCAGCCCTGCAGCACCTGTGGCCCGGCCCTGCGGCACCCATGGCCCGGCCCTGCAGCACCCGAGTTGCTGAAGCAGCCTCTGTGGCCAGGAGACAGGGCAGTGCCCAGCTCCTCCCAAGCCACACTCAGTCACCTCACACTGGTAGCTCGCAGTTGGCCACAGTGGAAGAATTTACACCACAGCAATCGGCAAACGCTACGGATAGGACCTTCCCACCCTCTTCTCCCAAGAGCGGGCTGTTAAAGAGCTCCCTGCCTGTCCCTGCAGCCTCTGCTCTGATGAGGGGGGCTGCCGGCCTCAGGGGGAGCCTGGCTGTCCACTTCGGGCCCTGGGTCGTCTCCACAGGTGTCCATGGGAGCTCAGACAGGTGGAGTAACACCTGGGCCATGTTTCAAAGACACAGTGGGGGTCCCCGACCACTCCGAGGCAGGACAAGTAGGGGGTGAGGTTGGAGGGGAACGGGGCAGACCAGCAGGGCGAGGCCCATGGGCTGCGGCTCAGGCAAGCCCACCTGCCATGTCTGCACAGAGTTCGAGAGGGGCCGCGCCTCGGTGGATCCAGAGCAGTCTGGAAAGGAGCACAGACAGGCGAGGGCCGGGGTCGGCCCAGTGCCGGGAGAAGAGTCCCGTGCCCCTGGGCAAACTGTGACGGGTGAACCCACCGAACACCGAGAGGGCGGAATGAGGGGGTTACAGGAGAGAGTTGGGGCATTTATGGACGTGGAGCAATTCTGAATCCAAGAGGCACTGGGTTACTGGAGTGATCAGGATGCGGCTTGGCCAAATGGCTCATTTTTAAGCTCAACAGACATCGCAAAGTAGGGCATGGATTGATTGATTTGTTGGTCGATCACTCATTTATTCATTCGGAAGCTTAGCGGGAGCACACCGCGTGTTAGGGACAGTGTGCCGGGGTACAATATTGAGCAAAATAAACAAGGTTCCTAATTTACTAGCAGGAGAGACAAACATCAATCGAATAACGACATCAGTAAACGTGACTACAGACCGTGGCGTGTGTGCACGTGAAGTTCACAGCCAGAGAGCTCGGCATGTGCAAGGGTCCCGGAAACCGAGGGGCGGTGAGGACAAAGGATCGCAGACCCCAGAGCGCCAAGACGCGGTGGTGTCACACTCAGGGCTGGGCCGGGCCGCAGCACCCACGCTGGTAGGAGCAACGGCAGCCCTTGAAGCCCACGAGCTGGCAGGGCCACGGCCAGGCCACGGTGGTGTGGACGCCTGCCCAGACGCTGCGGGGACCGGCGGGCCGGGAGCAGGGCCTGCTGGATGGCGTGGCGGATGGCGCGAAGCTCTCCCCCCTCCTCTCCCGTCCTGCGTCCGCGGCTCTGCGCTCTTGGCCGGCCGGGCAGTCTGCAAACCGGCACCTGCTTCCCGTGCTTACTTTTTGATTTTCATAAATGCAAATTAAAATACTTATCTGGTCTATAAAGACTCGGCGTGTTTAAATAACCATTATCCCTTCAATATATTCCAGGGATGTCGGAATCATTATTCTCACGGATGGAATAGGCACTAAATCCACAGGGGAGTCATTAAAAGATGGCTATTGCTCTCCGTTTGACCGAAGCAGCAGTTGTAATGTATTTATTCAGGATTTAGAAAATGGGATTCAATTAGAACTGAAACAGTGTTAAATTAAGTAATTCCTATTGTATTTGCCTGACGGACGGGGGTGGCCTGACCGGGGAGGGGAAGGGCCCCTCCTGCCCCCCGGGTTCCCTCCTGCCTGCTGGCGGGATGTCCCCAAGCAGCGAGACAGCCTGCTTGACCCCGGGCCCGGCCTTTCATCTCGTCAGCGACATCCGAGAGCCACGCGGTCTCCCTGACACAACCTGACACCTTAATGGGAACAATATTCTGCACCCACGTTGTCTGGAAGGGGCTTGCCTTGCGTTTGGCGGCTGCCGGGGCCGGCGTGCTCACGCTCCTTTCAAATAGCAAGGTGTGGGGAGAGGACAAAGAGATGGAAGCGGATATGCTGGCTCCCTTTTATTCTCCTGTTTTCACAGCGTTAGGGTTTGAGATTTTCAGCAACCGAGGAAACTTCGAGCTGGTTGGGAAGTCACGACTCGGACGCCAGCCCTGTCACGGTCACCGGCCTGGGCGCCGTCTGCCCGAGAGACGCGCTGGAGGCACCCATCATGGCTCTGAACACGGGGTTTTCTAGACAACTGGAAAGCGAAATGAAAAGCAGTAATGATTTTTTAAAAAACACCGCCCCATTAGAGCCCCAGGGGTTTTCTGTTTGTCCGTCTATGCGGAACAAATATTTCAACCAGCTGTGAAGTTCCTCCTCCCTGCTGCGTAGCCGGGATGTGACGTAAATTCTCAGACGCCACCCTGGGGCACGTCCGCAGCCGTGGGTGAGACGTCATGCTACCGCCACCACAACCGCACCCCCAAACGCACGCTCCGAAGCGCAGACGGCACCCGAACAGCGGCCTGTTCCTGCTGCACTCCGTACGTTTGTGACAACAGCCAGGTGCTTCCGGGAGCTTCCGCTGGCCCCAGCGACACGCGCCTCCCACGCGTACACCGGCGCACGGTGTGCCTGCACGAGCGGACAGCACCAAAGGCAGCGACGCCTTTTCTGCCGTGAGCAAACCCACGTGGGTGGGGTTGGTGTGAGAGACAAGGACGGAGGCCGGGGGGCAAAGGCCTGCGGGTTTCTGGGGTGGCGCTGAGCGTCAAGCGCGGGTTGAGACGGGTGATGGGACATGTTTGCAGCCTGTTGACAAATAGCACCTCCATGCATTTTTCATACGTGCAGGACGAGGAAGGCGGACTTGGCAGCTCTCAAAATATCTCTCCGCTCGCAGAAGCGGCTAGCGTCCGGTCCACGTCCCGTAGGCGCCGGCGTCCCCTCTGCAGCGTCTGCAGCAGATGGCATGTCTTCCTGAAAACAGGGACAGGCCGGGGGGCTCAGGGGACGGGCCGCGGCGTTCGCTTAACCGAGCACTGTTCGCCCGGAAGGCTGACGCCAACTCTTTGCTGACCGGGAGAAGGTCCCTGAGTTCAGACGGAAGGCCGTTTCCCCAAACATGTTGAGGGAGCAGTAGCTCGTTACAGCGACTTTTAGTTGATCTAACACGTAGATTCTCATTTCCACTTTGAGCAACTTGCAGACGAGCTTGAAGCAGTGAGCGCTCGCTCTTGAAGGGTGAAGCCCCAGCTGCGGGACGGGATGGAAACCTGGCACTGCCAGGCAGGAGCAATCCGCAGACACTCGCCCATGAGTGGAGACTCACGCGGGCGGGGCACACTCTGCCAGGCCGGCCGGGGTGCCTGGGTGGGCTGTGGGCTGGGGTGCCTGGGTGGGCTGTGGGCTGGGGTGCCTGGGTGGGCTGCGGGCTGGGGTGCATGGGTGGGCTGTGGGCCGGCCGGGGTGCCTGGGTGGGCTGTGGGCAGGCCGGGGTGCCTGGGTGGGCTGCGGGCTGGGGTGCATGGGTGGGCTGTGGGCCGGCCGGGGTGCCTGGGTGGGCTGTGGGCAGGCCGGGGTGCCTGGGTGGGCTGCGGGCTGGGGTGCATGGGTGGGCTGTGGGCCAGCTGGGGTGCCTGGGTGGGCTGTGGGCAGGCCGGGGTGCCTGGGTGGGCTGCGGGCTGGGGTGCATGGGTGGGCTGCGGGCAGGCCGGGGTGCCTGGGTGGGCTGCGGGCTGGGGTGCATGGGTGGGCTGTGGGCCGGCCGGGGTGCCTGGGTGGGCTGTGGGCAGGCCGGGGTGCCTGGGTGGGCTGTGGGCTGGGGTGCATAGGTAGGCTGTGGGCAGGCCGGGGTGCCTGGGTGGGCTGCGGGCTGGGGTGCATGGGTGGGCTGTGGGCCGGCTGGGGTGCCTGGGTGGGCTGCGGGCTGGGGTGCCTGGGTGGGCTGTGGGCAGGCCAGGGTGCATGGGTGGGCTGTGGGCAGGCCGGGGTGCCTGGGTGGGCTGTGGGCTGGGGTGCATGGGTGGGCTGTGGGCCGGCTGGGGTGCCTGGGTGGGCTGCGGGCTGGGGTGCCTGGGTGGGCTGCGGGCTGGGGTGCACAGGTGCTGAGCCCGTGGGCGCCGTCTGTGACATGAAGACGCTCTTCTTAGTTCTTTGCATGGGTTTCCTCTCCGCAGCTGGGGCGCCCGGAGGACCGTGTGTGTCGCTGATTCAGCTTCCTGCTGGAGGGCCTATGCCTCAAATCCCCGCGGAAACCACGGCCCGTCCTGCTCTGCAGGTTTACCTCTGAGCTCCTGACGGTAGCAGAGCACATCCAACACAGCAAGGCACGTTGCTCAGCAACCCTCCCTCCGGAGCTGGGGTGTCCCCTGAACACCCCTGTGTCCTCATGACAGGGACTCATTCCCATTGACTCATTCCCACTCGTCATTCCTATTGGTGGCTGCAGTTTGTTCCAAAGAACATCTTGACAACTCTAAGGGGAACCCCACCGTGGTGGCTGCCTGCCCGAAACGGTGTTCAAGTTCACGTTCGTGCCGTGAAGTAGATGCCGTGGCTGAATGCTGTGGCAACTTGAGTCTCTGTGGCAAACACCAAGAAATCAAACGTACCCGGGAAGCGGCCCTGAGTCCTGGAGACGGTGTCTCCAAGTGGCTTTAGGACTTTGGGTGAATCCGCATCACCTTCGCCGAGAGTAGCAGTGATAACAGTAGCCACGTCTACGTAAAGAAAATAAAAGTTTACAATGTTGCATGAATCGTGAACTGCTTCACCCACCAGGAGCAAACGGCACATTTACTGAGCACGTTCCACGAGCCGCTTCCCCTCCAGAGCACGTGGCCAGGGCACAATGCCGGGCTTTGTGGTCCTGTGACAGGTGCACCCGCGTGGCCACGTAGCCTCAGTTGACGGAGTGGACAGGCAAGTCACACGGCTCTGCTCCCCACGCTCATCTCCTAAATCATCGGCGGAGAAATGTTCTAAGCTAGAGGGGGAGAGCCCATAGATGTCCGATTTATTTGGCTACATCCGATCAATTTCCGAAAGACGGGTCCTGGGACAGCAGGTCGTTTGTTGAAGTCATAATCAAGGTAATCTTTTCATGCTTGCTTTGGGCTTCAGTTTTCATGCAGCCTTGTGGAACTCTTACAAAGTGGGAGTTACTCTAATTTCATAAACGAGGCTTAGTGGTTGTAACCTTCCCGGACAAGGCGAGGGGCACCTGGATTTGAACTCCTCACCCCGTTAATTGCTAAGTGATGCAGCGGCCTCTGGGCCGTGAGCGCCAGCGTGTAGCCAGCCTCTGCCGTGCGCCAGGCACCGTGAGGAGCTCGCTGTGTGCACTGCCGTGTGCACACCGTGTGCACTGCCGTGTGCGGCACCTCCAGGCTCGGGATGACTTGCCGCACTTCGACCGGCCACGTCGTGGCAACCACACGTCAATGAGCCAGAGAGGTCACTCCCGAGTGGATGGTTTCCAAAGCCTGTCTCCCCCAGCCGCAGGGACGGGGCCTCTGAGCAGGATGGTGTCGCAGCAGACGCGGCCAGAGGCTACCTTGGGATGCTCCTCTGGTCACCTGGGAGACGCTGGAAACCGTCGCAGAGCTTGCTCTCCATCCCCGGAGCACCCTCAGTGCGGTGCCCGCGGGTCCACTCGCAGGGAGAGAGACGCCTCGCTCCCACGACCCCCGCGAGTCCAAGCCCGCAGCTGCTGGTAGCCCGCCCACGGCCACGCAGCTGCCTCACCAGCCCCGCGACTCGACAGTGAGGCTGAGGAGCGAGTGTCACAGAGGGCCGGACTTTTCATAGGACGTGAATGACCAAAAAGGGAGAAAATCACCGTTTCCCAACCGCATGGCTTCAATTTTTCGTTGGTGATTTAAATGTTTAAAATATTTCTATTATAGATTCCAGAGCACGGTTTCACTTTAGTCACCCCTAAATAACCCCATCCCTTGAAAAATCCGTTCGACTCAGGTTATAACAGGAGAGTTGGAAGTAGAATGGTGAAGACTTTTTCTAACACTCTTTTTTTCCTGCCATTCAAGCCGGATGATGATTTGTTTACTCGATGCAGGTGAAATTCCAGTTGCATTGTGAGCTTTTTAGCAGAACGAAAGACTGATTTTCTTCCTGTGCGGCGCGGGGCACACAAACTCTCGCAATCTTTATATAATCTTTACGGTGACACATAAAGAAGGCCGCCGCTGCATGTAAACGTATCGCGGCCAGCGGGGGCCACATTCTTCACCCACATTCCCTCGAGACCCCGCCGGCCTATCAGGGAAGAGAGCTCACTCACACGCGGGGTCCTCTCCCTCGGGGGGCGGGCGGCGTGGGAGAACCCACACAACACGAGGGTGTGCAGACCAGAGAGACGCTCTCTCCCCCTCCCCGTGGCTGCAGCAGATTCCAGCCACGTGGGATGATGGCCACGGTGCTATTAGATCTTGATTTTCTACGGAAAGCCAGGAATCCTTTTCTGTGTCTATTCGACATCTCCCGAGTTTCAAGCAGCAGCAGGTCGTTACGAAAGGAAGAAGGGACGCCCTGTCCAAGGGAAGCCGGACAGACCAGCAGGTCATCTCGTCTTGCCAAAACCGCAGCCTGTGACCCCGGCCTGTTCCGGCGACCGTGCCAGGCCCAGACGTTTCCAGGAGCCTCATCCTTGACCGGTTAATTACTCCGAGCGCCTGCTCTGGGCATCGCGGCTTCTCTACTCACACGCTTTTACCTTGTTTTTATTAATACTTCATTACCCGGCGTACAGACGGCTTCACCTCCTGGTCTGTTGTTGTCCGGATTATTATATCAGCGGCCTGAGTTGACAGGCCGTCATCTCCTTGCTGGCACCATTATTCCACTTGCTTTCCCCTGTTTTGCTGTACTTGATACATGCACAGAGACGTGCCGGGAGCTCCCAACGCATCCAGCAGCGAGCGACTTACTTAATAGAGTGATTGGTTAGTGCCCTTTGAAACAATCGCATTTAAAATGCATTGTTCTTTTATTTACTCGTCTGGCCTGTGCTCTCTGCTTGATGCTGATGTTACTTGGCTTAACACTCGATCAATAATCCCAGAGAACAATTGGTTTCCTTGAACTCTCCCGCAAATGTCCTTAATTTCCCTGCTTTAATTCCCAAAGTCATTCTTCTTAACTCTGCGATCTAGACAGGTTGCAGCCTGCCGGCCTGTCTCTGCCGGCGGAGAGGGTCCCTGCCAGATGCTGAAGAGCATTCAAGCTCGTGTTTTCCGGGAGGTCGACAGCATTTGCCCTTTTTTTTTTTTTTAACCTTTCGTTTTTAATCCTTCAATGGAAGCGATTTAATTTATGCACCCTAGAGGAACTTCATTTTGAATGCATGGGTTGTCATTTAAAACATTAATCAAGCCACATATGTTTCCAAATATATGGTAAACACCGGCACTATATGGGATGTGGGGGAATTTAGGAAAATATTTCCTATAAATTTTCCATGAAGATACATGCTAGACCCAGAAACACAGAACGCCAGCAGCAATTGCTTCTTCCAGCAATTTGTTTTTACAAATAAAATACGTGCTCTTGAAATCGGATCTGAACAGCGTACGTTGGAAATTGGCATGAGCGATGTTTTCACATAGTGTCGTTGGGTTTCCTGACGCCAGCGAAGAGTTGGCTCCGTGAAAATCGATGATTTTATTAATATATACAGGACCCAGATCCTCGTTCTGCTCAGAGGCTTTTTAATGAGGTCGATGCTGAAAACATGGGATTTTTTTTTTTTAAAGTTGAATAAATGGCATGCCAGTTCTGTTAAATCATGTTTGGTTATATATATATTTTTCCTTTTTCTCCTCAAATGTAGCAAGCTAAATACCCGGAGCACCAGAATGCCTGTAGTCTTCCTAAAACGGGCCACGTGCCCTGGAGTTGGCCGGAGCAGTGGTCTGTCCCACCACCACGCACGTCCAGATCTCGAGGTGTCCACGGCGTGGCTCGTCTCTGTGGCGCACAAGGTCACGGCGCTCATTGGTGCCACGGAGGGTGTGATATTAACTTGCAGAGCTACCGAGAGACCTAATTAGATAAAATGAGTGATTTCTTAACACTTGAGGCTGTGGCAACACTCACTGTGCAAAATGACTGGAGCTTCCCGGGGACGCATCTGGGCCGAGTGGGCTGGCGGGGACACGCAGCCCTGCCTCTCTCCATGCGGGCGGCTCTGCAAGTCTGGTTGCGAAGACGGGAGCGCATTTTGCCGTTGTGAGCGGCGAGTGTGAAAACACTTGGACTTCACGGGTAGCTACTAAGGCCATGGTATTTGGCTCCTGATTTTTAATTGGAGCATTTCCTTCTTCTAAGAGAAGAGGGAGAAACAGCTAGCTCATGGAAGATCCACCTTTCGTCCTCCTCTTTCTACGTTCCTAATTGGATATTTCAAAGTCAAGGCATGTTGGGTCCTGTTCACAGATTCAGCAAGGTGGGAAGTAATGTGTTATGATTTAGTGTCTTCCTTAAACTGCAGCCTGACCTAAGTGGAGGCAATCTATCTTCAGCCAAGACGCTGCGGCGTGTGCAAGCCTCGCCTTGGCTGGAAATCTGTGACCTTCGGCATGCTCTGGGTATTAAGATTTGCCAAGTGTTACAGTACATTGTCACAATATTGTGTCACCTCCTCCCCAAGTATCAAGCAAATTATGACAACATGTGACTCGTCAAATAATTATCTGTTGAGGCCAATTACTGTAGGCAGCCTATGGGAATATTTTAGGTAGATGGAATCTTCGGAGTGCTGGCATTTGGGCGAGATGCAGGCAGGTGGCTGCTTTGACATCGAGTCCCCATTTCTTTGGAAGACTTTAACTTAGAGGGAAGAGAACACTTCATTTCCCTTACGGTATGACCCAGGTAGGCTATGCCTCAAGTTCATGGATCTATTCTATTCTATAGAAATACCAGCTTGAATATACAAGCTTGATGTGTTAAAAAGAAGATTTGTGTGGCATCATTTTATCAGGAAATCGTTGAGGGTCATTGTCTCAGTGTACAGGAATAGAGGAGCAGGTGCACAAATTGAGGTGCATTCAGAATGGAATATGATGCAGCGGTGAGAAGGAATGTGGTCAATCCTGTGCTCTGGTGTGGAAGGGCCACCCTATGTGGTTAAATGCAGAAAGTAGATTGTAGGCTGTGCATGTGTAATCCTTATATTGCTTAAAAGACAGTATGAAAACCAAATTTCCTGTCTCTGTCTTTGTGTGTGTCTCTGTGTGCAAATGTGTGTGCACATGTGTGTATGTCTCTGAATACCTGTGCATGAATGTGTGCATACATATCTATATGCACGTGCACACATGTTTATGTGCATGTGTGTACACGTGTTTCTGTGCGTGCATGTATGCACACACACGTGTGTGCACGTGTCACAACATAGGAGCCATACACACATCAGTTTTCTGCCTTTATCTCCATGGATGGTATTGTTGTCTATGGATGGGTTTTTGCTTTATATACATTTGTATTTTCTGTATTTATTAGAGCTGATATAGATTAATTTGTAATAAAAGCAAACCACCACAAACCTCTGACGGCAAAAACGAAATGCGTGGCCCTTGCAGGGTGGAGGCAGCACTTGCGACACGGCCCACGGGGGAAGGCGAGTGACTTGGCCGCAAAGAGCCGGCCCAGTCCCACCAGGGGATGCGCTGCACCAGGCTCCTCGAGGAGATCCCTGCCACCTCCTTCTAGAAGGAAGCTGCAGGGCTTCGCCCGGCCCCTGGGGAATGACGCGGCACCAAGACCAGCACAGACTATGGAATGGTCCAAATGTTCTTTCCCCTTTGGTTTGCAGAAAGATGTCAAGAATTCAAATTCCATAATGGCAACAATAATAAGGCCACCATCGTGGCCACCGGTTAATACTGCTCGGTGCTCTCCAATGTTATCTCACTTGGTTCTCAAAACAAGAGCTTGAGGGAGATATTATTATTGTCATAATGAATGTATGAATAAAAACACAGCAATGAGACGAGATCGTTAGCAAAAACTAATGCAACGATAGGCAGTGTTAGAGAGGTCACTGCATGCGTGGACACCTACAACGCTTTCTTCACCTGCTTCCTTTGGGAAGGGACTTCGGAGGAGGAAGAGCTGCCCACAGGACGAGGACGCCCCGGTGAGCCTCGGCCCTGCCCAAACCCTGTGGCTTTGGCTCAGTCACACCAGCGCCCGGCCGTGGGCTCCGATCCGGGAAGGGGACAAAGGCACATGCATGCCTCCCCGAGTGTGACAACGCCCCCAACTCTGCAAAGGCCACTTCCTGTGGCCGCTGACTATCAATGTTATCTCTGCGTGGTGAGAGCAACACCCAGGGCCACGGCTTCTCTGTTTTTATGAGGTCTGCAGAAGGGACCTGGGGCCAGATTGACAGGGTTTCAGCGAGAGCCTGTAGCTTCCCGAGCATCCCAGCTCACGGCAGAGAGTTCTACGGCCCGGGCTGAGCCAGGTTTGCACCGGTAGAGGCGTCGAACCGAGGGAGGGGGAAGGAGAGCGGGGCCTCTTCACCCCACCCCTCCAAACACACGCCATGGCCTGAGCTCTCCACGGATGGCCCGCGGCTGAGCCTGCCTGGCGCGGGGAGGCCAGACAGGTCCTCCTGCTGCCGGGGGAGAAGAAGGAGGATGAGCCTTTCCCTGTGTGCTACTGGGAAAGGCTCAGTAAGTCATCTGTCCACCCTGGCTTGTGCTAAAATGGTTGTAAAACTGTTTACCTGACACCCTGGCCCCAGGTCACAAAACCAAAGGAAATCGTTTGCAAGTGCCTGCCCGGGAGAGAGGCATTATGCAGAAAAGCGCAGGGCTGAACACTCCAGCCCTCCAAGGGCCTCCCAATTAACAATGGCGGTGCCCCGTGGTGTCCATAAATATCTCTGCTTTATGTCCAGGAGGGGACAGAAGTGGGAACTGGGCATTATGGGAATTTATCAAGGTCTCGGAGCCATCAGCTGTAAAAACGCTCCCTCCTCTGCTCAGAGGACGGCATTTCCCTTGGAGGTCGGGGGAGGATGCTGGGGTCGCCTGGCAAACTCAGAAACTCGCAGAGTTCCTCGGGCAGAGACGGACCACCGTGATAATGCACATTTTAGATGTGGGAACTATGTCCATCCCTTCTTCCATATTATTTACACAAATTATTTTTAATTGCACAAGTAATTTTTTATGCTTGCAAAAAAAAAAAATTCAAAATCTAAAAGCAATGAAGAAATCCTCCTTGACCTTCACTGAAGCCAGCTTCATGGGTCACTGCCGTCGGTGGCTTTGTGGGTGCCTTCCAGACTTCTCGGGTACATGCAGATATGCATAGATAGACACACGCAGCTCTGCTTCCCATGAATGTGATCATACATACTGTATCACTTTGCACATTGCTTTATTGCAATAGATCCTGCAAATCGTTCAGGATCAGGACACACAAGAGCACTAAATTCTTTGTAGTTCGCATGATTCTTCATAGCAGGGACCAGGAGGTCTGCACGCTACGGCCCTTGCACCAAATGGCCTGTTGTTTTTGCACAGCCCTCAAACTAGGAACGGTTCTTACATTGTAGGTGGTTGTAAACAAAATACAAAAAGGGCTATGAGACAGAAACCGAACGGCCCCCGCAGCCTAACGTGTTCACTGTCTGGCTCTTCGCAGAAACCGTGCGCCTGCTCCCGGCGTAGACGTGCTTGGCGCTCCCCTACCGAGTTCCCTGCCGGTGGACAGTGCAGGCTTGTCATGCTGAGTGTTTGTGTCCCCTAAGTGCACATGCTGAGTCCTTCCCCCGGGGTGACGGCACTGGGACATGGGGCCTTGGGAGGTAATTGGGTCAGGACGGTGTCCTCGTGCGGAGGATTAGTGCCCGACAAGGAGCCGAGAGCCCCGCAGCTCTTTCTGCCGAACGAAAGCGCCGACCGCACCCCAGTCTCCGGCACCGCGATCCCGGACACTCCAGCTTCCGGAACTGGGAGCAGTAAACGCCGCAGTGTAAGCCCCAGTCTACGGCGATTTGTCATCGCAGCTCGACTGATTTCGACAAGGCTGTTTCTAGCTCACTATTTTTATTGTGGTAAAATATATATACATAATTCTATATTTGCCATTTTCACCATTTTTAAGTGCACAATTCAGTGGCACTTGGCGCATTCACAGTACTGCGCTGCCATCAGCACTATTTCCAGAATTATTTCATTGTCCCCAACAGAAACTCTGCATCCACTGAGCAACTACCTCCCATTCCTCCGCTGGTAAGCAACGTGCCACCTTCTGTCTCTTTGAATGTTCCTGTGGATTCCAGGTACTCCATAGCGGTGGAATCGCACAGTTCTGGTCCTTTGGTGACTGGCTTATTTCACTTGGCCCAGCCTTCCCAAGGTTTGTGCGTGTTGTCGTGTGTGTCAGAATGTCCTTCCTTTTCAGGGCTGAGCAATGTTCCCCTGTGCATGTGCCCTGCACCTTGCCCGTCTGTCCGTCTGTCCGTCCGTGGACTTGGGCTGTGGGTATCAGCTGCTATGAACACGCGTGGACCAGTGTCTGCCTGTGTCCCTGTTTTCACTTCCGTTGGCTGCATACCTAGGGCTGGTGTCCCAGTTTAATTTTGATTCTGGTGCTAACAACACCAGTGCCGCAGACAGCACCCTTCTGGGTGCTGCTCCTCACACCTGCGCACCTGCCCTGGAGCGGGCATGGGGGAGCGGGCTGCCCTGTGGAAGGCACCGCGCCCTTCGGCTTTCACCCGGGGCAGCGTCCCCGCCACGACACTGGGTGGGCGGCGCCGCCCCCATCACCGCACCTGCGGCAGACGCAGCTCAGCCTCCTCCTAGGCGAGCCGTGGGGTAACGGGGGGCTCACACCACACCGCCCTGGGGCCCACCCTCGGGAGCCGCTTGTATTTCCAGTGTGCGTGTTTTGCACGACGGTGCTCTGCACAGCTCTGGTTCATGCTAGAGACAGTCGCCTCTCTTTCCATTGACAGATTTCATGAAAAAGCAGCAGAGCACAACGTCGCTCTAGTTTTTCTGATGGTCCGAGTGCCGTGGTAAACCTGTGCTCCGTGGGGGCGGCCTGGGACACTCGCCGCAGCTGCGTTTTCTGCTCTTCCGGCGTGCGCAGGTCTGCGGGGGGCGGTCTGCTCCCGGGAGCCGCACCCCTGCCTTCCGCCATGCAGGCCCGTGACGGGCAGCGCGTGCGCACGCGTGGATGCCGCGTCACCTCCCGCTGGGCATCGGGATGCCAGGTCTACGGTGGCTCCAACCTCCTTGGAGGGGAGGGATGGAGGAAGCCGGGGGCCACGGTCAGCGGACGACTGGGGACCGTGAAAGTCCTCGACCCTTCAGAAGGTGTCCTAAAGCCAGCGCCGCCTGCGCAGAGGTGACGACTGGCTTGAATCTGTGGAAGAGTCAACGCTGGGAGCACACCAAGGTGAGGGAGCAGCCAGAGCGGATGGAGGGGCTGACAGAGGGTGACAGGGACCCTCCATGAGGACAGGGGTGTGGAGCTGCTCCCACGACGGGGACCCCCGGGCCGGCCAGGGCCTGGCTGTGGAACCTCTGTGTGTCTGAAGGTGCTTCTACTGGTGGGGACACCAGCGTCCCCATAGGAACAGCCGCCATCGCCATGGTCACTGTCTGTCCCTTCCGTTTCCTCTTGTTCCCAGCCCTGCAGCTGGTGGGGAGGGCGGGCGCGGAGGAGCCCCGCAGGCCCCCGCCACGGCCGCGGTGCAGCCCCCAGCACCTCCATCTGTTTCTCTTCGTTTTGCAAACTCAACACATTCTTGAGCAGAGCAGTTTTGTCCTCTTGGGCCTGCAGCTGCCAGGTCTGCTCCGCTGGCTGCTGGGACCCGCTGCCTGGGGCCTGGGCTCAGCCGGCGAGCTTCCTCATCTATTACGGCCTCTCGGGGACCCAGGAACGGGGATGCCGTGGCATCTGCCCCCTGATTCAGGGAGAACACACATCTGCCCGGGAGCTTGGGTCTCCGGAACAGGGTCTGCACACCCCCCCTCCTGAAAATCACCGCAGGTGTCTGCTGCAGCGCAGAGGACGTGTTCGTGTGACGTCACAGCTGGAACCGGCCCAGCCGTGCACAGCGTCCTGCTCCATCACGGGAGAGGCTGCACGGCCCGTCCCGCCTGTACCGCACCCCGTGGTCCTGCCTGTCCCAGCGCGCCGGTCCCAGGACAGCCTGACTCAGGAGCCTCCTCCGGACCCGGAGGTCTGGCTTGAATCCAAGCTGGGCCTCCTGGGCTCAGGCTGCTCACACATTGGAACCAGACACGCGGAAGGGTGAGCCGCTTTCGGTGCGGTGGGAAGAAGCAGGTTCGAGAGCACCGGCTGTGAGGACGGCAGTGTGCAGGGAGCGCGGGAGGGACGGGGCCCTTCGGAGAGTGGGTTCCTCTCGGACTGCGTGCTGGGGGTAACTGGCGAGTGGAAGATCTGGGAGGTCTCGGAAACGGACGGTGGTGACGGATGTGCCACCGTCCGTTTCCGCTGCAACATGCTGGGGTTGCAGCGGAACAAACTGGGCTGTTTCCTCTCACAGCGAGCCGGGCAGAAGTTCAGCCCCCGGGGCACCTGGAGACCTCATTGTCCCCCAACTCCACAGCGAGCCCCCCAGACACAGGACCTCCACTCGGATGGGAGGTAGGGCCAGGCAGGAGCCGGGATCCCACCTGCATGGCTGGCACGAGAGAAGGAAGCACAGGGACGGAACTCCAGGACCTGCCCTCATTTAGTGCCACCGGGGCGGGGACATCTTCGGCTTTCGCCCGACCAGCCAGTGCCAGGCCTGCGCCAGTCTCCACGGTGGGCACTGCATCAGCGAGTGATTTAATTCGTGAGGGGATGAACAGGGTGGCACGTGCCTGCTCCGGCGTCTCCCCAGCGGATCTGCCCCGGGGCCAGCAGAGAGCATCTGAAATGGACTCGGAGCCTCCGGACACCCACTGGGCCAGCTCGAAGCCCCGGCCGGGCGCGGCCAGCAGTGGGCGATGACCCAGGACTCAGGGCAGGCAGTTTCCCACCCCTCCCACAGCAGCCTTTGCTGTGTCGAAACCCCGAGAAAGAGCAAGTGATTTATCTTCAGTGTTTCATCTAGCCGTGGGCTAAACAGTCGCGTTGCATCCTTGGCTTGGTGACTCGAGAAGGAGCGGCTATTTTTTTTATTGTTTACTTAGCAGACGGTGAGGATGAATCCAGCCGGCTGATTTCACAAAGGACAGAGTAGCGGGAGGAGGAGACAGATGGACGCAGGAGGACAAAATGATGCGAGTTCCACATTCAGCGAGACGCAAGGAACCTGTCCGCCGTACCTGCGACACCTGCTTGCTGCTGGTGAAGGGTTAATCTTAGTCTGCAAACCCGGCAGGCACAGCACACACACCCTTTGCTTTGAGACAGGTGCGTGAGCCCTGCCATGGTTGATTCTGTGTGTCAACTGGACCGGCCCACGGGTGCCTAGATATTTGGGTGTGTCTGCAGGGGTGTTTTGGACGAGGGTCTCATTCGCGTTGGTAGACTGAGTAAAGTAGATGCCCCCCCGCCCCTGTATGGGGGCCACACCCAAACCGTCAAAGGTGTGACTAGAGCAAACGACTGACCTCCCCCGAGTCAGAGAGGACGTGGCCTCTGATTGGGGACACGACCCTTTCTCGTGCCTTCAGACTTGGACGAAGGCTCAGCTCTGGCTGCGTCCTGAGTCTCCGGGCCTTCCGAGCGGAGCCCCCACCATCGGCTCTCCTGGGCCTCCAGCTTCCAGCCCACCCTCGGCTCTGGGGACCTGCCGAGGTCCCCAGAGTTATGGGGACCCCCGTCCCCGTAACTGCAGGAGCCAGTTCCTCACAAGAAACCTCTCTCGGACCATCCCGCAGGCTCTGCTTGTCTGGAGGAGCCTGGCCAGCACCACGGTGGGGATTTAATGCTGTCACTGCAGAGGCCCCGCCCCCACGCCAGGTGCAGGTGGGTGCCAAGGAGCTACAGGGGGTTGGCAGGACCACAGACCTGGGGAGCCACCTCCCGACTTTGGTCCCCGCTGGTGGCTGTAGATATGTCCGGTCCAGGTGGGCATGGTCCCTTGCAGGGGGCTTTTGGGGCTCCCGCCCAAGTCCCGGCGTGGGAGCCTTTGCTGGCAGTGGGACCCCACCCTCTAGCCGCGGCCCAAGGGCCATCCCGTGGCCAGGTCTCCGTGCAGCTGCTGGAGCAGAGCCGCTCAGAATCCGCAGGCCCCCCTGCCTCCCCTCTGGCTGCCTGTGTGTCCTCACCTCCAAAGCCATCACCTCTTCCTCCTCCCCCAGGACTCCTCAGTGGATCTGGGCACCCTCAAAGTCCCGGCTGGCAGGTCCCCCCTGCAGGCTCTGTTTGGCCAAGAGCAGGCCTCTCAGGCAAGGGCACAGGTGCATGCTCAGAGCTCAGAAGAAACTCAACATGATGTCTCCCAAGCCTTGTCCCCTCACAAGGTCTCGGGTCTCCGTGACGTCACTAAGATGAAGGAGGACTCCATAAAGAAGCACAGTTAGAGGGAAGATCAGCCTCCACTTTTATTGGAAGTTCTGAATTAGTGATTACTGATCTTAAAACAGCTTTCCACTTCTAAGTTGGCGTCAACTTGAGTTTGGCCAACAGGAAATGCCCCCCCGGGACCCACCGATTAATAACAGGTTAATAACAGGTGGGCAGACTGGAGCACCACCTTCACCAATCAAGAAGTGCCATCCAAGAAAAGTTCACTTTTATTTTTTATACTTTGGTATTAGATGTTTTAAATTAAAAGAAATCATCTTATTTCATAATAAAAATTAAATGAAGGTAAATGTGGTTTAACACTTAGCATGTAATAAGAATTTATAGGGAAATGAATATTGCAAACTTGCTTAGAAACGGCTTGTGCTGTGGTTACTCAATGGTGTGTATTTCCCCAGTAATTGCATCTGTACTAAGGTTTGTCTCCTAAATCAAATTGTCCTCATGAAGATTATAAAGATGTTTTTAAAAGCCAGGGCCTGCCTGCACGAGCACAAATTCTGAAGTAGCAGGGTTCACATTGACGACAATTTCCTACAATCAAAGTGATTTTCAGTCACCCGATCGATTAGCACTTGGGGATTGTCCCTTGTGCTCTGTACGTGGGAGGGCACAGATCTTGCTGGGTGACTGGCGGGGTGGATGTGAGATGCTTCCAGAGTGTAAACATTTATTTTCTCTTAGGCTCATAATATCCTGTTCTACGTCTATGCAGGAAAAAAAAACTAACATTTTTGTCTTTTGATTTATAATTCATATGCTTGGTGCACCAGGCCTACTTATGACCACAACTGTTGCTGTTTTCTCTTTGTGAGGGTTTGAGCAAAGTCAATATTCTAATGTTGACAGTGCTTGCTCGACATAATTTGTGTATTAATTTCCTTAGAAACTGAAAAGAAAAGAAAGCACTCTCCCCCCCCTCCCCGAAATAAAAAGGTTTAGGTGATAACTGCCACATTTAAAATTCAGGCCTCGTTTATCTTATGATTTTTAAGAAATATTAGAAATATTTGCAGTGGCAAGTTATCACGAGAGCAGTCTACAAGATAAATTAGAAACAATGGTATCTTGCTTTTGATTTATTACACAGAAAATGTAAATGCGTTCCTATGAATATTACTCAATGAGTGAAAAATGCCAAGGGTAGTTTATTGTGATTATTCTAGGTTAAAAATTCTATCTGGTTTTCCTATCCGCAGACCCGTTGCTATTTAACTTTCAACTCTGTGACATTCCTTTCTGGAACCCAAGTGCCCATCAATACATGAGTGGGTTAATAAAATGTGGTATATGTATACCATGGAGTACTATTCAGCTCTAAGAAACAACGGTGATACAGCATCTCTTGTATTTTCCTGGTTAGAGCTGGAACTCATTCTACTAAGTGAAGTATCCCAAGAATGGAAAAAGAAGCACCACATGTACTCACCAGCAAATTGGTATGAACCGATCAGCACCTAAGTGGACACATAGGAATTACATTTGTGGGGTGTCGGGAAGGTGGAGGGGCGGGTATATGCATACATAATGAGTGAGGTGCGCCCCGTCTGGGGGATGGCCACGCCTGAAGCTCAGACTTGTGGGGCGAGGGGGACAAGGGCAATATACCCAACCTTAAAATGTGTAGCCCCGTAATATGCTGAAATGAAAAAGAAAAGAATTCGGGGAATGTTCTGCTCTCTCCTGCTGGCAGAGAGGGGAGAGCCGTGGAGGCTGAGGGTTCTGGCGGATGGTTTTGTTGGGCAGTTGGTGGCTGCAGTGGTGCAGACCATCGCGACACGCCAGACGCCTCCCCAGAGCTCGGCCGACGTCACCGCCGGGTCAAGTCTGTGTCATGAGCTTGGTTGAGGCACTACCACCAGACACACGCAGGCCGGCCCCAGGGCTGGACAGGTGACCGCACACCAGGATGTGTCTGGCGTGAGGGCAACCCCAGGACTCGGGGCAGCAACTACCCCAGCAGCCAATTCCCGTAAAGTCGGCAAGGTGAGGCGGGCAGAGCCGGCGCACTTTGCGCAAGAGTGAAGATTTTTAAGAGATCAGGACTTGAGGGCCCCATTTCAGCCGCAGGCCACGGAACCCCTGCTGCCCACGGGGCCGCCATGACCACGGGGCGCCAGGTCTCCTCCTGATAGGGCGCCACGAGCCAGGCACGGCTGCAGCTCCGTTTCCAGGAATGCCCAGGCACCACTGCAGCTCCGTTTCCCGGCGCGCCCAGGCACGACTGCAGCTCCGTTTCCCGGCACGCCCAGGCACGACTGCAGCTCCGTTTCCCGGCGCGCCCAGGCACGACTGCAGCTCTGTTTCCCGGCACGCCCAGGCACGGCTGCAGCTCTGTTTCCCGGCACGCCCAGGCACGACTGCAGCTCCGTTTCCCGGCACGCCCAGGCACGGCTGCAGCTCTGTTTCCCGGCGCGCCCAGGCACGACTGCAGCTCCGTTTCCCGGCACGCCCAGGCACGACTGCAGCTCTGTTTCCCGGCACGCCCAGGCACGACTGCAGCTCCGTTTCCCGGCACGCCCAGGCACGACTGCAGCTCTGTTTCCGGGAATGCCCAGGCACAACTGCAGCTCTGTTTCCCGGCACGCCCAGGCACGACTGCAGCTCTGTTTCCCCGGCACGCCCAGGCACCACTGCAGCTCCGTTTCCGGGCTCGCCCAGGCACGACTGCAGCTCCGTTTCCCGGCACGCCCAGGCACAACTGCAGCTCTGTTTCCGGGCGCGCCCAGGCACGACTGCAGCTCTGTTTCCCGGCACGCCCAGGCACGACTGCAAGGAAAGCCGGAAGAAAGACGTCTAAAATAAGCTTGGAAACGTCTGTCTGACGTCACACCTCAGAGTTGGTGGCAGGAACAGACGCCCCGCGGTGCATCCAGCACACGTGAGCAGGGCGCCTCAGATGTCCTTGCAAACCTTCAAATCCATCGAGTCCTTAATCCCACTTCCGACATGGGGGGGTTATTATCATCAAGCCCAGTCTTCACACGTGGAGTCCTAGGACATGAGAGTCACAGCGACTTGCCACGGTGACGCAAGCGCGTGGCAGAGGCGGGATTTGAACCCACGGCTGTTGGGCTTTTGCTGCTTCAGTTCATGGAGTCCTCCTCCCTCTAGAATCCCAGTAAATGCTGCCTGAGCTCGTGGGGAGGGCAGCAGGTTGGGAGGTGTTTGCAGGAACAGGTCTCTAAATGCATGTAGGTGGTTGTCATGACGACCCTGCATCCTCTGCTCCTCCCAAGTCTTACCTGTGCTTGGGGGGCAGCGGCAGGTCTCCGGGCATCTGGCATCTCCCCACCTGCTCCTCGCTGTGCAGGGCTCAGCCCGGGAAATGCCGTCCTGAGCAACGCGGTGGGCCCTGCAGGGGCCGAGGGCCTGGTTGGGAAAACGAAACTGGGGCACAAGAAGTGACCGAAAGCTGCCCAGCGAGGACGTGTGTGGCGGCCTCTCAAGGCCAGGGATCCCCAGGATTTTGACGTTGACTGTTGCCGTTTTGGAGCAGATAATTCTCTGCTGGGGGGCGCCCTGGGCGCGGTGGGGTGTTCATCGGGTCCCAGCCTCCGCCAGACCTGCCTCTGGGTGTGTCCGGATGGCGCCTGGGTGGGAGGACAGGGTGGTGGCTGTGGGCCGGCGTGGGGGACCCTCCAGCTCTCCAGTACCAGCCTCCTCTCCTTCCCTGTCCGTCCCTGCAGGTGCTCGGACAAGCCAGGCTCCCGCCCCGCCCCCGCTCTCGCACTCGGCTGTTCTCGAATCCTCACCTCATCCTTTCCCCGAACGCCCGTTCACTCACCGTGGAACCAGAGGGAACGGCTCCTCACTGCGGCTCCTGGCGGCCGCGGCACCCTGTGCGGGTTTCCGCCAGGCACTGTGGCCGAGCGACGTCACGGGCCGTCGTTTCCTGGCCTTCCAGGGTGACGTGGAGCCGCCCAGCACCCCGCACGAGAGGAGGCCAGACCCACACGGCGCGGGCGGGCGGGAGGCGAGGAGGCGTCTCTGGACATTCTCTTCCTTTCCCTTTTTAAAGATTTTTATCATTTATTATTAATTTTTTATATTATAATAAATAATATTATTTTTATTATTTCTTATATTTTATTATTTATTACTATGTTATTATATTATTATTTATTTTTATCATTGTTTAATATTTTTATCTATTTTTTATTCCTGAAAATTTCTGGGGTACACGCGGTTAGGCGACACATGGTGCCTTTTTTTTTTTTTGTGACAGAGTCTCACTCTGTTGCCCAGGCTAGAGTGAGTGCCGTGGCGTCAGCCTAGCTCACAGCAACCTCAAACTCCTGGGCTCAAGCGATCCTCCTGCCTCAGCCTCCCAGAGTGCCAGGATGACACGAGCCACCGCGCCCGGCCCACACGTTGCCTTTGCAGCGCTGAGTCAGAGCTGCACGCGTGCCCGTCCCCAAGACCACCTTCCTTCCGTTCCCAAGGCGAGGCGGTCGGTGGGTTTGGAGGGAGGGCGCGAAAGGGAAGACGAGCATCGTCCCTGGTGCAACCGCCCTTTGTTTTGAGCAGGATGTCATCCTGTTCTCCACCCAGTCCGCTTTTCGGGAGCAGAGGAGACGACCCGCTTCTGCGGAGCCTCTTTCTGAAGGTGCGTTAGTGCCTCGGGGTGCAGGGGTCTGGACAGCTTGCAACTCCACAACGGGCGCGAGGCGCGGCTGGGGCTACTCAGTTCCGGCTGGACCACTCGCGACTCTGAAAGGGCCTTCAGAAGCCGGGATTTGGCGTGTCCATCCGTTTCTCGCTACCGTGTTTGCCCGAAAATAAGACAGGGTCTTATATTTATTTTTCCTCAAGGAGACACCTTAGGGCTTATTTTCAGGGGATGTGTTATTATTTTTTTTAAGTACGGTACAACTGTCTACATTTATTCAAATAGAGTTAAGTCGTCGTCTTCTGGAACATCATCGTAGTAAAATGGCAGCCACAGCTTTCCTTCCTCCCCCTGGGGACACACAACACCTAGAGCGGAGCGACCCCCCCACTTCACTGAGGAGGCTTTCCCATCACAGCCTCAGCTTGCAGCACGCACAGGCTGGCCGGGACCTGACGGGGGGGCCGACCTTGTTGGTGGGGCTGCCACACCTTTCCGGTCACCTCTGGGAGAGCAGCTGTCACGATGGGGCAGATGAGAAGGGCTGCTCGTCTCCTTTCCCGCTCCGCAACGAAGTGCATGGGTTGGTTGTGCAGATGCGCTGCATGGCCACGCCCGTCACTAGGGCTTATTTTCGGGTGGCAAATGCTTAGAAATCCTGCTGGGGCTTATTTTATGGGTAGGTCTTATTTTCGGGGAAACACGGTATTCTCGGACTCAGACCGCCCGCTGTTACTAATTACTAGATCTGCTTCACCTGCACGCACAGCCCGACCGCCTGGTGCCTGTGGTGACTGCTGGCCGGTGGCCCCTGGGTGGCCGGTGGCCCCTGGGTGGCCGGGTCCCCTGGGTGGCCGGTGGCCCCTGGGTGGCCGGGTCCCCTGGGTGGCCGGGTCCCTACTTTTTCTTTCCAGCTGCCCTGGGGGGTCTCGATGACACGCCGGCAAGCGGCAAGCGAGAGCCCCGACCACACGTGAAAGCAGCATCTGGGCAAGCCGCGCGGGGATGGCGGCCTTTGAAAACAAACCAAGAAAGATAAACAAGGAGACAAATCTCCTAAAGCAGTAAAGAGAACTTTGACATTTTAGAGCCGACATGGTATCAGAAATAGATTTTTTATCTCTATTTTTCATTTGCCCTTCAGTCTATAGATCGCAATTCAGGAAAGCAAATAAAAGGGCGGCTGCCGTTGCTGGCCACATATTTCACTCCTGATGGAGACCTCACGGTAAAGCCTTCTCTCGCGGGTGGGCAAATAAGAGAACACTATGACGAGGGGCAATCAAAGAAATGAGAAATATTATCGCGTGGAGGAAGCAGACTGCGGCTCTGGGCATCCTCTCAGGACAGGGACAGGTACCAGGCCAGGCGGAACTGCGTTTTCTCTCCCCGGTTTGTTATGTCTCTCGCTGACGTAAATAGAAGCCCGGCGCCCTGTGTCCGTGGGACCCAGCGCTGCGCAAATCACAGAGCACGGCATGGTGTCCACTCTGCCGCGGCATGACAAAAATGCCCGGCTCTGGGACCCGGAGCCAGAGCCGTCGGTCCTGCTGGAGGTGAGGGGTGACTGAGGGGGGTGGGGCAGGGGGTGACCCACTTACCAAAGTGAGTCCTCGCCCAGAATGGCCCCTGCGTCCCTGCCCAGCACGGCCCAGAGACACGGCAGTTCCACTCTGGTTGGTTTCTCGTAACCCACGATCACCCCTGCTTTGTCCCCTCCCCAGATGACCCTCCCCGGTGCAGCTCCAAGGGACACGTTGCCATGTGACTGGGATCCTCAATTCTGCAACCTCTCGGAGGGCTGGGTGCGTAGGGACTGGACACCTGGCGTCCGAGGTCTGAGTCTCGCAGCCTCTCGTGGGAAGAGGCTCGCCTGGGCGTCGGCCCCGGGAAGCTGCCAGCAGCGCGGCTCCTGCAGCGAGGGCTTCCCCGTCCCTCTTTCTGGAGTGTGGACCGCCTCCTCTGTGGATGCTGGCACTCAGCCCACCGGCAAAGTGGGATTCGGAGTGGCCGAATATAGACGCTATGAACATGGTGCCAGCCAGAGACCGGCACGGGGAAGGCTCCTGCTACAGAGACTCACCGCTCAGAGGGGACCTGCCTCCTGCCAAGTGTCGTGGGTGGCGTTGGGAACGTCACCCCATTGTGTCTCCTCACGCCACCCGCCGTGGAGGTCCGGGTGCCGCCGGCTCGTCCTGTTGGGTAGATGACGTAGTGATCCTGCCGCGGTTTTCCTAAATCTCAATATGCTCCGCAGAAGTAAAGGATGGCATAATTTATCACAGTTGAACATGCGCTTTGTTCAATGACAGGGTAATTAGACATTCTTTCAGCAGACACATTAAATATATACTTTTGCATTAAGGCTCTGCATCTCGGATCGCGTCTGTTGATTTATTCTTTCTGCCTGGATCTTTGCCTGTTGATAGCCACATAAAACTAAATGTCCATGCCAAAAAATAAAAGTTAACAGGAAAGAAGAAATGGCTCCCATATGTTAACTAAGCTGAGTTCAGGAAGGGGGAGGGGGTGCTGTTTGTGGGGGATGGGCAAACACACGCACACACACGCACACACATATACACCACGCACCAGAGGTGCGCATAGACATCGCACTTAGCCCCGGTGAACAACAGGCTGGGGCGTAAGTCTCTTCTCCCTGCCTCGGTAAACATTAATTATGCGGCGACCACAACAATTCTGCATGCATAATGCTGACCTCTTTCACTAGAGGGCAACAAAACCCCAGCTTAAAGGAACCTCCACCTTCTGCTTCCAGTGACAGGAAGTGTTTAATAAGATGCCACGTGGATTTCATAATGAACACCCTATTAATTTTACATAAGTGTAAAGTTACTTTTGGAAATCCAGTTACTCAACCGAGTATACGTGACTGGCCCTCTCGACTGGCAGTAAGGCGCCATTTCCCAGTTCCTATCCCCGCCCTGGTGGGGACCGGGGTGTTTTGCTTTGGGGGTGCATTCTCACAAGAGCCACAATCAAATAATTGCACCCCTCCCTGCCCACTGCAGGATGGGACGCCACGTTTGCACGTGGAAGCCACGCGGGCTTAGCTGCAGACCAGGAAAGCCACGGCTAGGCAACATGCAAGCTAAGGAGCATCTCCCGGCCCTGCAGAGCGTCCTTTCCGAGCACGTGCCTGGCTTCCTGCGGCCTTCTTCCCTGTCATCCTGCCTTGGGAGGGATTTTGGGGTAGGAGCTGCAGGTTTGGGGGGCAGCCGTCCTTTTTGGCACTTGCTCCTGGAGTCTCTTTCAGAAGACTTGGAGCTTAAATGCAAGGAGTAGAGTCGAATTTTCATCTCTGCCCCTAAGTATCGGCGACGATTCATTCGCCCCCAGAACCCGTGTTAGCTATGCCGATCTAGTTTTTCAGAAGTTGGGCGGATTTAGCAGAAGAGGCTCCGGTTCGTCTCCCCAGCTCATAAGTGAGGAGTGCCTGGGCCTCCAGGATCTGCCGAGGACGGAGGGTCTTCAGAAACCCCGAGAGATTGATGACACACAGCTTCAGCCAATTGAAAACCAATGGCCTAAGTCTGTCTTTGGCTCTGAAACACGTCCACTATGTTAGGCGCTATTAGAGAAGTGAAACACAGCTTCCCCTCTCAAGGGTCTCTGTGCCGGCCGCTCCGTGCGCGACGGGCACCTTGGATTTCGCCTACGGGCCGCGGCTCGGGCCGAGACGCGTAAGGAGGGCCAGGCTTTCCTTTGGAGGGGAAGGGAGCGACACAGCACAAACGCCTTGCTCAGCAGTTACTGTTTTGCTTCCAGAAATAGCCGTGGCCTTTTCTCTGAAGGGAGTTCTTCGAAGCAGCAGCTCAGCCCTCTGGCGCGGCCTCGCGGGCCCGAGCGCGGGGTGGCCGGGTGCGCGCGGGGAAGGGCGGACACAGACAAGCGTGTGGTTCCTCACCCGCCCGGCAGCTCCGTGGCGGGGCGGGCGCTGCCGAGCGCCCAGGAGCGTTTTCGGCGCGAACTTGCGTCCTACGTTCGGAGTCCTTAGTCCCGGGGCTCCAGGGGCCGAAGAAGCCCCCCACGGAGGAGCCCCTCGCGCCTTTGCCCTTCGCCCTTCCCTCCGCGTTGGAAGGAGCCCGGGTGTGAGCCGTGTCTGCGGGGCAGCGGCGGGCCCGTCCGTGCTGGAGCATTTAACAGTTTCCTCTGAAACGTAACTCATTATACAAAAGCAGAACTAAATAAAAAATACTCCAGAGAGGGAACAGATTGCTAGCTATAGATTAGAAGCGCAGCCTAATCCTTCACAAGCATTAAATATTTAACGTAATCGCACCGCCGGTGCCAGGAAGATGTCGGCATTGTTTAATTAGACTTAATTAAACATAAGGAAAATCTGATACTAATTCAAGTTGAGTTCTTTAATGGATCACAGAACCTCCCCCTCCGCGGTACCCACGTATCGGTGGACGGCGCCTCGCTGTCTTCCTAATGGGAGGGTGGTCCCCTCCCCGGGTGGCGGTGAAGAGCCCTCCCCGCGGGTGCGGGGGAGGAAGATGCCGTCCACACGCAACCGGACTGTGGGAATGGACTGAGCCCGAAACACGCCTGTGGCAGGGAAATTGCGTGAACACTTGACCTCTTCCGACACATGCGCAGTGGGCAGACGTGACATCTGTCTGTCTCATCTCATCATTGATCTGGGATCTTTTCACTGGGATTGGCTACACGGAAACGTTAATCTGTTGGCTGGCAACATACACATACGTGTGTGTGCACACACACACACACGCATACTGAAAGGATAGCATACCAAGTGCTGTGTCACATCGGAAAGCTACCGAAAACTGTGACAGATCACACTTTGGCCACGTGCTTCCGACGCCAACTCTATGAGCTATGAAAGTGCAGGTGAACATGCCTCCTGCAGGTAAGTTCGAGCATCCGGTGTTTATCATTGAGATAATGCTCCTTTGTAATACCGGTGCCGGCATCTGTGATCTGTTACTCCGACTTCCTGCGTGCTGTGTTGGTAAAATGAAGGAAGAGCACGTCAGCTTAGACGATGCCAGGTGGCCATGAGAGACACAACACTTCGTGTCAGTTTATTTTCAGCATTTGCCCCACAGGTGCACTTCTCACGTGAAGGTCTCCCGGCTGTAAGCATGTCGGCAGCTGTGTCCTCGTCTGCAGGATGCAGGGTTTGCAACCTGAAACGAGAGCCTTTAGGCTTTGTAACACCATCAGACTAGGAATTCAGCTTTGAGAAATTTATCCTAAAGCAATAATCATGGATGTGCCCAAGGATTTAACTGGACAGATGTTCATTGCAGCATTCTTTAAAAATAAAAACATTAGGAACAGCCTAAATGCTCACTTTAGTCCTAAGAGGCCTTTTAAAAAACTGCATTGCAGGAAATTAATGATGTGAGGAAACGCTAAGTGCGCCCAGCTGGGGGGGTGGCCCCAGGTGCTCCCACTGTTCCTGGAAGCCTGAGCAGGTTAGGGCACGGTCCCGCCCTGTAGGGGGAGGTGAGGCGGGGTAGGGGTGAGGGAAGGTGCCTGGCTGAAGGGGCTTGGCCGTAGCTGGAGGAGGGCCAGCGAGGGGCTTCTGTGCAGAGGGTGGACTCCTGCGGGGGAGGGGGAGTGATGGCACAGGGGCAGCCGGAGGTGACGGGGGCAGCCGTGGTGTGAGTGGCGTCCACTGTTAGAGGGCACCTGTCTGCTGCTGGGGTACGAATCCCCTGCTGGTGAGTCCCCAGTGGCCTTGGGGGCAGGGCCAGGGAGGGATGTCCAGAGGGTCTTGAAGCCGGCGCTGGAGCAAGCTTTGGCTGTGCCTCGACTTCCCCGTATTGTCTGTGCAAGCCTGGTGCCCCTGCCTTCCAGCTGATTCCCTGAACTAAGAGGTGCCCCTCCGAGAACCCGCCTGTGTCGGTGTTCTGTGGCTGCCGTGGCAAGTTACCACGATTTAGTGCCTCCAGACAACATGAGCAGGTTATCTTACAGTGCAGGAGGCCGCCAGTCCGAGGTGGGTCTTATGGGGCTACAGTCGAGGTGTCTGCAGGACGGGTTCCCTCTGGAGGCTCCAGGACAGACGCCATTTCCAGGCCTTCTCCAGCTGCAGGGACACGAAGGATGCAGTTGTCACCGGAGAGCCTTCCCGTTGCACTCCGTACCTGGCACCCCGTGCCCAGGAGGCAGGGCCCCAGGGTGGGCTCCTGCAGCAGAACTGCAGGGAACATTTGTCCCTGCCGGGGTTCAAAACGGGCTTTGGAAACCCAAGGCCTTGCTCCTGGCCTGGGCCAGGAAAGCCTCCGGATCCAAGATCGGAAGCTCTGGATTGACAGCTAGCCACAGAGAGATGCGCGATCCATCGGCCGAAACTGGTTCTCCACCTTTGCCCAGACCCAACAGAGCTCTCCCCGCCTGGGGGTGGGGAAGGCTCTACGAGGACGGCAGTGAAGCGGGTGCAGGTGTCCCACAAGAGGGTCCCCAGACTCCCGTGTGGATCCCCGACGGACGGAATGCACAGCAGTTTGCGGATGGAGAGGGAAGGGTGGCGCCAGCTCCCACCCGGAGCCTGGAAGCGGCGGGGCCGTCACACCACTCAGTGCAGGGTGTCACGGCAGAGAGGAGGGGGGGCGGCTGGCCTCGCTCCCTTCCCCCCAGAGTCGGGTGGGGACAGCACAGCATGTGGGGACCCCCGACATCCCGCACAAGTCCAAGTGTCACAGAGAAAGGCAGAGCCCAAGAGGCGGATGGTGAGGACCAGTGCACGGGGCAAGGTCAGCAGCAGTGTCAGACTGTAGCCAGCAGCAGGCCGAGGCCCGTGCACGTGGGGGACGCCAGCAGCCAGCCCCAGGCGCCGGCAGGGACAAGGACGTCCTCTGTGCTGACGTGGAAGGCCCCAGTCAGCTCTGCCTGGCCAGACCCGGCCATCTCGGCGGAGCACGTGGTGCCCCGACGGCCAGACCCAGCTCTAGGTCAAGACAGGGCGGGAGAGCCGGACCGTCTAGGAAGAACCACATGGCTGAGCACAGACAGGGGGCATCCACTTGGTCAGGACTTGAATTCTCCGGTGGGTGGGGTTCGGTGTGTGGGGAGGGCAGTCACCGTGACTTGGGCTTCCATTACTGCACGGTTCACTAAATTTACAGATCATAAGCCAAGTTCGCCTACTACGTAGTAATTCAAATTCAGGTATACGTTTCGAACACTTTCAAAACTAAACAAAACACAAATTAATGCAATTTTTTTTTTTTAATATTCATCAGGGCGTCACCCTCTAGCCTAGCTTGGAGTCCTGCCTTCAGATTTGGGTCCCTTTTCCTCCTCCTGCATGTCCCAGGGTTGCGGTCACATGTGCCCGCTGGGGCGGGGCCCTCAGAGTGGCCCGGGGTTGGGTCTGTGCTGTCGGCCGAGAGGCCCTTGGGAGAAGGGCTGCGTTCCTTCCCCAGTGACCGTAACCCCACCTGACCTTCGCTGGCTGGCTGTCCCCTCAGTCTGGTTGCTCTAGTGGGACCCTTCGGTCCCCGGCCTCTTGTGGGAATGTCCCATGGGGCCTGTTGACCCCATAGCTTTCCTTTCTTGCCATCCATGCAAGAAGCGCTGCGCATTCCGGTTTTGTTCCGGCGGCTTCACGTCACTTTTTATCCCTTGCATCCGTCAGCCTGGCCTGTTGGGACCAATTCTTACATTATCGAGCCTCTCCTCTAGTTTTGGGGGGGATGGATTCTACCAACCATTAGTTTGCCAGCTGTGTGCGTGGTACAGGAGGATTATGCTTCCTTTCTCTGCGCCTGCCTGGGGGTGTCGGGGTGGTCCTGCGGACCGGGTGACGGTCCCCTTCCATGAGTCCCTCCTGGGAAGAAGGCTCTGGGCACGGCGTTCCACACACAGCATCCTTGACCGTCACATCAATTCTTCCAAGCGGGCATTTGCACGTTTGGGGGGGGCTCCACTTTAAAAGTGAAGGAGCTGAGTCCATTCAGTTGTGAGTTCAAGAGTGGAGCCCAAGGCTGCCCCCCGAGTCTGACCTCGGGCCTTGGCCGCCTGCTTCCCTGGCCCAGTTTCACTCAGGACCCTCTGCCCACGCTTCCCCGGGCTGCCCACACCTGTGCCGTCTCTGCACCCTACCGACACCATCCCCCGCCCCGAGTTCCCTGGTTCCTCCACCCACGTCCCAATCATGCCTCATATTGTCAGGGTACCAACTTTATTAAAGAATTTTCCTCTCTAAAATCCTTCCACCGAGCCTCCTTAATTACAGGATAAGGTTCCAACACCTACTGCAGGATGCAGATTCTTCAAAATCATACCTGCCCAAATTAGCCAACGTCATCTTCCGTATTCACGGAGTGAGCGTTGAACCCCATCCAAGCGATATCCGCTCTGCGCCCAGAAGAAACCACAGTTCCTCTCCTCTCCAAGCCTTCCCGAGACAGGTTCTCTTTCTTGCAGAAGCTGTTCTTCCCTGTTCCCGCTGTCTGTGTCCTGTGCCCGGCCCCGGGGCAGCCTCCCCGCCTCCCCTCGTCGGTACCGGCTGCCGCTTCTCTGAACTCCTGCCTGTGGTCGGTTTTCTCTGAACCCCTAACCTGTTGTTTATCTTCTCCTTTGAAGTCTCCCCTGTTCTTGGTGAGAATCGGGTCCTCCCACCAGGGTGCAAGTTCCCGGAGGGCAGAGCCTAATTCACATAACTGTGTCCCTGCTTGCCCAGGTTCTGAGCACAGAGCCCTGAAATAGAGGAACTGATGAATATTTACAGGACAGTCTGCACGCAGAATACCTACCGGAGTGTCAGTGCATCCCCCAAACCCAGGTGTTGCAGCTTAATCACCAACGTGAGAATGTGCAGAGGTGGGGCCGCTAAAGCAAGCGGTTGTGGAGCCCTCATGGATGAGATCAGGGCTCGTACAAAGGGTCTCGAGGGGGCAGGTCCTTTCTTCTCCCCTCTTTTGCCACCTGAGGACACAGCGGTCCTCCCTCCAGAGGACATGGGAGCAAGGCGCCGCCTTGGAAGCAGAGACGGGGCTCCCGCCAGATCCCAAATCCGCTGGTGCCCTGGTCTTGGACTTCCGGCCTCCAGAACTGAGAAAAATAAGTTCTGTCGTTTATAAATTACCCAGTCTCAGGGGCTTTGTTATAGCAGCATGAGCGGATGGATGGAGACAGGGCCGTTCTGCAGGATGCCTCCTCCTGGCCACGTGCGGGGCCGAGATGGCACCGAGTTCCTGCAGCTAGGTTAAGGTGAAGCAAGAACACGCTTTGAGGTCATCTAAAGATGATTTCTCCAACATGTTACCAAAAAGTGTTGAAGCAATGCTCTTATAAGAAAATTCCTTCTGGTTCCATTCGAAGATCCACACTTTTCCTTTTTCCATATTTTACTGTTCCCGATATCGGGCTGTGTCTCACGAATAAAAAGTTACAATAAATACAGCCTGTTCTCCCTCCCCACCCCTCAAGAAAGCTGTTTTGAATTTGAAATGTGCATTTTGCAATTAGTGGTGTTAAGGAGAGGGGAATTGGTGGAACCACTTGTTTTAATCCTCAACGATTTAGCAAAATAGCTGGGAAGCGTTTTCAGAAGGACTTCAGGCCCGTGAGTGCGGCACCCGTGCTGCCGTTTGTAATTATCCATGTAAGCGTTCCGGGGAAAGGAGGGATCCCACAGCCCCGGGAGCTTCCTTGTTTCTGGCGAGACCAGGAACTCGGTCCTCGGCTCTGGGAAAGAGGAGTCCACCAGGATCTGGTCCCGAGGCCGGGGCCCGGCCGCCAGGTCTGCAGGGATCACAGCCCATTCTTACGGACACTCAATTAGCTGTTTCGTTCCTTCTTAAACGTTAGCCTCAGTCACAGTTCTCTGTGTGGTTTGCTCAAGGGCTTGAATTCATCTCCCAGATAAATTGCTGTGGCTTTTCTGGAAAGACAGATGTTAGCAGAAATTGTTTGAAATAGCTTAATCGCAAGAACAAGAGGTTGTCGAAAGGAAAACTATCTGGAAAGACCTACTGAAGAGCCACCGGTCTCCTTTCTATTTGTGTCCCTGCCCTCGGAGGGGGCAGGAGGCTGTGGGCGTCTCCAGCGTCACTCCCTGTCACCAACAGCCTTCCGTGGGACCAGGACGAGGGGTGATTTGGGCAGGGCCATCGGGGGATAGGAAGACCCAGAGGCTGGCCGCCCTTCCCCCATGCCCTTCCTGCTCTCTCAGTCCCCCTGCCCCCGACCACACTGTCGTCCGTCCTCTGCCCCGGCTGCTCGCCCTGCCTGGGCGCCCCGCCTGCTCGCCCTGCCTGGGCGCCCCGCCTCTCTGAGGAGCCTGAGACCCAGCCTTCGTCTCTCACTGCTCTAAAATGTTCCGCTCAATGTCCCAAATCACTCAGGGTCTTGCTCACGAGACAGCATGAATTCCAGTAAACGTACGTGGCTTGGGATGTTCGTGGGTGATAATATCTTGGAGTGCACGAAACCAGCAAGGCTGGAAGTCCCTCTTCTTCTGGGGCTGGGAAACTTGCTTAATTTCTCTGAGCCTCAGTTTCTCATCCGTGAAGAGAAAAAGAATCCTGCTCCCGCTCCGAAGCTACCACTGCCACAGAAACTTCGGACGCGAGGAGCTTAAGTGTCCCTCGTTCCCAGGTAAGCAGTTGTGGCTTCAAAACCCGGCTCTGCCCCAAGAGCTGCGTGATCTTAAACAAAATTTCAAACTCTCTGATACTTAATATTCTCAACTGTGAAGGGCAGGCAATCAGATCTGTCTTGTACGTTGTTTTGAAGATTAAATTAAATGAGATTTTGTACATGAGGCCTCTTGGCATGGTGCCTAAGCACACGATGAGTGATAGATATTATGATTGTTATTTTATATACTCCCCAAAACCCAGAATGATTTATTTTTAAACAGCATTTTAAAGATGAAGAAACTGATTGGCATTCATTTTTGCAGAAGCCTCCAGAAACCTCCTTCTCCCAACTCATCCCCCGCCCCAGCCTGGAGGTGAAATTTCTAAGCGTTGAATCCGATCATGTCAACTGTCTTCCTCAAGATCTGGTAAGGGGTTCCCGTCACCTTCAGGATAAAGTCCAAGAGCTTTAACCTAACCAAAAATGTGAGCGTACGACCAAAGCCCTGCGAGTCTCCAGCCATATGTGTCGTGGTGACGGATGCCTCCCGCCCAGGTCCTCTCCTCTGGTCACACCGTGCCGCGTGGGGTTCACTGACTCACGCCGGAGACCCCTGACCCTTGGCCCTCGGGCCTCCTCTCTTCCTGGAAGGCCCTTTTGGCCTCCGATGTTGCTTTTCCTGTCGTTTCTCACCTGGGCATCGGCAGCAGTCTCCGAGGGTCTGTCCACACCCACCCCTGCCCTCCCCATCTGCTCACACTGTCACCTGTTGAGAGGCCGCGTCCTAGCAGGTCCCCTGCCCACAGCCCCTCCTGAGCCGGGCCCTGGGGGACGGCGAGTACGCGGCGTCTGTGGGGTGCCCAGGACCTGCCGGCTCTGTGGCTCCCCGCCGTCCCCCGCAAGCCCGGCCAAGCCCAGTTCCTGGCCCGTGGCGGGGACTCGGCGAGATCCTGTGGGATGTACTCCGCTCTGAAATGCCCCTGGTGGGGCAGAGGCCCAGGGACTGAGAACCCCCCCGGGCTGGGGATGTGCGGCCGGGCAGGCCTCCGTGGAGCCGAGGATCGCAAATCCTAGAGCCGAGAGCCGCGCCTCGGATCCAGAAGGGCACGGCCCACGGAGCCGGGACGCGTCCTCCCGCGGAGAGAATCCAGGGGCTCTTGGCCACGCCGGCTTCCCTCTCACCCGGGGGCCAAGCCTGTGGCTGAGGGGTAACAGGAACCCTCTAGAAAAGGGGTCCTGGGAAGGCTGGCCTTGTTCACCACCTGACACTCGTATTTATTCAGTTTATTCTGGCAATGGAGGGTGATTCTTTAAAATGTAGGATAAAAATCTCTCTCTCCCTCTCTCTCCCTCTCTCTCCCTCTCTCTCTCTCTCTCACACACACACACACTTACACATTTAACAAGGAAGACCCAGGCCGGGCGCGGTGGCTCACGCCTATAATCCTAGCACTCTGGGAGGCCGAGGCAGGAGGATCTATCAAGGTCAGGAGTTTGAAACCAGCCTGAGCAAGAGCGAGACCCCGTCTCTACTAAAAATAGAAACAAATTAATTGGCCAACTAATATATATATAGAAAATTAGCCGGGCATGGTGGCGAATGCCTGTAGTCCCAGCTACTTGGGAGGCTGAGGCAGGAGGATCGCTTGAGCCCAGGAGTTTGAGGTTGCTGTGAGCTAGGCTGACGCCACGGCACTCACTCTAGCCTGGGCAACAATGCAAGACTCTGTCTCAAAATAATAATAATAATAATAAGGAAGACCCAGGATTAAGATCTTTCTTGTAGATTTGATACCCAAGGAGCTGGTTTTTAAAAATACTTCATATAGACCTCTGGAATCCTTATTTCCTGCTGATTTGGCTGCACAGAACTCGGGCAAGCTGATTTTGGGCTTGTGTGTTGGAAGGAACACCCGTCCCTCCTGCCTTTAGCTGGCATTTCCTTTCGCAGGCCGCACGTTCGCTGGGGAAAGGAGCGAGTCACGTTTCTGGGAAGGCATGTCGGATGTGCTGAGCCGAGTGGCAGGAGCAAGGATGACACAGCGCTCGGTCTCCCAGGACCGGGCTGGGCTGCACGCTGGCCTTTCTCCTTCAGGCTGGCCCCGTGCGGAGTCCCAGAACCCTGGCAGGAGCCCGGCCTCTGTGCAGGTGGGTGCTGGGGGCAGGACAAGGCCAGGGCCGCGTTTGGGCTTGCTGGGAACAGGAGGCGTTTGACAAGTGCAGGACGCAGGGGAAGCGTGGACAGCGCCCGGCAGCTTCCCGCTCCTGGGAGAACCCGGCAACGTTCCACAGCAAGCCAGTAGGTTCATAAAACCACATTGCACTTCTCCAGCGGACTGTGCTGTGAAACAGACTTCACGTTCTGTCGCAGATGTGCTCTTCGGGGAAAAGGAGAGAGAGAACACACTTTGTCGGTCATGGTCTTAAAAAGGTTTTCTTTGCCGTGCTGATACTCTATGGAATCATGTGATCGTTAATGCAGTCAACAAACGTGTGCAGAGCCTTTGATGAGCCGGGCGCTGTGGCAGGTGGGGCGGGTTGCGGCTGTGGTGGGCGGGGCAGGGGGATCTTTGTCTACAAGTTCCTACCCTGGGTGTCTTCTTCACCTAATCGCTCACTGACGCGTTTTCAATTAAACAAAAGTCTTGCTTAAAAGAGGATGTGTTCAACCTCTCAGGCTGCTAAAACAGAACAGGGAAGACTGGGTGGTTTAAACAGCAGGCGTTTATTTCTCACAGTTCTGGGGTTCGGAAGTCAGACGTCAAGGTGGGGATACATGTGGCTCTAGGGAGGGCACTCTCCCCGTTTGCCTCCTCCTTGCTGTGTGTTCTCAGGCCTGGGGGGAGCCATGCCTCTCTCTCTCTCTCTCTCTCTCTCTTCTTCCTGTTATAAAGCCACTAACTCCATTACAAAGCCCCCACCTTCATGACCTCATCTAAACCTAACTATCTCCTAAAGACCCCACCTCCAGACACCATCATGTTGGGTGCAGAGTTTAACATACATCTGTGTGTGTGTGTGGCGGGGGCAACCAGTCTGTAGCAGAGAACCCAGTTGTTTTGCAAAAGATTTAGATATAGAGAGCTAATGGGACCAGCATCAGCTGGCCGTTTCCTGGTCAGAAGAATCTGCCCCGTGGAACACGTTGAGATCAGATTTCAGTAATTCTGCATGATACAAAATTAATGTACAAAAATGAGTAGCGTTTCTCTATACCCACAATAAAATAGTGGGAAAGGAAATCAAGCAAACAATCTCATTTACAATAGCTACAGAAAATTACTCAGGAATAAGTTTAACCAAGGAGGTGGATGATCTCTATAAGAAAAACTACAAAGCATTGATGAAAGAAATTGAAGAGGTCACAAACAAAGGAAAGATATCCCATGTTCATGGATTGGAAGAACTGATACTGTGAAAATGACCATACTACCAAAAGCGACCTACAGATTCACTGCAGTCACTATCGAAATACCAATAACATTTTTCAAAAAAATAGAAAAAAACAATCCTAAAATTTATGTGGAACCACAGAAGACACTAAATAGCCACAGCCATCTTGAGCCAAAAGAACAAAACTGGAGACATCACACTACCTGAATTGAAGATATACTACAGAGCTAAAGCGACCAGAACACCACGGGACTGGTGTGAAAACAGACACATAGACCAAAGGAGTAGAACAGAGAACCCAGCAACAAATCCATCAATTTACAGCCAACGGGGTTTTGACAAAAGTGCCAAGAACATTCAGTGAGGAAAGGACACACTCTGCTTAACAAATGGTGCCAGGAAAACTGGATGTTCATAGGAATAAAAATAAAACTAGACCCAAATCTTTCACCATATACAAAAATCAAATCAAAATGGATTAAAGACTTAAATGCAAGAACTGAAATTTTGAAATTTCTAGAAAAAAAAAAAATCATTGAAGAAATATTTGAGGACACTGGGCTGGGTAAAGACTTTTTTTGTGCGAAACATCCAAAGCAGAGGCCAAAAAAAGCAAAAATGGACAAATGGGATTACATCAAACTGAAAAGCTTCCTCCCAGCCCAGGAAATGGCCAACAGGGTGAAGAGGCACTTACACAATGGGAGACAATATTTGCAAACTACCCATCCAACAAGGGATTAATAGAATATATAAGGAATTATATAAGGAATATATAGGGAACTCAAATAACGCAACGGCAATACCCCAAATATTCTGATTTTAAAAATGGGCAAATGATCCAAATAGACATTTCTCAAAACAAGACACACAAATGGCTAACAGGCATGTAAAGAATGTGCAAGATCGCTAATCATCAGGGAAATGCAAATCAGAGGCACAGCAAGATGCCATCTCACCCCAGTTAAAATGGCTATCGCCAAAAAGACAAAAAGCAACAGACACTGGCGAAAGTGTGGAAAAGGGAAATTCTAGTGCACTGCTGATGGGAGTGTAAGTTAGTAAAGCCACTATGGAAACACTATAATAGAGATTCCTCAAAAAGGAGAAAATGTACCCACCATACTCTCTAGCAATCCCACCGCTGGGCATGCACCCCAAAGAAAGGAAATCAGTATATTGCAGAGGTGACCTGCACACCCTTGTTTATTGTAACACTCTTCACTGTAGCCAAGATATGGAATCAGCCTAAGTGTCCACCAAGGGTTGAATGGATAGAGAACATGTGCTGTATACACACAGTGGAGTACTATGCAGACATAAAAGAAGAATGAAATTCTGTCACTTGCAGCAGCATGGATAGAGCTAGAGGTCGTTCTGTTAGGTGATGTAAGCCGGGCACAGAAAGGCAAGAGCCACTCGCTCTCACTCACATGTGGGAGCTGAAGAAGTTGGTGCAACTGCTGCATGCGAGATTGGAGTGTGAGGGCGGATGAGAGTGGGTTTCCAGAGGAGGCATGCTAACTTAAAGGGTTTTTAAGTCCATGCAACACCATGTGCCTCTCGAAGTTGGGACTCAGATTTGTGAAGAACTGAGCGTGCAATTCAGTGAGCGTCTTCCCACGTTTCGCCAAAACCCATCCACAGTAGGGCTGAGAGTCCTATCGCTAGTGGTTTCCTAAGCTTCCTAATTTTGAAATAAAAGATAAACTAGGGCGGGCGCGGTGGCTCACGCCTGTCATCCTAGCACTCTGGGAGGCCGAGGTGGGCGGATTGCTCGAGGTCAGTCAGGAGTTGGAAACCAGCCTGAGCAAGAGCGAGACCCCCATCTCTACTATAAATAGAAAGAAATTAATTGGCCAACTAATATATATAGAGAAAATTAGCCGGGCGTGGTGGCGCATGCCTGTAGTCCCAGCTACTCAGGAGGCTGAGGCAGGAGGATTGCTTGAGCCCAGGAGTTGGAGGTTGTTGTGAGCTAGGCTGATGTCACAGCACTCACTCTAGCCTGGGCAACACAGTGCGACTCTGTCTCAAAAAAAAAAAAAAAGATAAACTGAAAAGAAAAATAATAGTTAAAATTTCTATATACAATTAGAACTAATAGCTGAAACAGAAGGTGAGGAAACACCCTAGGACATGTTTGCAGTCCCCACAGGAGGCAGTGGGTGAATGCCCCCCTCAACACACCCCTGAGACCGGCGGCGGGCAGCAGAGCTCTGACGAGTGCCTGGGACGCCGTCTAGCGCATAGCAGCTCTTAAACAAATATTCTTTTAAATTCAGTTGCCGAATGAAATAGGAGGCCCGGTTAAACTTGAATTTCAGTAAAACAATAAATACCTTTTTAGTATATTGCCCAGGATGTACTTACACTTAAAAAAAATTGTTTTTTATCTGAAATTTCAATTTAACTAGGTGCTTGGTATTTGTATTTGATAACTTTGGAAACCCTGTTTTAAATAAATGAGTTGATGAATGTTCAAGGAAACGGCTGAGAATTACGAAGGGACAATTCACGCATTCCCATAATGCTGGTAACGATGGAAAAATATTCACCCTCCTTAATGCAGAGCAGAATAACACTAAAGATTTGTATTAAAATCTATTAAATTAACATATTTAAAAAACTGTAGTAGTTAATACTATTGGGGATAGTGTGTGCTATAATCATAAATTGCTGGTGGCGGTATACATTGCTATAGCTCCCTGCAAAAATAATTTGGCTATGCATAAAAATAACCGTAAAAATATACACAACCTCAGACACAATGAATCTGGCTCCCAGGAATCCATCCCGAGGAGGAAGTTGGGTGACTAACAGCGATTGGGAGCCAGCCCAGCGTCCGGTCTCCACACGGCAGTGGCCGCGGGGCCCGTTCCTGGCACCAGTGGCTCCCGCCCACCCGGGGTTTGAGACCTTCCCTGCGCCCGTCGGACACAGCCGGAGCCCAGGCCCTCCCGTGGGCAGGAAAGCCCTGCGTGCGCCACCCCAGCCCTCCCCGCCGTCCCCTATCCCTGTTCCCTTTGCCACTCCGCCTCCCTGCTGCCGTCCTCCTTCCCGAGCCTCCCCCACTCCAGGTGTGGCTTCCGCTGCCCCCTCCTCTTGGCCACGCACGTCACGGGAGGGTTCCCCACCCTGAACCCGAAGACGCCCTCCTTCGCCGCTGCGCACCTGCCTCCTTCCGCTGCGCTTCCACCCTCGAGCTTTCTCTCTCACTCCCCCTTGCGACTGCAATGCAGCCCACTCCTCGGTGTCCGCCCTTCCATCCTCGCCCCTCGGGGACCTTCACGTCACGGGGACCTCGGCCTTTTCTGTGGAATAGGGGCGCAGGAAGAATTTTTACGTGAATGAATGAATGAATGAATGAGCCGGGAGGTCCCACACTAGCAGAGTATTTGACAAAGCCGTGACCTGGGGCCACTAGGAGCCACGCAGGTGGCCGCAAGAAAGGGGAACGGCAATTCAGAGTCCCACGAAAAGACGGAAGGCAAGACCCTACCCACACTGGGATCACAGCTCCGTAAAATTAGTGGTCCTGCTGCATTAGGACCAAAAGGGAACCCCACAACGACACAGCGGTGGAGGTCTCAGTGACTAAAACAAACAAAGAGAACACGTTCATGCCGTCATAATTTTATTGGAGTTATGAATTAAGAAGCCAGCATCAACCTCACTGAACTAAACAAAGAAAAAAACAAGAATAAAAAAAGAAATGATAATAAATTTTAAATAATAACAACAAAAAAAGCAGCAAGCGGAGGGAGGAGCCCGTTGGAGCAGATAGAACCGAGCGAGAGATGGGACCTGCACCCTGGGAGAGCAGGTGGCTGCACAGCCACCGCCCGCCGAGGGCCTCTGCAGGGCATTCACTTTGGCCCCGTAGGTAGAACATTCGAGCAGATCCTCCTCCTCTTGGGGCCGCCCGTGCTGGGAGCTCCGCCGCCTGGCGACCTGCCTGGGGCTTGGCTCAGACCCGAGCCTGGTTTGAGGGCTTTCCGTTCCCAGCCATCCCCCTTACAGGGCGCGAGCACTTCATCCTTCCCGAGCACTTCGCCGTTGGGGTCCTTCGAGCGTGAAAGGTGTCACGTGGAGCCAGATTGCCTTCTTCCCACTTTGTGAAACGTCCTGTGATTCCTCATCATCCCGCTTTGAAGGCTGCACAATGAACACATTCAAGCCCTCTCCACGCGGACTCCCGCGTAAATATATTGTAAACGGCGGCTTTGTTGGAGGGAGTTGACAGCTATCTTACGGCGCGAGTGCCTCGGAGGTATTCACGCCGAATGAATATCCCTAAGTCAGCCTGGAGGAGCAGCTCCTTTCAAAGGAGAGAGGCAAGCTTCCGAACCTTTTGTGAGAAGCACCGGTCTAATAGCTGCTCTACTTATATGGGCATTTAACTATTGCATTTAAGAATTATGCACTGCTTAGTTTCAGTTGAATTCTGCCTTCCTGATTCCTTTGACTGTGGGAAAGGAGGAGTGGGAGAGGGAGAAACGACTTAATCTCTGATTATGCCGGAGCTCTCTGCGGCAAACACTCATCAGCTCCATAGAACACCGCCCAGGCAACAATAAAAGACTGGAATTGCGAGAGCTCCGAGGAAGGCGGCTAATAAAAACCAATCCTCCTGGTAACCCGAGTTCCGAGCTAAGTCTTTAGTGACACGAGGACAGTTCATTAATTTGCCATCCCCAGAACAAGCGTGGAATCAAGTCCCGATTTTTTTTTTTTTTTTGCAAGTGGATTCAAAGAAGTCAGCGAGAAAAAGCTGCCTTTGAAATTCCTTTTCATCCAAGGCCGCCCCGAATGGTACCTTTGATGACATCGCGTGGCTGTGTTAATAACGGGATTCGGCGTGAGCACCAGCCCCGTGCACTCTGCAGACAGCTCTATCGCTGGGTGTGAATGCCTAACTAGTAACGAAAGAGGCTGTTGGCTCTTTCATTAGGTGGGAAATGAAACCCGGAAGGTGCCCACGCAGGGCTCTCGGGCGTGGCGAAGATCCAGGGAGGACAGAGCCCGCACGTGTCTCCTCAGGGAACTCCTTATCGGCAAACCGGAAGCCCTCGCGCCGGCTCGCTGGTGCTCCCTGGGCCGGGCAGCGCGTCGCCGTGACATTCTGGCAGTGCGAGGAGCCACACCTGCTCTTTAGCCGCGTGGGGAGGGGGGTGCCGTGCTGTGTTAAGGAGCGAATTTGAGCAAGCAGCCGGGGCTCAGTGCGAGTGTGACTGTGGCCCTCACAGTGCGCACGGCGTCCAGTGTGAGCAACTTCGTCATCGCTGTGTTGGTCACGGCTGATGGGTCGGCGAACCCTGCAATTAACATAGGCGATTGTGCAGACTGTGTATATTCAGCCTTATTCAGCTATGTGTTCAAAGAGGACTATAGCATAGTCACCAAGTTCAAAACCTCTAAATCCAAGTTAAATTGGGGAGGAAGAGACAGAGAGAGAGAGACAGAAAGAAACAGAGAGAGAGAGATACACACAGGGAGAGACAGAGAGAGAGAGACAGAGACAGAGAGACAGAGAGAAACAGAGAGAGATGCACAGAGAGAGAGATACACACAGGGAGAGAGACAAAGAGAGAGAGACAGAGAGAGAGAGAAACAGAGAGAGAGGTACACACACAGAGAGAAAGAGATACACACGGAGAGAGACAGAGAGAGAGAGAATGGATCAAAATAATTGAAATTAAGAAACTAGAAGACAAAGGAGACACCATCCATGGCCACGGCTGGCTGTGGCTGTTCCCCGCACAGGTCTCCGTGGCGTGCGTGGTCCCTAAGCACCTGCAGAGCTCCCACCGGTCAGCACCGTCATCCTCCACCGGCTCTGGAGGATGTGGCCAAACTGTGTCATGTCAGGACAGCAGAGAGCCTTGTCCATTTACCAGCTGACCAGATTCCTTGCATCTGTGCTCAGAAATGGACGACCAAAGGCACCAAACTGCGATAACATCTCTGGAAACAAAAGTCTCAGACTAGGCGCCGAGCCCTGATGTTGGGAAACGTTGGATCTTGTCTCTCTGTCTCCTGAGGGCTTACACGGGTGTTTTGCATTTAGGGTTAGTGATGTGCATTATGTAGGACACCTCTGTGGCATGATTTGATCAGTCAGGGGCTGCCTTGGGGAGCCCTGAGGACAGGGGAAGGAGTCAAGGGGCGGTCACCACCTTTCCCATCCACGAGGCACTGGAGGGATGAAACCCAGGCGTATGGAACACATTCGTAGGAGCACCACAAGAAAGGTTATGGGGACGGCTAATTCAGAAGAAAAACGCTTAACCCGAGAAGGAATTACCTGAAGAGACCTGGCTTGACTCCCGCTGGTCCGGGGTGGGCAAGGGGCAGCCTGTAGGTCCAGGAACCGAGGAGGCAGCTCACGGATGCTGAAAACCTGAAGGGAGCTGCCGGCCAAGGTACCCGAGCAACCAGGCAGTGGGCTGGGACTCAGGTGCAGTCAGCTAGACCTGGGGTCGGTCCGCGTGAGCCCGTGGGCCCCTTCCTGTGTTGGCCTTGGGGTGGGCGCAGATGACTTCCACTGGTCGCTGACAGCAGGGAAGGGCATGAAAGACCCTCTTGGACCCAGGGCCTGAGATGCCCCTTGCGTGTGGCTCCGGTCATGGGTGGGTCCCCCCGAGGCCTGGCCTGCTGGGAGCAACGCCCGTTGTCCTGGATTCATTAGTCCCGGGGTCCCTCCCACGCCCCAAGTCTCCAGGCTGTGTGTCCCAGCCCTGCTCCTATCACATGGCAGGCAGGTGACCAGGGGCTGCTGGGCTCAGGACAACGGGGGCCATTCCTTGAAACGTGAGTGGGGGGCAGCGTCCATCCGGCCCATGTCTCAAGGCCGTGAACCTCTCGGCCGTTGGAGTGGGGGAAGGAGACCGTGAAGTCCGCCCGTGTCGGCTCACAGATAGCAACACTGAGAAACGTCCTTGCCCACGTCCTGCCCGGCGGCGAGGCTAGACACCGCCTGTCCCCCCCGGCCTCCCTCGGAGAGTCGGGCCAGTCTCAGCGACGATTGGGAATGGTTCCAGAAACCCGTGGCCAGGTGCCTCATTACTGTCCCCCCGGCGACTTCGTCTGTTCCCAATTGTCCTTTAGCAATTAACTTTTAGAAACCAAAAGCCGAGCGTATGGTCCGTGGCTGGATTTAAAAGCACTCAGATGGCCGTGCGTCCCCAACATGTGCAGAGCGTGAGCACAGGGGACAGGATGTCCCGCCGTCACCCGGCTTCCTGGGCGGTAGACACTCGGGGGTCTTCTCACCCCCCCGCTGCCCCCCCATTATTGTAAAGCAGATCTCAGAAATTCTGTTGTATTTTGACTTCCAGAAACATCAACATTTTACCTTCCGAGAGGCGGTGGGTGCTGTCTTCTGTTTGCCCTGCGCACTTCAGAATTCAGCCTGCTACGTGTTATAGTTAGAAACCTAAATTCCAGCTAATTCGCAGGGAGCAGCCTACCATCTCCTCGGGCAGTCCGGCTGGTTTCTCTGTGAACAGAGCATTGAGGTGAGGGAAGCAAAAATGGTCTAAAACGTGGGTGCGTTTAGGTGGGGTCTCCCCCAACCCATCGGCCTTTTCCTCCTTAAAACGGCGCTGCGTTCTCCACTCTTGCGTGCGTGCCAGCAGCTGTCCCCGCTGACGTCTGGGTCCCCCACGCGGTTCCAGAGAGTGAGGGCTGATGGGAGGCACATTGCCCCAGAGCCCAGCAGCCGGCCTCGGGGCCCAAGCTGGGGGGCCGTTTCCCCAGCTGGGGGCTCACAGGTGCAGCGGCCTCGGCAGCCCTTCTGCCTCTGGACGCAGGTCTCGGGCCCTGCGAGGAGAGGCGAGGCCCTGAGGGTGCACGGAGACAGGCGGGGGATCAGCAGTGGCCTGGTACAGACAGCATTTCTCCCTCCTGTCGCCAGGACACGAGAAGTGCATGCCATGGAATCGTGTCAAGTCCGCCGTCGCTAAGCTCCTTAGTGGCGGGGAGTCCGGAGCTAATCTTTGACTGTGCGGTAGCAGAGACAGCGGTCTGTGGGGGCCCTGTTGGTGCCCCGGTGCGACTCCCTCGCTGCAGGCGGGTAGGGCTCATTCATTCATACCCTCCTCCGAGCTCGTTGGTGCCGCTTCCCTAGCTCGGCCACGGAGGGAATTATCCCAGCGATCGAGTTTCGTTCTGGGTGAACGTTTTCCTTTTTATTTACTGTTTACGGGGAACGGTGGCCTTCTCAATAAACAGCAACGGCAAAGGTATTCAAAGGAAAAAGAAGGGCAGTTACCGGGGAGAAGTAGCAATGGAGAGTGGGCTCAGATTCCTGCTCCCAGCATCGTGGTCGCTGCCACTCATGCACACCAGTCCCCGTCGGAGGAAGCGAACCGTTTGATCTCCTTGTTGCACTGAGTCATTTCCAACCTGCTACGTATCACCACGGAGTTTTGGCAAAGAGGCTGAGAGCTTCATCACAGGTAACCAGAAACTCGGATCTGACTTTTGTCAGGATTCTTCTTATCCCACCAGTGGAGCTGCTCCCAGGGTCCTTCTTGGAGGGTGTGAGTGAATGACGACAAGGTCTGACGCTGCCTTGCTTCTGTCGGGGGCCTCTTGGCCCACGCAGAGGGTGGCCGCGCCCATCGTCTCACCGGCAGTTTGCGAAAGGCCACGCAACACGCAGCACGGCTGTTTCGTGTGTGAGGAGCAGGAGTCCCCGCAAGGTGAGGTGCTCCGTGAGATCACGCGGTGAGGCAGAGCGGCCCGGGCTCGGTCCCTGGACACTTCTCACTGCTCCGCGCTCCTGCCTGGGCCAGGCCTCGCGAGAGATGACTTAGGGTGACTCAACAGGGGCTGATTCCTGAAGGGTCTGCCTCTGAATGACTTCCAAGTTTGTTTTCTCTTTGACTTCAAAGTGGGCAGCTTCCTAAACCCCCTGATCGTTTTTCAAAGAGATTTGGCCAGGAGCTGTGCTCATTCCAAAGCATTTTCAGAAGCAGCTGTTTATTAAAATGCCAACAGGAGTGATTAATTTCTGGGGCTCTGCGGTGCATCTGCTTGCTGCCAGGGACAGCAGCGGGCTCCAGCTGCCGCCCGCCGCGGTGGTCTCTGCCTGGGCACTCCCCACTCGTGCTTTCTCCTCGAGACGCGTTTATTGGATTCGAGGGAGACCTGTCCGTGAGTCCAATATCCAAGCAACATGCACGCCACTGGACGTCTTCGCAGACAACTGTCGCTTCTCAAAAGGAAAAAAAGGCAAAGGAATCTGTGGGTTAACTGTTTGCGTCCGCATCTCTAAAGAGGACATCTGCCTGCTGAAATTCCGAAAGTGGTGATGGATTCGTGATGCCCCGAATCACATCTGCAGGGGGCGGGGGTTGGATGCGCGGTGAACTCTGGCAGAGAAACATCTGTCGCCAGCCAAATGCAGACCTGGGTTCACAGAGCGCGGGATCCAGGATGGCAGCCGGCGGTGACTCTCCCTGCTGTAGGAGGTCAGACGGAGGAGGACCCGCCCACCCACGTGTCCTTGGGCAGCACCAGGGCACCCTGACTATGTCTTTCTCAACCCTGGGGGTTGGGAGCAATCCTCAGGAGCATTGTTCACGTGGTCAGCCCACGGAGCGGTAAACTCAAGCCCGTGGGATGAGGTTCGGAACGAGGAACACAAGCGTGTCGGCAGATCCCCGAGCTCCTCGGAGCGGGATGGAGTGGTCCTGGAGGTCTGTGGCTGATGGGAAGATGAGCTTCTCGCCCAAACAGACTGGTTGGCAGGACTAACTCGCGGTCGATCAGGTCACAAGGTGAATGTTTTTGCCGCAGGACCAAATCCCTGAAATCTCACGTAATCCAATTTACTGCAATCAATTTGCAAGTTTAAGAATTGGGTGAATTACCTGTGTGCTGAAATGTGTTTCTATTAACTATTACTACAATGTGCAGCAATTTCAGTTTCAAGGACTGGTTCTGACAGCCTTTGAGGCTATTTCCAGTGATTTGGGAGCATAGAAACATCTTGGGTACTTAGAACTTTTAGCGTCCTGCGTATCGTGCATGTAAACGCCCCCCTCCCAGTGCGTTCTTCCTCGGACTTTCCAACTTCTCTTGATTCATGGGTTTGGTTCTTAAAGCCGGAGAGAAAGGGTTGATTTATAGCCCCGGACATCAAGCCGGGGAAATGTCACACAATTGGAAGCACACATGCATTTCATTACCCTGGGAATGCAGCGTGGGGAGGGATGGGGGCCCGGCGTGGAAGGAGAAGGCAACCCCGGGGGGACGCAGCCCCTCTCTCTGAGACCCTCGCCCCCAGGGCCAGCCACTCGGCGATCAACTCTCAGCTGGAGCACCACATTCGGACTTGGGGACCTTTGGTGTCAGCTCCCACATCACCCTGCGTGTTCCTTTCAAAGCGCGCATCACAGGTTGTCACTACGTGTATCTGGGATGTGGGCTGGTGCATGTTTGCTCTCCCCAGCAGGCTGGGAGACCCACGGGGTCGGGGACCGTGGGCCCTACTGTCTAGAACGGAGGGCAGCCCGTGGCCAGAGCAGGGTCCAAGGCCCCAGGGAAAGACGGGCACGGCGTGGGGCGCACGTCTCTCCCCCCGCGTCTCCCGCAGCTCACTCACCGTGCCTGGGGCAGAGCCCACGCTGGACTGTAGACGCAGCCTTCTGCTTCCGTGCCTTCTTGTTTCTGGGTGAGCGGCGACACTTCCCCCCGACTCCGCCGCCGCCGCGTCCAACGGGCGGGAGCTCTGTCTGCCTCCGCGTAGGGAACGCAGCCCGCGGGCTCTCTGCTGTGAATGCGAGTCCCCTGAACGCCGATTGTGCCCGGACGGGGATGAGATGCCCTTTCCGCTCAGATCCGTCGTCCTCCCGTGAGCCCAGGATGCTGTTCTCTTGTAGGACGTTGAAGCAGCTGTCCGCACGCGGCCCCACAGATAGGATACGGAGGTCTAGTCGTGGCTGATTTGGGAGGGCAGCACGTCTTTGTCCCCCACTGGGCTCCCACCAGGGTCAAGGCGCTCGCCCCTTTGCTCCTGTGGGCACGGATTTAGGGAGCCCTCTCCGTGCTAAGCGCTGTGCCAGGTGGAAGGCCGGGCCGGCACGACCGTGTCCTCCCTGCGTGGACCTCACAGGGCGGGGGCTGGGGAGGGGTCCTATACAGGCAATACGTACACCAGCCAAACATGAGATTTGCGTTCTCAGGTTAGTGCTGCGGAAAACAAAGAAACAAGGAAATAAGGCAAGGTTGGGGGATGCAGGGTGACTTTCAGGACAGCAGCTGCTATTGCTGGGAGCTCAGCGAGGCATGGAGGTTGGAGAGGGTCTCTGGCACTGAGAAAACCCCAGCCATGCAAAACCTGGGGACCCACCGGTTTACGGGCTGGAGGAGCTGAAGGGTCCAGCCTGGGCGAGGAGGGGGAGGGAGGTGACAAAGCCAGGGAAGGGCGGAGCCTGTGCATGGGACCTTCACAGTGAAGCCTTTGCATTTTGTCTGAAGGCAGGCCTGCATCTCGGTGGGCACTCGCCGTTCAGCCAGTTACTCCATGCCTGCCACCTGTTCCGAGCAGCTCTCTGAGAGACCAGAGCGAGGACAGGTGCGTGTGGAGGGCAAGGGTTCCGGAGCTGCGGGGCTGGCAGCCCAGGGCTGACATGGGCTCCCGGGCGGGGCAGGAGGGCAGAGGGTTGGAAAAGCTCCCACCCAAAGCCAACTCTAGGGACCTTCCTCTTTTGGGGGCCAGCTGTGGGTGACAGAGTGGGGTTCTGAAGTGTCTTGTGACCTGGTTTCGTAAATGCAGTGTTGCCTCCTGCAGAGCGCCCCGTGACGTGTGTGCGCGTGCGTGTGTGTGTGTGTGTGAGTGTGTGCATGTGTGCACGCATACACACAGATACAGCCCTCGGAGCACTTGCAGCCAGATGCTTCTTTGTTGAGAGGACCGTCTCCCTCTGACACCGGGCAATGCTCACAGTTACCCACATTTTAACTGTTAAGAAGTGAGACATTTCCCTTGAAGACGGAGCACACGCAGCAGATCTCCATCAGAAACCACGTGCTTGCTTGGGAAATGAGGAGCGGCAGGCGTCAACCAGGTGGGTAGTTGGCATATGGAACTATCCCATTGGGAGGGACATTTCGGCTCCATTTGGGGTGTCGGCTGGGTGAAGAACGAGGAGGCGTTGACACAGCATTTATATCACTCATCTGGACCGTGCCGGGGTCCCTGGGGAGCCCGCTGTGGTCCACACCGTCTGATCCGTTCCTTTCATATCCCGCAAGGAGGGGGATGTGTCATTTAAACATGTCCTTGGGTGGCTTTAAATTGCACACTGATTTTATTACTTCATTACGAGAGTATCTTACGGTGCGTCAGAAGACAACACTGGCAGAGTCGAGAAATGCCAGCTCACTCCCTTCCTGCCCTGCCATATTTTCAGTATGCAAATCGGGCTTCAGCATGTGCTTCAGAGCTAATTAGACCGGCTGGGCTCGGGATCTGCCCGTTCCGTCCTCGGCGAGGCGGTGTTTATCTCAGCGGAGCCGGGGCGCCGGGCGCGGGGGCCTGGGGCTGGGAGTGGGCGCGTGGGGAGCACACGGGGGCTGCGTTCCTTCGCAGATCCAGAACCGCGGAGCCCGGTTTCTGCTGACCGTGGAGGCCGAGGAAAGGCCGCTCTTCTGGGCCGTCTCCTTGGCTTTCTGATGTCTAAAGCTCGGCCTCATTTTCACAGACGTCTTTTTGAGCCTGTGTGGCTCGTCACTGACAGGCCTGGGTTAACTCCCCGGCCCCGTGGCATCACCAGGGTCTAGAGGGAGGACAGGGCCGGGTGGACTGCTCCCTGCGAGGTGGGATTGTGGAGGCTGTGTGAGGACCGGGCGGTGGGATGCCCGAGGTCGCTGGGCACCTGCCATCCGGGGCTTCGCTCACCTGCAGGAAAACGCAGGCCGAGCTTCAACACCGCCGGGGCATGTCCGCCGTTGGCTCTTGCCCACACTCTGCCTGTCCTTCTCTGCCGTCAACACCTGGGGCTCTGATGTCTGCCTCACTGCATGTAGCCCTTGGGCTGTCACCCTCAGAGGCGAGGTGCACGGTGCGGCGCAGGGCGGGGCTGTGATGATGAGAGGCTGAGGCGAGGTGCACCTTGCTCCCTCCCCAGCCCTCGGGGCTGCTTCTGCCTGTCCCCGCCATGAGCTCCGGAGGGTCCTCAGAGGTCCCTTCCTACCCCGATTCATTCACTCTGTGTGCCAGAGCTCGGCCCAAGACGTGGCACCGAGTGTGCCTTCCGGTAGGTTCCGAATGAAGGAATGAATGAATGGGCTCTCTTGCCACACACAAACGGGTAACTGGAAAGTGATGAGAATATTAACTTGCTGGGTGTCATAATCATTGCACTGCACACACGTATACTATGCCAAAGCATCACATGCTGTCTCACATCATCACACACTGCATCAAAACATACACACACTGCATCGAAACATCATGCTGTGCACCTAAAATATATGCAACGAAAAAAAAAAAGATTAGGAATTGGGCTCCTCGGAACACCAGGATGGTCTCAGACAGTCCTGGGGCAGCCGTCTGAGTCGAGGCAGAGCCCGGCTCTCCCTCTGCAGGCTCCGGGCAGGACCCTTCCTGCCTCTGCCGGCTCCCCGCGGCACCTGGTGCTCCCGGGCTCAGGGCAGCGTCTCCGAGTGGCCTCCCCTCTGTGTCTCTCTGCCACTGCTCCTCTTGCTCCTTACACGTCACCGGACTCAGGCCCACCCCAAGTCCAGGTCGATCACATCTTGAGACCCTCAACTGCATTGCATCGCAGAGACAGTTTTCCCAAGTAAGGTCACATATACGGGTTCTGGGGCCACTGTTGGACCCGCTGCAGGCGGGCCCCCGCACTGGGTTGGGGGCTGGTGTGGGAGGACGCGGCACACTCAGCGGGCAGCTTGCCCACTTGCCGGGACCTGGCGTGGGGAAGGGGACCCGGGAAGGAAGGGCTCAGCCTGGTGGGCGTGTCGGTGGTCTCTGTGGCCAGCACGTGTGCCCCCACCTGCCCCGCAAGCCCCTCTTCTTCTATGGGGAACACGGGCAGCTGGGGCAGTCGGGGCTGAGTGGTTTTATTAGGCGTGTTTTCTTGTTACCTCATCTACTATACACGGATGACCAATTTTCAAGGAATTAGAATAAAATGCACTTAACAGTAAAGCTATTTTAAAACTTAATTTCAATTAAGTTCCTTATGAATATCAATTATCACCGTGTGCTCCGATGGCTAGTTAATCAGGGTTTCCAGTTGACAGGATGCCAGATTAACAGCTTTGGCGCGCTTGGCGCCAGGCCACACGGAAAGGCGCCGTCCTCCGTGTGTTTCCCCCGCCCGAGCAGCAGCAGCCAATCCCGCTGCGGCTCCCGGCGGGGGGTAGGGGTGATGGCCACGCCCTCCGCACCTGTGACTTCGGGCAAACGCCGTCTCTGCATGGGCCTCAGTTTCCTCATCTGTAAATAAGTGATTGAGTGACAACCTCATCAACTTCAGGTCGCCATGGTAATAAAGAGATTGCGTGGCAACGGTAGGTAAGGCTGGGTAGCACTTCCTGGGAGCCCTCAGAAGCAGGTGCTCTTATGATCCCATTTTGTGTTGTAGAACAGAGTCACTGTACAGATGAGGAAACTGAGGCTCGGAGAGCCTCGGAGACTCGCAGGTGGAAGTCAGGCTCTCACCCACACACCTGACAACCTTGGGGGGCTCTGAGTCCCTAACTTCCCACGACTTTCCTCAGGCTAGACGCACACCTGGTCCTGCAGAGCCACCCGGCCCCAGGCTGCCCTGGGCACAGACGTTGCTCGTAGAATAAATGCGGAGTGAGCGAAAGGACGGCAGTGAACGCCCGTCCACACCTGCAACCCTCCGACTGGCGGCTTCATGCTCAGGGGCTCGGCAGGGGGTGACCCCCCTCCCTGACACCCCCGGGACATCCCTGGGGCCCCAAGGAAGCTGTCCAAGACCCAGGGGAGGTGACGGGCTCCCCAGAAGACTCGCCTGCCCCGAGCGCATCCTGGCTGAGTCCCTAATCATCACCTGCGCCCTTTTGTCTGGCATGTCCTGCTTTTCGTTCCTGACGCTTGCGTCTTTCCTCTTGTCTTGGTCATACCTGCTAAGGTTGTGCTGAATTTTTTTTTTGTCTTTGAAAAACAAAAACATCTTGTAAATTTTATCCATCAACTCTGACTTTTGCTTTCCTATTTTATTTCTTTCTATTATTCATATTTCTGCCAGGGTTGGGAGAGGAACCTGTTTTCCCCGAGTGTGCAGGCGGCGCTGTGAGTGGAGGTGAAGGGTCAGGACGTGGGGCGGGACGTCCTGGCTGCCTGCCGGGGCTGCGCGGGGGCGGGTGGGGGGCTGTATGGCCCCGTGAGTCAGAGCTGAGCGCGAGGGGAGTCGGGGCGTGCCCCCAGCTACCTGTGACCGTGTCGATCAACTCTACCTTCTGCTGTCTCTTATTATTTATTTCCTTTTCCTGCCAGGAACTCCTCCTGCCTCCTTCCTGCTGTGCCCGGCGCTCTGCGGCGGAGGCAGCTCGGGCAGGGGACGAAGGAAGCCGCCCGGGGCTCGGGCTGCCTGCGCTCCAGCCCCTGCTGCTCCCCTCTCGGGCCTGGAGTCTTGGGCAAGCTCCCTGCCCACCCGAGCCTCAGTTTCCCACCTGGAATAGTGGGGGTGACCGAGTCCCTCCCTGGAACAGTCGGTGAGAGGGGTAAGGGAAGCGGCGCCCACCAGGTCCGGCGGAGAGCAGGGGCACAGGCGTTCCAGGGCCGATTTTCCCCTGTCTGTGTCGAAGGCTTTGTGCTTTGCTCTGTGGTATTCTTCTCCGCAAGTGTGTGCAGAGCCAAACCTTAGACTCTGAGCGCTGCCCGTGTGTCGTGGCTGTTCCCGCTTTCCAGGGGAGCTAACTGAGCCTCAGAGAAGTTGTGGGACTCGCCAGGTCAGCGAACCAGGCTCTGCCCGGTGCACAGCCTGAGCCACCAGCCCGGCCGGGACTGCCCTTCCTGCCGCGCCGCGGGGGCTGGGCGGAGCCGTCCTGGCGTGGGGACGGCCAGGGTGAGACGTAAGGACACCTAATGTGGCACTCCATCGTCCAGCCCAGGAAGGGGTGCACATGCGAGCTCCAGAGTAACAATTTAGATGTCTTGTTTGGAATTAATGTCTCGCAGCTCTTCAAGCCCTGGAAAAAGTTGAATATTAGTCAGGTATTTAGTTGCTAAGGAACCGGTACAGAAGCAGACAGCCCCGTTCGGGGAAGTCTCTGGAAGGGCCGTGTTCGGCAGAGTGTGAAACGCTTGATTTGAGGAAAACAAAGCTCCTTCTCCCCAACCCCCAGTGTGTTTCTGAAGCAAAGAGGGGTCTCCAAATTCTTATCATGGTCCCCGTGCTTCTCAACAAGAACACATCTCATGCTTCCTGTCTCACCCCTGGGGAAGGCAGGCTCTTGGGGGCTGCTCTCAGGGTCCCTGGTCACCCCTCCTCCCTTCGCCCCCCCCTCCCCGGGGGGACCCAGCTGCCCCATTTCCACCACACCTGGTGCCACACCTGGCTGCAGCTGGTTGGACCACACTGAAGACTGGACACGTGATCTAAGTTGGGGCATGTTCTGTGTCCTGGGAATTTGGACACAGATTTGGGTCTGGGACATTCCTGTGTACCTGTCTCTGCAATGTAACAGGACAGCGACCGACTGTGGCCTGGGGTGACGGGGTGCATCGAGCACCACTGGAGTGGGTGGCAGAGAGCCACGGCGCAAAGCCCGGTGTCTGGAAGCCCAGAGAAGCCCGTGGTGCCGTCTGTTCCTGCCTCCGCCCCTGCCTGGGCCTGCCACCCCTCGGAACGGGGCCCATGGGATTTGACCGTCCCTGTAATGAAGCCTCCCTCTCCAGGCTTGTGCTAGCTGGGGTTGTTGTCTTTTTCTTGCAACCAAAAAATCCTCATTAATCCCTTTCTGTTATTGGTGCACCTCAGAAACACATTTCCATCTCTCCCGTCCTCCCCGGGGACATTGATATTCAGAGTCTGATTTTTCAGCCCTCCTCTGAGATGCAGCCTCTGAGCCGCTGCCCTGCAGGGTGTCAGAAACCGGGCTCGGTCCTGGTCCCCGCAGACCTCCGGGACCCTCCCCGGCAGGCCCCCTCCTGGTGGAGAAGGCGCCGCCTCGCCGAAGCTTGGGTCACCGGCTCCTCTTGGACATGCAGGCTGATGATGACTCGCTGGTGTTAGGGTCCAAGTCGGTAAATATTTGGGGTTAGGCTTGGAGCCGGCTGCGGTTTTCATCCCAGCTCCTCTATTTCTAGGTGTGTGGCCTTGGGCGCATTATGCAACCGTTGCAAGCCTCACTTTCACATACTGTCTGTTTTTGAAAACTATATGAGGTGATCCACCGTTAGAAGATGAATTGTGTTTCCCCAAAACCCAGGGGTTGCAGTTTTAACTTCCAGCACTCAGAATAAGACCTTGTTTGGAGGCAGGGTCCTTGCCAGGCTGAAATGAGGCCGTGAGGCTGGTCCCTGATCCGGCGTGACTCTCGACCTTATAAAAAGGGGAACTTTGGACACAGACGCGCACAGAGGAGACAGCCACGTGACGAGGATGGCAGAGGTCAGGGCGGGGCTTCTGCCAGCCGCGGGACACGGAAGGTCGCCGCACAGCCCAGAACCCGGGAAGCCGGGCGGATTCTCCCACACTGCCCCTGGGAGGAGCCAACCCACCAGCACCTGCACCTGCGATTTCTGGACTCAGAACCGTGAGATGAGACATTCCCGAAGTTTCAGACCCCGGCTTGTGGTCCTCGGCACAGCTGCCCCCGAGACGGAGCACCTCCCTGAAGAGGCCCACGCGGGGCCCAGGTGTCACATCCCACGGTACCACCTCCTTCTGTTGGTCTCTGCCGGCCGCCACCGCTCAGAGCCTCCGTCACCCACTGTGGCCCCGACCCCGGGTTCCTGGGGGGACTGCAGCTGTGTCTCCTTCCGGGCACCGCTCAGGCCCGGCGCGAGCCACGGCGGCCCCGGGAGGCCAGGCTGCCCCCGCAGGATGCACTGTGCCCACTGCTCCCGCCGTGCCTGGGCTGGGCTGCACTGTGCCCACTGCTCCCGCCGTGCCTGGGCTGGGCTGCACTGTGCCCACTGCTCCCGCCGTGCCCGGGCTGGGCTTCGGCCCCCGAGCATTTGCAGAGTTAGGGTGGGGACGCACGAGGGTTGCACAGCGTGGGATGAGACAGATCTCTCACACACTTAGGGCAGAAAGAGTGAAATGTTTATTTGCTCTCCCTAGACAGGGAGCAGGGAGAGAGAGAGAGAGAGAGAAAAGAAAGGACAATGGCCCGGCCCCTGGTGTGGGTGTGCCCAGGACATGTTGCACCCCTGGCAGTGAGTGACAGTTCCTGGGCTCCACGTCCTCGGCAGCATTTGGTGCTGTCCATTGTTGGGATCTGGGTCGTTCTAGTAGGTCCGTGGGGGCGTCTCATTGTTGATTCTCTAATAATTTGCAGTTCTGTGACGACACGTGACATTGGACACCGTTTCCTGCGTTTGACCGACCTGGTGGGAATACCATCACCACGCAGCTGCAACGTGCTCACAAGAAGGGCCTTTTCTTTCGAGAGCCGGGTGTTAAACGTCCGTGGCACCCTGCAGACTGGAACCCCTGGGGTGACTCGTGGAGGTGTTTGCAGGCCCGTGGGCACTGGCACATGCCGCCGTGGGCCCTGGCATGGGAGGAGCCCCAAGGAGCGTGTGCCTGGACAGCTGGGGGTCGCAGGTGGGCACCTACGCAGGCCCGTGCTGTGCTGTTCTCGCAGGTGAGGGCAGCACCTGTGGCCTCTGCGTACCCAGGTAGGGCCTGTGGGAGCCCCTGAGGCCCAGGGCAGCATGAGTGGGGGGGCCTGTGGGGTGGGCAGGCCCAGAGGGGTCTTGCTTTTACCTCCTTTCTGTGTTGACGTGTGCTGGGCATTGCGCCAGGAAAATCTAGCCTTTATCCGGCTCCTCCTCCCGCCAGCCCTATGGAGCAGGCGTCGCCACCCACGAGAGGTAGGTGGGAAATCGGAGGATCCGAGATACCAGGCATTTCTCCAAAGCTACTCAGCGCTGGAGCTGGGCCTTGGAGCTGGGGAGGTCCCGCTTCTTAGCAAACAGGTGACCCTGCACCACCTCCCTGTGGGGCTCTAAGGGCAGGGACACATCAGGGGATTCGACTCAAGAGGCTCAGAGGTGAGCTGGGAGGGCCCAGAGCCCAGGCAGCGCCCGGGGGAGCAGGGTGTGGCCCCCTGGCCAGGCCTAACGGGAGCTCAGTCCGGCCTGTGACTCTGCGTCCCATTCCTTGGTCACTCCTCTGCTTTTCAAAACGTCAGCTCTTCAGCCGAGTGTGCTCAAGTTACGGCCCGAGTTTGCGCGGGGAGGGCTCAGCATTGTGGGGCCGCCCTGGCGCAAAGTTCCTGCCAGGAAGCCCCGAGCTCGGAAAGTCCGAGGGGCTCATCTTCGGGAGTCCAGGACCAGCCGTTTCTTGATCCCATTTGGGTAGAAAAATACCGACTTTCTTAAAACTCTCAAAGTGCTGATTTCCTTCACGTTAAAAGGAGAATGGAAACGGGAGCCAACTGGTGAGTTTGCCGCTAGGATTCAATGCAACTGTGCAAGGGAAGCGTTGGGAGAAGCCCTTGGCACGGAACACACGCTCGATGAATAGTAGCTATTCATATGAATTTTTAATTGCCCTTCTTATTATTAAAAAGAGCTCTAAAACAAGGTCTTTGGAATTTGAGCTGCAGAAAAACAAAAGCTGGTGGATGAGAATTATTTCCAAAGTGCACTTTTCCTTCGACTGCCAACCCGGAGCTCAGGAGGGGACGGGAGCGGGGGGAGCTGGTGCTGACTGGTTGTCCTTTTGAGTGTCCGTCGGTCGATATCCGTGGGCCCGAGCTGTCTGGCTCCAGGCGGCTCCCGGCTGAGCCACGCTTGGCCAGCGCCACTCCGGATCGGAGAGGGACTCTTCCCTGCAGAGCTGCAGCTCCATGACCAGACGCAGGACGGCTCTTCAAGGAAAGGCACCCGTGGTCAGAGGTCCAAGAAAGTCTGAAAAAGACAGGAAATCTGAGGCTGGCGTGACCAACTGCAGAAACATTTCAACAGTGCGAGCCTGCCCGCCCACGTTAAAAAGCTTCTGGAAAGTCATCTTTTGATTCGGGAAGAGTTCGTAGGGCCTGGAATAGTCTATATCGGGCTACATAAAATGGCTCGGAACATGCATGCTTTCATTCATTAAGGCTTGCAAATGTGCATCAGCCGCCACTCTGTGCCCGAGCCTGTGATGCCTGGTGAACAGCAAGAGAAGTTCACCTGCCCCGAGCCTGTGATGCCTGGTGAACAGCAAGAGAAGTTCACCTGCCCCAAGCCTGTGATACCCAGTGAACAGCAAGAGAAGTTCACCTGCCCCGGCAGACCTTGTGGACGGGGGCAGAGCACATCACACCGTATAGATTACGTTGGACATAGCGTTGGAAAGACCCGGCCAGGGAAAGGATGGCCAGAAAGCAACCGCGAGTGCCACTCACCTGGCAGGTTGCTTAGCATGGCTGCGGGGCTCCAGCCTCCACGTCCTCATCTACAAACTGGGGGGGGGGGTAAGGAAGTAACACCTTGCAGAGTACTGGGACGGCTGCCGATGACATGGGCTCGGCCTGGGGCTGGCACAAGAGCACGACCCTGGGAAGCTGGTGTGGCCAGTTATTATCCGGTTTTAGGAATAGCCACCTACATGTCCCTGATCCTGCCACCGAGATGCACCCTCACAGCCCACAGGGCGCACACTGAGGGCACCTGGGGCCATGAGACGCAATGTGTTCCCAGCAGCAGGGGTGGGCGTGCCACTTGACAGATGGACCCCTCCAAACACAGACCACCTTTCCACGCCACCCACAGGGAAGGACTGGCGCCCTCAATCCAGAGCTCCGGCTTGGGGGTGACCTGTGTCCCGGGCTCATGGGATGCCGAGGGGCATCTGCCCACTGCCGGGCGGAGTGCAGCCCGCCGCGTGCCGAGTCGGGGTGGATAAACACAGCGGTTACCCCTGAAGACGGGAAATCAGACAGGGTGGACTTATAGCCATCCAATCAGCGTTTCCCCACCCCCAGCCGAGCGCATGTGGAGCTCCAGTGTGGAGGTGGGCTGGGGGGCCAGGGGTCACGCCGTTTTGCTCCCGCAAGCCCGGGCGCCGTGTGCTCGCGTCTGCAAAGACTCCGCTTCGCATCCGTTCCCGGATCCTGCCGGCCCCCAGAGGAACCCTTGCGGGTCGCTGCTTGAACGAGGAGAAAATTGGTTATAAATCAACTTAATTTTGGAAGATATTAATCCGAGGAGAACCCGGTTTCAAACGAGGCCTCGGCTCCATTAAGAAGCACCAGAACTCGTAAGGAAAAAGAAATTAACGTGCCTCTTAAATCAGAGTCATAGAAACATTCCAAATTGTGGCAATATTACATTTCTAAAGTGTTTTCCCCGAGCCCACTCCCTCCTCAGCTTTCTCCGTTTATCTCATCAGCTCGGCACAACAAGGAGATGCGTCCCTGCCTCGGGGAGGGGGGGGGCGGCGCCCACACGCTGTAGGAAGCGGAGGGCGTCTCTGACCCCGCTCTTCCCTCCCCACCCCGCGGGGGACGGCAGGGGCGCTGGGGGGCTCCGGGAAGGACATCCCGTCGGAGGGAGTGCCATTGGATAACGGGCCAAGCAAACTGAACCAGACTCCTGCCATCGGGAGACTGAAACCCTGGTTCCCGCGTTTTGCCTCCGTGGCGCTTTCGGACGCGAAGGGGCAGAGCGGTGCCAACGCCACCCTGCCGTGGTGACGGGGTGCTCCCCTGTGCCTGCCGCGCCGGGGACCTGGCCACTGCGCGCCGCCACAAGGCTGCGTTCCTGGCAGACGGCGTGGTCTGTCCGTCTGCGGGTCTGGGGCCCCTCAGCACTCTCCTCCCGACGGCCCTTTCGAGGGTGTCCGGGCTGGGGGTGTCCGTGCACAGCGTCCCTGGGACAGGTGCGTCTGCCCCTGCGTCCCTCCCAGGTGCTTCCTCACGCACGGTTCCCCTGCCCTGCGGGGGGCACCCGGGGCCACGGGAGGGGGCAGGCCGTCGCGGTGGACACCTCGTTCCCAGGGCGGGCCCGTCGGGAAGAGGACACCCTGTGGGTGCACAGCGATTTCAAGTGTGTCCCTGTGCCATGCTGCCGGTGCTCTTACCTCTGACCTCCCTGTGGTGGTGGTGGGGAAACTGAGGCAGTCCAGGTTCCTTCTCCAGGGAGCTGCGTAGCTGACACCTGGACCCCTTCTGCCCACACTGTCTGGGAGAAGAGGGCTTGTGGGTCTGCAACCCACACTGCAGGAAGGGCAGATGCGTGTCTGGAGAACGATCGCCGAACACAGATTCTATCAGATTTTGGTATTTATTAAACATGCACATGGACTTCCGAGATGTGATTTTGCTGCCCTTGGGCCAAAGGAGGCCTCCTTGCTACGAGGACTGTAAGCCTGTCTCAGATCTCTTGCTAGCACTGCTTTGGGTACTGGATTTCCAACCATTTCTTTTATTTTTTTAAGAATAGGAACTTCTTTCTAAGCACAAGAGAAATGTGTGTTTGTATAGAAATTTTGGGAAAACAGGAGATTATGCAGAAGATGAAACTCTCCTGTGATCCCAGCATCCCTGAGTGCCTGCCCGCCACACCTGGCCGCTCCGGGCGGCTGGCAGGCAGGTGTGCACGCGCAGTGCAGCCGAGCCCGGCCTGTGTGCGCGGAGTTCCGTCTAGCTTTGTGCTTATCTTCACGGACCCGAGACTTCCCCATGTGCTCAAAATATTTCTGAGAATGAATCTGTTCATTATTTCGTGTTCCATCATGTGACTGTTCCCTCACTGTAGAGCGTTCTGGCTGCATGAGATTTTTCGTCGTATTAATAATTAATCATGTCGTAGAGCACATCTCTGAGGATGTGGGAAAAAACCAACTCAGTTTCTCCTATCCACTCCCTTGACGCTTAGTGCAGAAGACTTCTGCGACCGAGTGTGTGGGTTCCCTTCACACCCTGGCCCTGGGCAACTCTGCAGCAGACACCACCGGGCGTCCCCAGTTCAGTCACCTCCTGGAGAGAGCGTCCACACTATGGCTTCTCTGCATGTAGAAACGAGTCGGCGGAACAGACACGGCAACCCCCGGTTTCCAGGAAGCACAGAATTCGCCTTCGGTGTCTGCAGCAGCGGCCACGGCCTTTGGTTTCGCCCCTCGCTGGGAGAGAGGGACGTTGCTGCTTGTCTCTGAATCGTGCCTGAAAGCGTTGTCCCCCGGCCCCTCTGCTCCGCCTGTGTCCTCCCACCTGTAGGGGCCGTGGGGACATGCCAGCACAAGTGGATGCTGGCGACACAAAGGGTGTCATTAAGTGTGATTGAAAATCAAACTGCTATTTCATTAATGGCCCATTATGAGGAAATGCAGCGGCCCTGGCAGGCCGGCATGCTGTTTCTATAGATACCCTCTCTCTCGGTTCCTCTTCAAAACAAACAGTCCGCCTGGCATCCCCCGCTTTGTGCGGCGGCGAGTGTTCCCTGATAGACGTAATTACCCCAGGTATGCCAGATGATCTTTATTTGAATGCTTTGAATTGATGAAAATGCTGTAAATGCAGATTGTAGAGGGGGAAAAAAAATAACTGTGAAATTCATATCCTACCGGGTATTATCATTCCTCAAAAAAATTAAAATCCACGGGGACATTATCTGTCCCTGAGTCACAGGGGTGTCGTATTCTCGTCTGGAGCGAGGTGCACGGAGATGATCACACTCAGCTTCCCAGAAAATTCCGGGAGCCACGGTACCCTGACCTGGGCGCCTAGGGCCACTGGCCACGGCCGCCATGGCTGAAGCCGGCGCCTAGCGCGGCCGGGTTGTAAGTGGGGGACGAAAAGCCCAAAGAACAAGAAGCTGCAACTGCACAGAGCTAGACTGATGTGAAATATTTATGGAACAAATTGCTTCTTAATGTTCTCGATTTCCAAGTCTGCGGAAAATAAGCCAAGCCAGGCCCAGAAATGTAGACGAGGAAGTCTCCCCAGCAGTTGGGCAGAGGGCAGTTGTCAGCGGTGCCTCTCAGGACGCTGGGTGGCCTGGGCACGCCCTTCTCAGAGGCTCCTGGGGGGGGGGGCTGTGTGGCCAATGGCAGTAGGGAAGATTGGCAAGGGTCCTTCTCTCCAGGGGATTTTATTTTATTTTGTTTTTATTTCATCTCTTTTTCTTACTTGACCTACCATTAAGACAATCTATAACAAAAAGAATAGAGTGTATTAGCACGCACGGTATAATCGGACTGGTAACCTGGAAACCACACCAAATGGTCCTTTGGCCACCACTGCTTTCTAGAGCACGTCTCATGAATTCTCTTACCAAGCCCCAAAATGATGACTTCCGAAGCCCTACCAACTAAGACAAATTATGCCAATTGTGATTTCTCACATATAACTTAGATTGCACAAAGATGAAGCTTTAAATGTGGCAATTTTTAAGTGTAGACTTATCTTAACATTTCTTAGGCTGAGAACTACAAAAGGGAGTTAGAAAGCAAGCCAGGCCCCGTGGTGCGGGGAGGAGCTGGGTCTCTGGCTCAGTGTGGGCCCGCAGGCGGCAGGTGGTTCAGGCGGGAGGTGAGCGGGGGTCTCATGAAGCCAGTGCAGAGGGTGGCTTGTGACGCTCCGCCCGTGCGGCGGTCTACCCGGAGCAGAGGGCCAGAGGCTCCCGTCCCGTCAGAGAGAACAAGGAGGATGCTGCCTGTCCTGGCGTCATTTTAAGTGTACTTTGACATCCCCAATTTTAAAATAAAATGCTGCCTTAATCCAAGACGAGGAGGCCAGCAACCAGCTGCTGTACTGGCCTCGCTGCATGGAGACCTCGCATATTCTACCTGCGATGGCATTTGGGGGGTCCTGGAGGCCATGGGCCGTGACGGCACGGACTCCGGTCTGTGTCCGTGGGGGAGACACGCAGCACCTGCACCCCGCCCTCCTGCTACAGCGCCGTGTGGAGGCGCAGACTTGCAGCCAACAGTCCGACCTCAGAATACATGGGGGTATCGCCCACAAACCCCAAAATGTCAGCGCAATCCCTCCTGTCCAAGAAACCTGCTAAAATCTCTCTCTCTCTCTCTTTTTCTTTTTATGAGACAGGGCCTCGCTCAGGCTGGAGTGCAGGGCTGCGATCATAGCTCACTGCAGCCACTAACCCCTGAGCCCAGGTGATCCTCCTGCCTCAGCCTCTGAGCAGCTGGGACTACAGGTGCCGCCACACCTGGCTGAGAAATGAGCTAAAATTTTATCTTTCGCAGCAATGTGCTGGGGCCGGCTCACGTCACTCCTGAGACCTGATTGAATCTCTTCCCTTCCCCGGGGTAAGTGATGCCACACCGATGACTTCAGGTCAGCGGTTGCTGGCTGGGACGTTGGCATGATGACATCTGGCAAACGTTACAACTTAGGGCTTTTTCTCCCCAAGACATTGGGCTTTTAATCCCCTGGCGTTGGGGATACAATGAGGTTCAGAGCTGATATTTCGGGGTACCTGCTACCGGTGGGCACCAGGCTTGCTGTACACAAACTGTCACCTTTAACCCCAACCGTGGCTTCTGTCTGGGAGGCAGGTATTAAGGCCCCAACTTTTCAGACGAGGAAACTGAGGCTAGAAGGAGCTAGTGGGTTGTTCTGGATGTGGCCAGGGAGGAATGAGGGTTCAAACCCCAGTCTGGACGCTTAGCGGTGGACGTTTCCTCTAAGAGACTTCGGTAGAAACTGTTAATAACGTCGTTACACAATTGTTTGCACCTGCCTGGGGCCGGGACTTCAGAGCTGGGACTGGTCTGCTGTGGGAGCCGTCTGGCGCCTCGGCCCCCAGGGGCTCGGCCAGAGTGAGTGTCCCCTCCTCCCCAGCCCACCCGTGGCTGTGCCGGGACATTCCAGAATTCAGGAAGGACAATGCAGTAGTGCTGTCCTATCCGTGTCCTTCTAGACCAAGGTCAGTGAACTTCTGTAAAGTGTCAGGTAGTAAATACCTCCCGTCTTGAGGTTTCTGTTGCAACCACTCACCTCTGCTCTTCAGTGGGAAAGCAAAGCAGTCACAGAAGAAGACAGATGGGTGTGATGTGTTCCAATAAAACTTTATTTACAACATCAAGGGGCGGCTGCATTTTCCTTGCAGACCGTAGATTGCCAAATCGTACTTTAGGCCATAACACAGGTCACCAAAAACTCAAAATATACATTTCCCCCAAGGGGCTTGATGGAATTTCCATTTTTTTCATTTTGAATGAAAATAGGATCTGTAAACAATTTCCTCCTGAAATTTCTTCTCCCTCTCACCAAATACCCAAATCAGCGACGGTGAGAGGCGAGTCTCCTCCGATTCATACAATCGAGTGGGGCCTTCGAAAGCGTCAACCCAACAAGTGCCCACCCGGTGCCCAGGCCGTGCGAGGCCCCGACAGAGCGCTGAAGCCCCGGCTGCTGTGGCCCCATGGGGGACTCTCTCCACGTGCAGGGGTGTGGACGCCCAGGGCAGCCATCGCTCCCGCTGCCGACCCCGGCTCTGTCGGGTTTCCGTTCTCCTACCAAGGCAGCGAGGAGCTCCCGCAAGCCCCTCCCCTCCCCCACTCGTGGGTCGTAGCGGCAGCAGCGCTCGCTTCCGCGGTTCTCTCGAGGCCAGAGCACCCACCAGGCACGGGGGATGCGAGTCGCCCACGCCTCGCTCTCGTGCTGCACCGGGCACGTCACAATTGCTCGCCCACTTTGCTCGCGACGACATGAATATTGAGCCAGCCTTATCAGAAGCCAGAGGAAATAGTGAAGCTGAGTCCTGCAGACCCCCAGCCCCCCGAGGGCCGCACGTCAGGCCGTGGGCTTTTCGTTGCGTCTCCCAGCAAAAAACGAACGCCGCAGTGTGGCTTCTGGGAAGAGAGCTCCAGGGCAGGGGCAGGGGCAGGGGCACCGACTGTGTCCCAGCAACCAATGCAGGCATCATTTCATAAAACATATGAATAAGTGCCGTTCGGGGTCAACCCGTCTCCGGGGCAGGGGCAGGGGCACCTACTGTGTCCTGACAACCAATGCAGGCACCATTTCATAAAACGATGAATAAGTGCCGTTCGGGGTCAACCCGTCTCCAGGGAGCACCGTGGGATAATCCTCTAACGGATGCGGCGAGAAGGAGCCCTGGGAAGTCTGGCTGCACTCGCCTCCCAGCGGGACTGGTGGCTGCAATTCTGCGGCAAAGAATGGCGCTTCAGAGAAGAGAAGCAACTCGATGTTCCAGAACAAAGTCGCCGGGCCGGATCCCGCTCCAACTGTCATTCTAGAGACAAGAGTGGGGTCTGGGAGGCGAGTCTGGCGGAGGCCGTGCGGGCGGACGGGCTGGCTCCGAGGGCGGGCCGTGCGGGCGGACGGGCTGGCGGCGCAGCCTGGGCACCAGGCGCCGTTGCCGAGGAACGGGCGAAGCGAGGACTCCCGCGGCGTCTCACGTCACAAGTGCTCTCCTCTTTTGGCGCGGAGGGGAGGTTCCAGGGAGAAGCCAGACACAGACACGCTTGGTTCTCACGAGGTCCCAAGCCCTGTGGCCAAATGGGTGGCCCTGGTGGACTGGCGCGTCACCCCTCACCTCCCCCAGACTGTGCTGAGATTCTGTCCTTAACAGATCTGAGCCGGCGTCTCCCCAGCTCCGTCAAGGGCACCGGCTGCTTTTCCCTCCAAACAGCAGCCCTCGCCAGCCCTCCGCCGCGGCCGGCGCGGGCACCCTTCTGCCTTGGGAGCTGCCGGGACGGCTCCCCGTGGGGCCCTGCACTCCGGCCGCCCTCCACGCGGCTTGTCGGAGAACTTGCCAAGCAGGTGGCTGTGCCACCTCCTGCCTTTGCTCTGGGCGCCTCCCCGGCACCCTCCGTGGGTCACAGGACCGTCCTGTGGCCTTGGCTGCCCTCCCAGCACCGTGTCCTTCCACCCTCTGTCCCACCTCCGTCCCTCCCGCAGGGCCCGAAACCATGCTGCTTTGTGTCCCCCAGGCCCTGTGGGTGCAGCCTTCCTCCTGGTCTCCTCCTCTGGAACCCTCCCGTCTTTCCAGACTCCGCCTGCCTGTCCCTCCCGGCAGGTCCCCGTGGCACCCCAGCCCCTGCTCCTCCCTGGCGACTGCAGTGGGCGCCGGTACCGCAGGCCTTGCCCTCGCCAGCGGCTGCGTCTCTTCATCCGGGGCTTTCTCTGACTATGCTCTCGCCCAGCAGGTCAGAAGTGCCCAGGGCGGCCCTCGGTCCTCCTATCTTGGGAGTCATGTAAATACCTGGCTCCCTCTGCCCGCAGGCAGGGCCACCGGGGGTGCGTGCTCCACTTTGGCTGCTGGAGTCCCCCAGTGGGGTCGGCTCTGCTTTCCCAGAGTGGTAGCTGGTAAGTAACACACCCTTCCCGGTCCCCCCTTCCTTCCTGTCTCGCTCCTGCTCCCCTCTGCCAGAGCCCCCTGCGACGCCCTCCCAGATAAACTACTGGAATCCTCGAATCCTGCTCCGGGGGCCCTTTGTCGTGCTGTTGGGGTTCCTGCCCCAAGCCTCGCCGGGTGGGTGAGCCCCGGAGTCCTCAGCGGGGTGTTGCCCGCCCCACCAGGGGGTGCGTCCCGTCTCTAGCACGCGCCCCGCCTGCCGTGGCCAGGCCCCCTAGGTGAGTGGCGGAGGACGGAAGCAGGGCAGGATGCTCAGCTCGCTGCGAGGACTGCGGACAACAGAGACACGCTGGCCTCTGGGGCGCAAAGGTGCCTGATGGTTTGAATGCTGGACAGACAGCGGTCGGTCCTGGCAGGGACGGTCTTCGTGATTCTCTCCTGTCTCTTTCCAACTGTGTGATGAGTGTCACCTTCCCTGGACCTGCAACCTGCGGGGTGGGTGTGGAGAAGGGGGGCCCTTATCTGTGAGCACATTGGCCATCTCTACCCCCCGCTCCCGCTAGAGAAATTCACAAGCTCCTTGGCATCTGGGATCCCTGCTAGAAATACAGCCCCGAGGCCAGCTACACCTCATGACTTTAATTAAATCGAGAATGATCTCTCACCTGCAAGATAAGCCCCCAAAAAAGAAAAGGCCGTGAGATGTCCTTCACTTCCTTCTTCCTGCTTTAGATCTCTGTTGTGAGCATTTAAAAAAAAAAAAATCAAGGTTATTTATTGACCGAGAGCCCCCAGCACAATTTTCTCCGTTTTTTTAATGATCATTCTTATTACTATGGAAACGGTACCCAAACAAACAGAAATTAGTCACAATTTTCTGCTGTCAAAGTACACTCGCAAGTTTGGGCAGCTGAAGCGAATCCCCGGGAATACTTGAAAAGTTATATGATCGTCTACACGGCGCGCTAATGGCGCCAGAGCAAGCGGCTTTCATCGCCGCCGCCACCCTTGGCCTCGTGGAGCACTTGCCGCAGGGAGGGAGGCCGCGGCCGCTGTCTCGCTAACGGGCAGGGGGCTGCTGTGAGATTTCAGGTTATTTCTGCAATTTCAGATAATTAATTCTCTGACATCGAAAAGAACGATGCTATGTAGGGCGAATGGGTAGGCAGAAAAAACTGCGGCAGAAAGATGATCTGTGAGGTCCGTGTGCAGCTTAGGGACATGATGACGGGACAGAGGGAGGAACACCCCCAAGACACCAGGGTGTATTTGCTCCTCCTCCCCGGGCTGGGACACTCGCCGGGGGTTATAAAGGAAGGAGATCTGTGTGACCTGATGGGGGCCGAAGAATTTTAGCAGCCCAAGGCCACTCTCAGATAACAGACACAATTCTAGAGGGAAGCGGGGTCAGCAGACCACAATGCTAAAAAATGCAAAGAGACAAAGAGACGGGACTTCCTTAGTTAATAGGATTTTATTTTAAAGCATCTTCCACTCCCAACCCTGTCTGCAACTCCTGCTGCGTCAAGCAGTCTCCGCGGTCAGCCGGGTGATGAGATGTTCCTTAAACGAAAGCTGGGAGTGTCGTGTCGAGTCGTGAATAACGACAGTGAGGATGATGGCGGCACCGCTGACACACGGCCGCGCGGTTGACAAAGCTCGTTCGCGTGCCAGGCGTCTGTGAGTCACAAGAGTCGGCGAAGAGAATCATTTCACAGGTGAAGCAGCGGAGCGGTCTGCTGAGGGGTATCTCAGAGGTTAATCTGTCGTCACCGATCCAAGAACTGGTTTTCCATTAATAGTTAGAAAGTCTCCCTGTACATCACACGTCGTTCTTGTTAATGTCATGGGCAAATTTGGGATGCTTTTCACTTTTTGGAAATCGCTTATCAGGTTTAATTCATGGGAACCACACGATTTGGGAGAATTTCCCATTGGGTATTTGGGAGAATTTCCCAATGGGTCATCGCGATTTTCCTCCACCGTCCGCCTCCTTCCACGCCTGGTGCCGTGGTGGCTGTTAATATCACAACGCAACTAGCTCCTGGCTTTGCCAAGCTGTGCCCAAACGCCGGTGAGTTGACCTGGGGGAGGGGAGCTGTCTGATCCTGGAAGCCTCCCGGGGGGATTTGCAGAGGAGACACGGAACGATCTTCACCGACACCACCCAGAAGACCTTATTTTTTGCAAATTTTACAGAAATGTATAACCACAGGAGCACATTGCTAGGGCTCCTCCTCGGGCCTGGAGGAAGCCCCTGCAGATGAGGAGAGTCAGAGGTCCACCTCCGCCAGGTGGATGTGCACCTGTGGGGATGGTGCATCGGGAAGGGTGGGGAAGGAAACAGGGGAGGCCCCTGCCTTAAACCAAACCAAGGCACGCGGTTTCTTCTTGAATACGCGAGAAAAGCAGACACATCGCTGCTCCTTGGTGGTGAAATGGCAGCAACTCTTGGCTGGGCATAAGAACAGGTGTGATCTGCTCTTCCCCAAATACGTACATACGGATCTGATCTTTGTGGTCGTGAGGATTTGAGGAGATGCCTGGAGCTGGGAGTGGGGAGGGGATTCACTGCGAAAGGGCATAGGAAGTCCTCCTGGGGGTGAGGGAAATGCTCTGAAGTTGGATTAGGGTGACGGCTGCACACGTCTGTAAAGTTAGAAGCTATTTAGTCTTATGCTTGAAATGGGTGAATTTTCCTGCATGTAAGTTACTCCCTAATACAGCTCTTAAAAAATAATTTGAGGGGTTGGTCATTCCAACATCACTTGGTGTTTCTCCAAGTGTGGTCCAGGAGTTGCAGGGGTGTTCTGTGCTGTTCTGTTCTTTCAATACAGTTTCCTGGGCCCGCCCTGCCTCCCCGGCCAGACGCCCTGGTGTGGAGCTTGAGTCCTGCCTGGCCTGCAGGTGTCCGGGACGATCCGCACAGGTACCGACATCTGAGAACCAGCTCTGTCCGGTGAATCAGCCAAGGTGGTCACCAACCAACAGACTCACACCGAGTTCTTCACCCAGACCACTCCACAGCTCTGTCTCCTTCCAGAACCTTTGCACAGGTACAGGTGAGGGGTGCTGCCGGGGGAGGCCCACCTGCCCCTGCACGACCTGAGCACCAGCACCTCCTTGACTTTGCACCCTCGGCCCCGCCCTGTCCCAGCTGGGCTGTGTCACAGCAGCACGTCCAGGAAGGAGACAGTGGCCGGTAGCTGGACGCTTCTCTCACAACTGGGGCGTGCAGATTTGGAGCAATTCAGATGTAAAAACAGGAAATCCTTATATTTCAGTTAGTATGACTGACTTTCTGGGAGAAATATTTTCCTTTCAAAATCAGAAGAGAAGAAAGAGTGGGAAACACCACTGAGAAGCGTTTGCTTGGACTGGTGGCCAGAACTTTCTTCTGGATACTCGAGGCCGCAGCCCCCGCTGAGCTGCCGCAGTCAGTCCCGTTGGACTGAGCAGTTAACAATAAAGAGTTCGGACAAGTTAGAGAGGAAGTTAATTTACCCTCTTGCTGGAACATTTCATTAGATCAGGGGCTCCTTGTCTTTCACGCTGCTGAGAAACTGGAGAGAGCAGGGAGGGAGGTGCCCGCTCAGAGCCTGGCAGGCCGGCCCCCTGCGCCCAGGTGATAGAGGAGCTGGTTGGGGTGGGCGTGCTCTCCCCCCCAATCCTCCGCCAGCCCTGCCGCTGCCCACGCTACCTGCAGGCTGCTTGGCCTTCCGTTCACGTGCTGGCTGAGATTCCCCGTACTCAGGAGAAAGGACCCCATGAGAGGACACAGTGGCTCAGACACCAGCCGAGTGTTGGGCAGAGAGGGGTTCAGGCCCCTTGCACCTTGTTAGGAGGGAGACCGAGGCAGTGGGTCAGCGCCCGCGTGGCCGACGCGGGGCAGGGATCCCAACTCTCTTCTCCAGGCTGAGCGCACACCTCAGCGTGCCAGCGGGGGCAGGGCCGAGTCCGTGGTGCCCCAGGGACTCTCACCTGGGGTTCCCGTCCCTGAAGCCCGGCTGGAGGGCTGAGCTCTGCTGTCGGATAACCCCGGCTCGAGTTTCAGCTCGGGTGTCAGCAGCGGCGCCGTGTTTGGCTGCTGCCCAACGGCGGCTCCTTAGAACCTCCCTGCGGAGGCAGCGCCGATGCCCAAGTCACGGTCCTCAGCTGCAGGTGAGGCTGTTGTTTCTCCCCCCCCAGCCACGTGACAGTGTCTGGACACGTTTTTGGTTGTCACTCTGCGTGGGTGCCACTGGCAGCTGGAGTGGGCGGAGGCCAGAGAGGCTGGCGAGTGTCCCGCACACAGAGACGGCCGTCTGGTCCAGGCCCCGGGCGTGCCGAGGCCGAGAGACTCAGGGAAGAGCCTGCCACAGGACACACGGCCCTCCCGAGACTTTTCATCAGGTGTGAAGCTGGCTTCCGCGCTGTCCCGCCACGGCCCTGTTGAACTCAGTGCAACCGAGTCAGGAATGAAAACGGGAAAGGTGTGGGCAACGTTTTTCACACCAAAGGGGGCTTGCCCAGGAGTTTCTGCAAGCTTGAATGTGTTGTCGAAACGTCTCCTTTTGTGGGTTGAAATGAACCGAGGTTATAGGACCTAACTCTACGCATGAGAACCAGCTGGCTGCGTGGCAGAGGAACCAATTATTGAGAACTCTCGGTGGGCCCAGGGCTCTGGGGCTTTGCGGAGAAATAAATAAACAGCCTGTGTGCTGCTCTTGCCCCTAAGGAGCTCACAGTGTAGCCCGGGACACTCGCGCTTGGGTCAGCTAACCAGCAAGTCAGCGTCTGCTTGCTTCTAACTGCAGGGAAAAGGTGAGGTGGCTGCTGGGCGGCTCCTTGCAGGAGGGAGGGGGCAGGAGAGGGCTGTGCCGTCGGGCGCCCTGGTTGCAGAGTGGCCCCTCTGCCCAGCACAAACTCTGCAGCCGGGAGGAAGTCAGAAGGCAGTTGGAAAGAACCTTCCCTCCCGAGCGACTGTCACTCCGTCTCTGAAGAGGCTGGGAGGCCAGGGGTGTGGAATTAGTGTTGACAGGAAGCCTGGCTTCAAGTCGAGTGGGCAGCCCATTTAAATGATAATAAAATACTAACCGAACGGGCAGATCCGTTTGTGTGTTGGTTTCTGAAACGAAAGAAGTGGCCTGCCTTCCCTGTAATTGCTGTCAGGTTCTCAGCAATCCTGTTTTCAGAACTCTCCTTTTAATGCAGCCGTGAAAATCGTTACCAGGCAACACGCGGGGCTCGCGCGGCGAGAACCCGGAGCAACTGACATGCGGACTTCGCATCCAGAGGAGGCGGCCGCGGCACCAGCCCCGAAAGCACCGAGTGGTGTCAGCTGCTCTGGCTGTTCTTAGGGCGAGACCACAGAGCCAAGAACACATAAATAAATAAACAGAGGCGTCCTCTCACCCGGAGAACCGCACTCCGAGGATCCGACTTGGTTTTGCTGCAGAACGACTGCAAGGAAGGGCGGGTGTTTCTCTCTTTGTCTGGAAGGCTGTGCCCATTTCAGTCCTGGCCACCAGAAGTAGAGGGGGACCCTCCTGGGGCGCTACGGTGCATCCAAAGACACGGGGGCCCCACCTCCAGGCCAAGCCCTGCAATGGCTCGGTCACAGGGGGCCTCCAACTCAGCTAGATCTTCTCGGCAGGTGGCCTGGAAACTGACAGCATTCCCGCCAACCTCCCCGTCTCCGTCCCAGCTCCTGGTGCTCGGCTGACCAGTCCTCCGTTTGGCGCTTGCTCTGGTTTTTGGCGTTTACGGACAGCTTTCTGTTACTTTCAGTGCCATGATCCCTTTCCGTTGGAAATGGTGCCTTCAATCAGGGCCCTCAGGGGGTTGCTTCTTAGCCGTGGTACCTTCTCCTGGGGCAGGTGGAGCCTGCTCAGGGGTCCCTAATTCCATAACCCCCCCCCCCAGAAACACAAACTCGGTGCTTGTGGGTTCAGCACCAGGCCTTCAAAGGGGAACTTGATCCTTGTCAATATCCTATGAAAGATGTGCGTGTGTGTGTGTGTGTGTGTGTGTGTGTATGCACATATATATATGTTATTTTTTTCTGGTACGAAGTAAAAGTCATGCTATCAAAACATGGATCCATTTGTCTCCTACATGCATCTTGTCTACCACTAGTAGTGGGTCACTTACTAACAGCGGAGTCCGCATGCAGAGTGAGATTCTAGCGCCTCGCCGGTGGGACTCTGGGCCCCCGAGATACACGATGGAGCCTCTGCCCAAACCCAAGCCAGGGGAAACAGACACGGAGTGAACAGAGTGGTAAGAAGTGCTCTGAGGAGACGCAGGCGCGGAGGGGCGAGGGCCCAGGCGGTGTGGAGCAGGATGCCCAGACCCCTGCTCAGGACGGGCCTTTCCGACAAGGAGGCACCTGAGCAGCAGAACCTGGCCGCAGGGAGACGAGGGAGACGCCCGTCAAGTCGGAGGGCGGGGCAAGTGCAAAAGCCCTGAGGTGAGAGAGGGACGGCGCGCTTGGGAAGCGGCGGGGCAGGCGGGGTGGCAAGTGTGGCGGGGGTGGGGGAGCGAGCGCCGCCGTGAGAGCCACAGGCTCGTGGAGACCAGATGGCGCAGCCTGTGGGTCGTGCCCCTGGATTGGACTCTGAGCACATGGTGGGTGGGGTGGGGGGACCCTCTGCTTTGGGCAGAGGAATAACATGCTCGATACAAGACCTGCGTTTCCAAAGGACCACGGGCGCTCTGGGCGGAGACTCCACGCTGTGAGGCTGCGTGAGGAGGCGGGGGCGGCCCCGGCACTCCGGGCGCCTTCTGCACGCAGCGCCGTGGACACCGGGCCCAGCGCACCCTGGGCCTTCGGGGCTCAAGACATTTTAATTATTTTAAAAGTCAGAAGCAGCAAAGGCATACAGTGCAGCCATTGTATTTGTATGTCTTTATACCAATTATATTTATCTTTATACCAATACAATTGTAAAATATTTACATGTGTTTTCTACACACATGCATATAAACATATGTGTGCACATGTGCAAAACATCCTAATGACTGTGTTGTCGTTGTAGATATGTATGAAGTGGACAGACAGACGGATGAGAGACAGAGTCGATGAAGAAGGCGCCACTGAGGCAGAAATGACCGACTAGGACCATGACAGTGCCACAGTGACTGGGTGACTGTGGCCGGGCCCGGCGGGGAGAGGAGGGCGGGAGGAGGACGCAGAGTCCTGAAATACCTTGCGGGGAGCTCCGAGCACCCTTGCCGACCCGTTGGCTGCAGGGTGTGAAGAAAGGGAGGCGCTGGGGCCGAGTTTGGGGCGCCCTCCGCCGGGGGGACCCGTCTCCCCTCACTGGGCATCCCGTGACAGTTGGTGTCAAGGGACCTGAAGCCGGCTGAGCGCGGCTCCCTCCGGGCGGAGCGAGGTCTCGGGGCACAGCCAAGCAGGCAGCAGGCGCAGGGAGCCGGTTCCGGTTGGTAGGAGGAGCTGGTGCCATTCCAGGTGTCCCCCGGGGACCCGGCGGTGCCCCCCCCCCGGGTGCTGTGACGCCAGCGTGCAGATGCGCAGCGCTGCCCAGGGAGGGGACAGGGCTCCCATCCCGACGGCGGCCTGGTTCTCCCCGGTGTCAGCCCCTTGGAGTGTGGACACCCGGCCCCTCATAGAGCGCCCGGACTGAGACCACGCGTGAGTGTGGCCGTCGTCCCGTCCGGAGCCTGCTCCCCTCCTGCCACTCTTAGCCAGGATTCCCAGTCCCTCCCGGCGCCTTCGGAGGACGTGGGCTCCTCTTGCCCCGGCCGGCTTGGTGCGGAGCAGCCGGGAGACATCACTGCTCGCCCTGTCGCCTGTGCTCCGCGCTGTCCCGGCTCCTGGCTGTGGCTGCAGCGTCCTGCCCGTCTCCCTCCAGCCCCGTGGGCAGGTCTGGCGCGGCTCAGACGGGAGTGGCGAGTCCCCGCAGGTGATCGGGCCGCTTTGCTGGCACCAGGCTCGGCTTCCAAGAGCCATGGAGATTTTCATTTCAAGTCCACTTTGTTTCCCTTCTGCCAAGTCCGAATCGCAGGGTAAGGCGTGTTTGGAAAACCCAGTCCCACCCCGGGCTTGCGCAGCGCTCATGGATATTTCAACGCGGTGTATGGCCTTGTCCTTTAAAAAGAGTCTCTCTCTCTCTCCCAGCCCTGCAGGGCGCCATGCGCCGGTTATGAGAACCAGGTGTCTCCTGGCGTAGATCAGCCAGTAAGTAACACGGTCCAGGACGGCGGCGACAGTGGCTGGGTGCACATCCCAGCCATCGGATGAAGTTGGGGACAAGGACGTCACCGGATGGTGTCCCTCACCCAGTGGTCACTCGAACTGTGCTGGCCGGTGGCCGGGTTTGTGAAATAGCATAAACCTTAGGTCCCCAGAAGACTGAATGGACCCTCTTGGCCGAGGGGACCCCAGAAAGACCCTCGAGCTGAGCTGCCGGCCAGGAGGAGGAGGGAGGTGAGACAGGCCCGCCGTCCTGCTCCGTTTGTAGTTGCTCTTTGTAACGATAAGAGGCTCACTCACTAGCACACTGAGGCCACGCACGGCAAAGCTTACACCACCCTGCTGGCCATCCGTTTGCTGAACAGATGACTTGAGTTTTGGCAAATGCCGGTTGGTTTGTCTCTGATTAACAGACATCCTAAGTTTAGGTTAAAACATACCAAGCCTTTAGACAAAGTTGCATTTCTTTAACCAACTACAAATCAAAGACTCTTCAAGCCCACCTAGAACCTGGAAAGAAAGCCCTAACGCTCGTGTGGAAGGTGGGTGAGGCCCTGGCTCCCTCATGCCGGCTTCGTTCGGCATGTTTACTGCCCCAAGCCTCAGTCTTCACATCTGTAAAATGGGAGCGGGAGGACAGCCGCTTCAGAAAGCCCCGTGTGGTGTGAAAGAAGGGGCTTCTGTAGCACAGCTCCGTAAACAATCGAGCCCCGTGTGTGCTCGAGGTGGGATTATGTTGTCTAACTCGTGTTTGGCCAAGATTCAAAGTATCTTGAATTTGCACAGAGAAACAGCACTCAGGTACGCAGCGAGAAAATTAAAGGGCCTTCTCCACTTTCTAGGAAGCAATCCAGCTAGCAGGTGCCTCCGCCGGGGCTCCGTGCAGGAAACAGTAGCTACCCGAGGTGATGTGAGCAGGACGGGGCTCGATGATGGAGTCTGCGCTCCTGACCTTGCTGGGTGGGGAGGAGAGGGGATGCCGGAGACCTGGGGACTTGCCGGCTGTGGCGAGAGCCCGTGCTGCGCGGTGACCGCCCAGGCGGCTGCCGCCTCCCCTCCGTCACCAAGGCAGGAAGACAGGAGGCTGCCGCAGAGCCAGAACAGCACGTGGAAACCGAGATCGCTTGCTTGGGCCACTGGGCTCGGGAATGTGCTGTCTCGTCATAGCCTCGAAGACACTGGGACCTCGCCCTGTGGCCACGGCTGCTGCGGCGTCCTCCCCACCCCTGCTGGGCTAGCGGCCTGACGCCCACGCCCGCAGAAACCGGCCAAAGACAGCAGGAAGATCCCTCCCTCTGTCTCACATCTACCGGAGAGCACCTGCCGACAGACCTGATAGCAAATCTCGTCTCCCCGCAGCTGTGGGTGCAAGGCGTGCGGGCTGCCTATTGCGGCCTAACCGACCGCCGCAAACGGTGCATTTACCTTCTCTCGGCTTCTGTGTGTGGGCCGGGGGTCCCGGCCGGCAAGGCTGGTCTCTGTCTCAGTGTCTCACGTGGCCACCATCGTGGCGTCTCAGCCAGGGGCTCAGGGGCTCGTCCCAAAGTTCAGCTGGGGAAGGAGCAGCCTCCCGGCCCAGGTGGGTGCGGGCAGAGTCCGGTTCCTCCAGGCTGCTCGACGGGGCTCAGCTCCTTGCTGGGTGTTGGCGGGAGGGACGGGGGGCTCCTCGGTGCCCTGCCACGTGGACCCCACCCCCCAACGCAGTTCTTATGCTGTGAAGCCTGCAAGTCGAGAATGCCGGGGAGAGTGTGCCAGCGGGTGAGGCTGCGGTCTCACATAACCTAATCAAGGAAGTGACACCCCATCACGTTAAGTGCAGCTTCCATCATCCTACTGGCTAGATGCAGGTCAGCAGGCCACCTCCCAGGTAAACACCACGGGGCAAGGACCGCCGGGGCCTTCGTGCTGTCTGCGCCCCACACGAGCGATTCTTGGTTTTCCAGCCGTGGCGGTCCAGGAGGAACTCAGGACGGGGCTGGGGAGGGATGCTGAGTGCCAGGTGGCCACGTCCGTCGGGAGGAAGAAAACAAAACACACACAGCAAAGCAAGGACCGTCCGGCTGTCCTGAAGCCGGTGGGGGCCCTTCCAAACACGTCTGGTGACAGGCAGGGCCCGGCAGGTGGGCGGTCCGGAGCGAGCAGGCTGCGCGCAGGGTGGGGGCGGGGTTGTCCGCAGCAGAGCGGGAAGGAGTCGCTGCTCGACCCGGGGCGGCGTCGGCACCAGGGCCTTCCTTGCAGACGCGGCGCGCGGTCCGCCGTCCAAGCCCCGAGTCCCGTCCTGACAAGTGGGAATAAGGACAGTCCCCACCAGCTGGGGACGGGAAGAGCCGGTCATGACTTACGAAATGTTAATTGCCTCGCTACTAATTAAGCAATTAGCACGTTGCCCAGCACATTGCACGCACAAGAACACACGGGCTATTTTTATTTCACAGTCCGAACGAAGCCCGCTTTTCCCAGATGGGGAGACCGTGGGCCAAGTGCCCACGCGCTGGTGGGGGGGAGGGGCCCCGAAGCTGGGCTCTTGACGCCCATCCGCTTTCCCGTGCACCCCGGGAGAAGTTTCCAGTAGCACAGACGTCCTTTCCCAGGGCGTAGCAGGTGGAGACGTAAGAGATCTCTGCTTTCGCAGTTCACAGTGAGTGCACCTTGATGAGGCCACAGGTGTGCCTCCAGGGCTGCTGCCTGGGCACAGGTGGGCAGCCGTGCCCCCAGCACACTGTGGGGTCTCCGGGCCCAGGTCACGTGGTCAGGGACGCCCCCAGGTAACTGCCTCTGCCTGAGACGGCCTGGGATTCCATCAAAACGGCCTGAGCAACCATAAATTCATCTGTTTCCTGTTCACATAAAGATTTGGCCTGGCCTCTCCACCTCGCTTATTGGGTTCACCAATGGGAAAAATAGCCCGTGTGGGTCAGATGTCGCGTTAACCGGCCTGAAAGGGACGATACTCACAATCTGGCTGCTGTCCAGGTTCTCAAGTCCCGCCAGCTCGGGTTTGCTCCCGGACTAGCAATAGGGGCAGCTGGACGGGCGGGCGTGAGCACTGGCGTGGGAGGACAGGGACGGCTGGCTGCGCCCACCCTGTGCCCCAGAGCCGCCAAGGCCGGCACCGTCGGGGTGCTCTCGGGGCTGGCCCAGGTGCCGCCCGTGGGGGGCCGGCTCCCAGCGGCGGTGTGGGTGGGAGCCTTTCCTCCCGCTGCACCTGCTGTGCCAGCTCCTTGGGCTCCTGGACGCCGTCCGTCACCCGAGCGCACAGCTGGGGTGGCCCTGGCAGGCGGGGAGCCGGTGGGGGGGCCCACGTGCTCTCAGGGAAGCTCTGCCGGCCTCTCCTGGGAGGGCTGTGCACACTGTCCCTGGGGAGGTGACGTCCCAGCGTGGAGCTCAGGGAAGAGCTTGCTAACCTCTGTGTTCAGATCGGAATGGGTGGAGGGGGAGGTGGCACCCCCGACTGCACCTGGGACTCAGCCAGGGAGTCAAAACCAGAGCTCTCCTCAGGCATCCTCCAAATCCTCTGTTTCCTCTTTTAAAAATTTCAAAATATTAAGGGGGTACAAATATTTTAGGTTACAGGGATCACTTTTGTAATGCTTGAGTCCTGGCTAAAGGTGTGTCTGTCCCCCAAATAGTGTTCACAGTGCCCGTTAGGTGGGTTCCTTCCTCTTCTCCTCCCAGCACCCACCCCCATGCCCCGTCGATTGATTTCCACTGGGTCTACCCCCGTGCAGGTGCTGCTCATCGTCAGTTCCCACGAGTGTGCGTGCATGTGGCGGTCGTTCCTCACCCCGGGGTGGGGCCGGAGCATTTGCATTTTTCAGACCTGCCCCCGCGGCGTGCGGGCGGCTGGCTGGCATGGAGAAGAAGTGAGGCAGTGAGCCTGGGCTAGAGCCCTAGGCGTTGCTTGAAACACTCCCTATATGCGTGTTGTTAAAATGCCTGTCCCCAACGAGCACTTGTTTATCGTATTTATTATCAGGCTCAAAGCTGCCGATACAGTGATGGAGAAGACCCCCCCTCCTGGCTCCGGGTGCTCAGGTGGCTTCCAGGCCAGGGGCACTTGGAGGGACACAGCTGAATTCAGCTCCAAGTGGCCGGCCTCTGCCCAGGAGGACAGGCAGAACGGGTGTTGCACGAGTTTCATCCATCGCAGGTATAATCCGTTTAGGCCACAAGGGGAGTGACTTCAGGGGAGACCTGCTGTGGGGCGTGACAGTCACCGCTCCCACGCTGGGGACCCTGTGACTCTGAAGGACGTGCATGGGTCTGGCATCTGCCTTGTGCAGATTTGTCTGTAGTGACCCCGTCACAGGGTGCAACAGGTGGGGGGCTGCAGCAAACAGAGCGCCCGGCCCGTGTGTCTACCGGGAGGACCCGGGTGGGCTCTGCAGCATTTCCAGGGGCGGCAGGACATGCAGACAATTCAGGGGCGTGGTTTAGTCCCTCCCTGTGGACAGGAGGTCTCCGGCGTCCACCCGGCAGCCTGTTCGTGCTCATGGGGCACCGACCTGTGGATGTGGAGGCAGGTGACTTGAGGGTGGGGGGGGGGCTGTGGGCCCAAAGGCAGCTTCTTGTGCTTAGTGAACTCGGCTGCATACGGCACGCGCCCTTATCTGTAAAAGTGGGAACAGTGACACCGCACCTTGGCATCACTGGGCAGGCTGGAGCTGAGCAGAGCACCAGTCTGTAAAGAGGCGGACACATAATTTGCGCTTAACCAACGGCAACTGGAGTTCCATTCGTACCAGCTGCCTATGGCCTCAGTAATGCCACGCAACACACCGTCCCAGCACCCGCTGGCTAGAAAGAACCACCCGCCACACATCGTCTTTCCCTGAGTTACTGGTTGGCTGGGCAGCTGTTTGGATCCAGGCCTGGCTCGCTGACTCGCCGGGTTGGCTCGCTGTATCTGCAGCCAGCCTGCAGCCGGCTGGGCGCTGCTGGCCCGGGGTGGTTCCGGAGCCAGTCTCCGCTCTCCGGCAGGCATGGTTGCCTTGCTTCCCGGTAGGAGAAGCTGAATGTGCCCCCGCAGTGGTGGCAGAGGACAATGAGAGTGAGTGTCTTGGCCAGCCACGTTTGCTCACATTTGCTGGCCAAGGCAAGCCACCTGGGTGAGCTCACAGCCAGTGGGACAAGGGTGGGGTGGGGACACGGCAGGCCACGAATCAGGTTACCGATGCAGCCACTTGGCCTTCACAGGAGAGAGGACTCTAAATCGGGGGATATTCTACAAAGCTCACGTGTCATCTCTCCTCATCCTGACCGAGGGGCTGCCTCATTCGGCGGCAGTGGCCGTGAGACATTGCAAAACCGAACGTCACCTGGCGGCCTGGATCAGAAGGCTACGGGGGCTGGGAGAGCGCGGAGAGGGTAGAAACAAGAGTCTAACATTGGACCCAGTCAGTTGCCACGATTAAAAAGCAAACAAAATTATAGGATATGCCTTAGAATCTGTGCAATAGCCTCGCTTCTATAAGACCTTTCACAACGTGTCTGTTGAATGTGCATTTTCTTTTGCAGTTTTCTCAACAGTAAACACTGAAATAATTGAATGTTTGCTGTTCAGAGATGCCTCTTTGCCTGAATTAATAAATGCCTTCCAGTGCTGCATTTGCTTAAGTAAAAACGGTCACGTGCAATGATTCTGCCCGCTGCCAACACGCTGATTGCTCTTCCCTTCCTGGCAGAGTCGGGACGAGGGGTCTTAGCGGGCAGCCCGGCTCTCCCTTGGAACGGCTCATCGGAGGACTAGACCGTGGCTGGTTGGTGGCGGTGGTCCGATATTCGAGATAATAGAAACCCCAGGAGAGCTGAGAGGGTCCCGCAGAACTGGCCTGGCCCCCTGAGCCTCCCAGATCCCTCCTTTTCCCTTGTACGTAGTTGCTAACTCAACGGTCTTCTGGGGGGACTGTGTCTTTGCTTTTGCCTATAAATCGGTCCCACTGATGACTTGAGGGACTTGTCACACTTCCTTGTGACACACGGCCGCCTTTGAGAGAATAATTGCCAGGTTTGGCCAACTCGGGACCTGTTTCCTTCATCTTTGCCTGCTCTCCGGGGATGCCCTAGCTAGTATTTACTTTCGCTTAAAAGACAGCAATTTCTTCTGATGAAATCAACGGATTTCTCTGTGTGCCAAACCTGTTTCATGATATTAAACATTTAAATAAAAAATTATAAACGCACCATAAAATGCTGATGGGGTGATTATTTTTATTTTTTGGAAGGCTGCGGGGATTACTGTGTTGAAGCAGATCCAATCATAGTTCTTGAATTCTGCGCAAAGCTGGGGAACCGGTCCCCACCAACGGTCTAGTGGGTGGCAAGGGCTGGCCCCTTGTCTGGGCGGCTGCCACCCCGAGGAGGAGACGAGATGCTGGGCACGGACGGAGTTTGGGGGCAGTAAGCGCGTGGGTGAAAGGTGAAATGATTCCTCCCAGGCCCTTCCTCACGTGGCCACTGAGCCTTCCGGGATGGGTCTCATCCTGCCCCAGCAGGTGTACCGTGCTCCAGGTCAGCTTGGCTTTCTGGCCAGGGCCTGGCTTTCTGGCAGGTCTGTGTCTGCGCCATGGCTCCGCTGCTCCTAGCTGTGTGATCCGGAGCATCCCGGGAAACCTCTGAAGCCTCAGTTTTGCCTTCTGTGAAACAGGTGAGCAATCACCTTGCCAAACTCACTGGGGGTGCCTGGAAGACCCAGATCACGCCCCCGAGAGCACCCAGTACACCTGTGGGTGTCAGGAGCACCTGTGCCCCAACAGCGCCTTGCCCATCTGGTGTGTTCTGGATCCAGAGTTAAAAAACAACAACAACAATAATGACATACACTCTTTGCTTTATTTGTGGTCGAAATTGCAGATTTACTCAGTGACTTATCAAAGGCCAAGCGGAATTCCAAGCTCAGGTCAGGTAATGGCAGAGTCTGGACCCTCAGTGCTGACTTCCGTCCCCGCAACTGCCATCCGCAGAGCCTGGGTGGGCGGCACTGTTTTTTCTCACCTTAGAAGCCTGTCCGGTCTATCAGTTCTCCGCGGGCTTTTAGCGGACGGGCCAGCTCGGAATTAGCCGAGGGCCCTGGGCCCTGAGAGCCTCTGATCGGGCTGCCGGGCACCGAGGAAGCACTCGCCTGTGATGTCAAACGCCACTCCTCTGTGGCAGGCGGCATGGGACAGGTGTGGGGTCAGGACTGCAAAACAACGGAGCTGAACACCGCCGAGAGGCCGTGCCCCGCGCTCTGTGCGTCCCGGGCTGAGGGGCGTCGCTGGGGTTTCCATTTCACCGTTCTTTCCCGGTTCCGGTTCCCAGCCTGGGGGCCCTTCGCGCAGCCTGCGCCAGGCCGTGGAGCGGAGCCCGCAGAGGAGCCTGGCTCTTAAGTGGTGGGTAAAAGATGCAAATCTGGGCTCTTGAAGTCATAATCCTGTCGGTGACATGGCCTCCCCGTTGCTATGGTGATGATTATGTTATCAGAGGATTCATTTCCTTGGAAGAATGTGTACAGAGACCAGACCAACCCCCAAGAAACAAAAGGCCTTGTGCGTAAACAGTCGTTCTCCCAAATTAAAACAAAACAGATGAAGGGACACATTAGCCAACAAACGTGTGACACTACAGACTCTTTTATTCCAAGTGAAACGCCTTTCAGGTTTTTGAGTTCAAAGCTTGTTTCTGGGCAAACAATGAGCCATCAAAACAAAAGAACAAAAAGGGTGAATTTAATGAGAAATATGACAGAAGACAAGAAGAGCAGAGAAAACACGAAAGTTGACATTTGGCAGATAACAGAGCAGAAAAATATTAAAAGACTTTTAATGACAGGATTACTCTGAAAAAAATACAACTGGGAGAGCAAGAATATTTTAATTATTTTATTACGGGGAGATAGCAGATTAGCTGTCACCTACAAAAAAATTAATCTACACGTTAGAACTAATTTTGGGAAGAAAGTTTTCAAGGGAGACGACTGGGATAGAAGTTCTGGGTTTGTAAGTGGATTTGCACATGGAACTCTCTCCTGCATTGACCATATTGGGTTGTCAATTGACCTTTCAATCTGGCATCGGTTTGGTGTTAGATATAAACGGAAACCTTTGAAAGTTACACAAAGTTGAGTAAGTAAGTATGCTCGTGGAGATTCTGGAGCTGTTTCATTCAAAACAGCTCAAACAAAAACTCCTGTCCCATTCTTCAATTCAAATTCCCCTTTGTACAGGGCTGGCTTGAGTATTGGTTTCAGTCAGCATGGAGCCATTTGTTTGGGATTGTATGTTGTGCCCTCTTTCTGGATCAGAAAATACTCCAGTAGTGTGTTATCCATTAGGAATATTCCGTATTTGTTCATCATCCAAGCATAGAGCCATCTGTATCAGTTAGCAACACTGCAATAATGCTGAGTAACAAACATCCCCATGACCCAAAGGCTTGAAACAGTCAGCATTTCTTTCTCACGCTGAGTCAGTTGGGGAACTGCCTGGCACCAGGGCTGGGCCAGGCTGGGAACCCCTGGCTCCAGGATTCAGGCTGTGCATTGGCTGGGTTCTGTTCTGTGTGCCTTCCACCATCCTTGAACCGCGGCTCCCCAGGGCACAGTTTCTTGCAGCAGCAGTGGTGGTACAGCCGGCTACGAGGAAGCACCAGGTGCCTCCAAGGCCTCGTTCGGTGACAGTGCAGTGGGCATTCAGCTCTGCGTCTGCCAGGGTCCCCCACAGGGCAGTGAAAACACAGCTGCTCCTCCCACCTCGGAGTCCGAGTCAGCAGGTCTGGGGGGGGCGGTTCTGAGAATTGGCGTTTCTAACACACTCCACGCCGCTCCTGCTGTTGCCGGGCATACTTTGGGAACGTCACGATCGATTGTCAGTTCTCTGTGTGTGGCTTGGTTCACTGTGATCGTGGGTGTGGACTTGCCCTTTCTGCTCAGAGTTTGTGTCCAACCTTTCCTGAGCGCCCGCTGTGAGCAGGGTGCTGCCTTGGGTTTGCCATCTGCTAGATGATCTCGTCACATCTGCACAAGCGTGAGCGGCATGGACCCTCCCTGTCGCCATTGCACAGACGAGGAAACTGAGGCTTAGAGGCATTAAGTGACCTGCCCAGATTCAAGGTCAGGGAGTCTGAGTGCAGTGCCTGTCCCCATGTCCACTGCTCTGTCAGGGAACAGGTCCTCTGGGTCTCTCGCCGTCCTTGCAGCCCCCTGCAGCTCTGTGCATACAGCAGGTTCCCAGGTAAAAGTGCACGGAAGGAATGAATCCAAATGGAGCTGCAGTGGATTTCCCTGACTTTGTTTCAAGGGATGATGCCCAGAATAGAGGCTGGAGCTACATCCAAAGGATACAGCGTCCAAGCAGAAACGAGTTGGGCACATTGGATGCCTTGGAACTCGGGCCCCTCTAGCCGTCTTTTTACCCAGAAGTTGAGAGTTTGACTTCCTGCCCTTCCTGCAGGGCCCAGAAAACCCCACCTCACAAACCGAGAGAAACGTCTAGGACCACGCAACCTGCTCCGTGCCCTTCCTTACTCTGCTAAAACCGAGCGGGGCCAGGCACCCTCTGTCCCTCCTTGTCTGGCCCAAGGACACAGAGGACGTCTGTGCTCCGAAGCCCGAATCCGAGAGTGCCACGGCAGGGCTCTCGTCTGCAGTTCGAGCTCCCCGGGGAGGGACCCGTGCGGGTCCCCAGTGCCTCCTCCTCAGCGCTGGGGCCGCCCCGGCAGAAACCGCATCTTCCAGAACGAACCGGCTACACTGTCGCATTGAACAGTCTCCCCAAGAGAAGGTCTCTTCAGGCACACCGTGAAAGTCATTTTGTTCATCACCTAATCGACTGTAATTAATTGAGGAAAATTAAAAAAACACACGCCCAGAAGCAGCAGCACCGCGAGGGAAATGGAGATGGATGGGGAGATCTAGGCGGCGGCGGCGTCCTGTTCTCCCGCTCGCGTAACCCTCGTTACTACGCGACGATCAATCACGCCTTCACCGGCCCTTTTAGCTCCCCGGCTTATCAATGCGAGGGGGCTCACTGCCGATGGCTCTGACGTGTCCCCGATACCGGCGAGGAAGGCGACAGGCGGCCGCTCATCTGCGAGCGCCGCGGCCGTGACGGCGGGTCGATGCGTGTCAAACCACCCTGTTCTTCTGGAAGCCGGACTCTGTTGACAGTAATTAAGCCGTGAGAGTCGGTCTGGCTGAACCCGGGCCATTTTGCTGCAGACAAACACTTCATTGATCAAACATATTTTATTTTTCACATCCATGGACTAGCGACGCTCTCTAGGCACCCCTCGCCGCGTGCACGGGCGTGAGCCTCCCAGGGTCTAGCGCGGAGGCTCCTTCAGACAAACTGCGAGGTCAGGAAGGGGCGTCGGGTGCAGATGAGACGTGCTGGGAGGCGAAGGCCAGCAAGTGTCTCGCGCAGCATCCCGATTCCTCACCCCGCTGGGGGTTGGGGGGCGGCTGGGTCCCACTCGGGGTCCTGACACCTGTCTCCCGGGAGACGGCGTTGCCCTGCGCCGACCGGGGAAGGGGACTACAGGGAGGCTGCCAGAGGCGTCGCCACCCGTTCTGCTCCTCGGCCTGCCGCGCTTTGCCGCGGGGCTGCCGGCTGTGGACTGTTTGGCTGGAGGTCAGAGAGCGGGTGGTGGCGGGAGTGTCCTTTTGCTTCCACTCCCTTCCTGCGGAAGTAGGTGGCCGACATTCCCAGGGCTGAGCAGGACACTCGGGGGGGTGATGTGAGTGTCCGTCCTCGGACCCTGTGGCTGGCATGTGGGGACCATGTGACCACACCTGAGCCCGTGAGACAGGGTTAGGGTCTTGCTTGGGTCATGGAAAGAAAGGTGCAGCCTTGGTGCTTTGCTTCCTTGGTACTGCATTTTCCCCGGAGCTGCCAGGTCCCCAGGGAGGCCCTAGGTCAGAGCCCACCCGGGAGGAGGAGGAGACAGAAGGCCGGGACATCTGTGAGCCTGGAGGTCCAGCCGTGCCTGAGATGGACACGCTCTTCCTTGGAACTCACCAGTGGCTGAGACAACAGCCCAGGTGTCAGGTGCTCTGAGCCCTGGCGGCCACCTGGCCCCCACACGGCGAAAGTCTCCCAAGTCCTGACTTCGGCGCTGTCATGGTCACTTCTGGCAGGGTTTTCATGATCTAGAGTTGACCCTGACACTTCAGAGAGGGTCTGGGGGTTCGGGGGCAGTGGAGGCTGTTGTCAGGGCGGCTCAGCCCCGCTGTCCCCGGACGGCCTCACCCTTGGGAGCAGCTGCCCGAGTCTGGGAGGCACTTCGGAGGCCAGGGGCACAGACTCTCCGATCCGCGAGGTTCTCAGGACGGCAGGCCGCGTGTCCTTAGATGGGTCCAGAAGCCCTCCTGGGGCCACTGTGAGGGGAGGCCGGGCCCCGGGCCCCAGCCTCAGCAGAGTCTGCGCCTGAACAGTGTGGGCGTGAGCGTCCCCAGCTGGGCAGACTGGGGCGCCCTGGCGGCTCGTGTGGGAGCCGCAGAGACTCAGTGGTTCTTAGTGGCCCACCTGCTCGGACCTGGGCAGCACGAAACCTGGGGAAACCAGGGGCCTCCCCGGTGCTGGACTTTGTGTCGGATCACGGAGACCTTCGCAGGGTGCAGGGCGGCGGTGCGGGAACCCCCACCTGGGCTGGGGCCTGCTTCCAGGCAGGAAGGTCCCTGGACCAGGATGCTCCTCCTCCAACAGAAGGCGTGGCTCAGTCTGTCACGTTTTATCCGAACCCGGTGAAGTCCTTGCCGGCAACTGTTGCCCGGCAGCGGCAGGCAGAGACTTTGCAGCCCAGCCTGGTCCCTGGGTCTGAGGCCGCGGACGGCAGTGCCGATGGCCACGGTGCCCTTGCTTCTGCATTTCTTGGCCGGCTCCAGAACGGCTCTGCTGCCACCTGGCTCCCACCCCTCCCCCAGCACCCTTCGTCACATCAGCTCCTGGGTGCATGATCCAGTCTCTCGAGAACACGTCTGCTTTCCCCAAACCAGGACACGCTGCGACTTGGGGCCTGCCCTCTCAGAGCTTTCGAGCTTGATTCTTGTCCTTGGGTGTCACAAACCTGCACCCTTTGCCTAAGGGTGAGAACTGCGTGGTCAACTGAGAACTGTTTGCTGAGAACTGCGTGGTCAACTAACTGAGATTTATTCCTAAAATCTCAGCCGGAAGAGTTTAGGGAGATTATTTCTTGGGGAAACATTACAAATGATAATGGGAGAGCATTTTATTTCAAACAAATGCTTCTTTCCCTTTTGATTTGCCTTTACGATGCACGCCACAGCACACCCAGAGCCGTCTCTGACAGTTCTCTCATCTGTCAAGTTTCCTCCAGCCATGCACGGGTCCTGCCCGCAACGAGCCGTCAATCACGCGGGCCGTCTGCGAGGCGGCACGGCTGCGCTCACTCGGCCTCCTGCTCGTTCCCGGGGAGGCGCGGCGCCCACAGGAACTCCACGCCCTCCGCGGTCCCAGCCGCAGCCAGCCTGGTGGGAGGAGAAGAGCAGGGACGCGGAGTTGGCCTCCTGGCACCACCACCTCCCGGGCCTGTGACGTGGGACAGGGGCTTGTCTCCCGCTTCTTGGTCTTCATGGCAGTGAGTTGCGCAGGGCGTTCCGGGTCCCCAGAGGCGATCGAGGGCTTCAGAAAGGGCTCTGTGGGAAAGAGTTTACTTGGTGCAGAGACCACACCGCCCCTGGGAAGGAGGCTTTGTCTGGGCTTGGCCTGGGCTGTGAGTCACCATTGCTAGTGCCGTTCCCCTCACGGGAGAGCTGCCTGGACGGAGCTGGGCTCTCCCCACGGGACCCGGGGCAGGCGGGGACAGGCCGAGTCCACGGATTGAGGTGTGCTGCGGTGCAGGCCCCCGCCTGCCCGCTCTCCGTGGCCACCCTCGGCCCTCCAGCCTCCCTGCCCCGCAGCGCGGGGAGTCCCTGAGGGTTCCTGCAGGAGGTGGCACAGGGTCTCGAGCGGCCTCCGTCTCAGCTCTGTGCTGGGCCCCTGTGGCCGCTGCCTCGTCACCAGGTGACCTCCCGTGTCGGACGTGGACAGAGGCCCCTCTGCATTCGCGGCACACGTAGCCAAAGCCACGGGACACAGGTTTTCAGTGTGAGTGGGAGACTGCGGCCCACGGTGAGCGCCGCGCTCGCTGTCCGTCTGTTCCTCGGACACCTGCCTCCATGCCTCCCCACCCTCCTCTTCCTCCAGGCCCCCTGGCTGCTGTGTTGCGGGGACAGTCTCGGCTCTCTCTAAGAAGACCTTCCTCCATTCTGCTGCTCTCATGGAGTTCCAGGACCTCCAACCCCACCTCTGGGCGTCTGCCACCCCAAGCATCAGCGCCACTGTTCCGGTGCGCAGAGGAAACCCCACCTGTTTCAACCTCTCCCATCGAGACCATCTATGGGTCTTTTCCTTGCATAGCTGAAAGGTCCATTTACAATTTTTCCTAAATTAAAAAAAATTGCACAGCTGAGATTAATTCATCCACTTTCCTAAAACGAATAAGCAGATGTAATCAGTTCCATTGTTTTTTAAAAAATCGCTTCTTCCCCCATCATGCAGGCCACGGGCTTTCCTAAAACCAGAGCAATTTGGCAAAGGCACGTGCAGGTCACAAACCAAAACCTCCTCCCGCAGAAGCCTTTGCACAATGGCCTCCCGCCATGGGTCTTCCTGTCGCCATGACAACCGCAACCCCTGTGACCCGGCGAGTGGCGGGGCGTGGGTCAGGAGTGTGCGCCTGCCCAGGAAGCCTCCGCCCCGTTTTGGAGGTGTTTGCCTTTGGCAGCCTCATTGGCGATCTCACCCTGTCCTTGTGGCCTCTAGACCTCTCTCTGTTTGCAGCTGCCACCATGGCACTGCCAGAAATTTCCAGATTCTTCATGCAAGGGAGCCTTTTCACTGAGCCAGAGAAGAACACTGGGATCAACACGTGTCATCTCCAGGGCCTGACCCTAGAACAAATGAACAGAAAAGCTACAGAAATCCTACCTGTGGCTTAGTGCAGCGTGAGGGTTAAACCCCAGGGCAAGAGAGCCCAGACTGTTCCCGGGGACATTCGCTCCGGGTGGGATTAGAAGGATGTCGAGGGTGAGAAGAAGGTCAATGTTTCTGGAGGAAACATGAACAGAGGCTTCACCGGGGAAGACCTGCAGAAGGCAAAGCAGCAATGGCAAACGCTCGCTAGTGTGAGCCCGCAGGGAGACGCGCATTGGAGCTACAGCAAGAGACCATTTGCATCTGCTGCAACAGGCAGAGTGAAAATACCGACAGTACCAGGTGTTGGCGAGGAGCTGGAGCGACGGGCAGTCACGTGTCGCAGGCGGGAATGGACAGGGTGCACCCGCTCTGGAAAGGGGTCAGGCAGTTCCGAAAGAGGTTGTACGTAGGGTCAGTGTGTGGCCCAGGACTCCCACCGCTCGGCGTGACCCTAAAGACATAAAGTGAAGGTGAACGTAAAACCCGAGCGTGAATGTTTAGAGCGGTATATTCATAAGCACCTCGAGCTAGAAACAGCCCCAACATCCTCCTGTGAGTGGCTGGATGAACACACTGTGGTTCATCCGCACGACAGAATACTGCCCCGCCGGGAGCAGGACTGTGGGCTGATGCGCACGCCCCCGGGGAAAGTGGGAGAACCGGACACACAGGGCACCACACGTCCTGCTTGCTTGACGGTCTCTGCAAAGCACAACCTCAGGACAGAGCGGGCCGGGGCCAGCCGTAGGCCGGGGCCGAGCGTAGCAAAGCTGGGCGTGCTCTGCATCCTCACTGCCAGGGTGTGCACGATACCAGGAGCTGTGCACGCGGAAAACCTTACTGAATTGTCAACCAAAAAAAAACAAAAAACTGAATTTTAATTTTCGATAATAAAACACTGGAGGACAAAGGGAAAGAATGTTTCCTGTGGTTGATGGGACTTCCAACGTCTTCCGTTTAAGGAAAGGGACCCGTGACCTCCATGCTTTGCTCAGGTGCCGGGGCCGTGGCCGCCTGCCCTGCTGTTTGCTGACTTAGACTGCTCAGGTGTTTGCAGTTGGCAGCAGTTACCATCTCCTGGTGAAAGCAGAGACCTGAGCAGACTGATACGCTTGTACGGGACCCAGGTGTGCGGCTTTACCTTGTGCAGAACAGTGTTACCCCCCGACAGTGATTGCTCTTCTACCTTCCAGTGTGCAGGTTCTAGGGGTGGGAAACAGGGTGAGACCCACGCAGAGCCAGTCACCCACGGTGGCATGGCCGAGCTTACCCCGGAAAACAACAACAACAAAAATGTTAAAGATATAAAATACAATTATAATTAACCACACAAGAGCACTTAGAACACAAAATTAACTGGATTATGTTTTCCTCTTTATTTTTCGCTGCCCTCTACTTGGAGGGTAAAAAGAGGCAAGAGTTCTTCGTATCAGTTAAGTTTCTGCTGTAAGTCAGAGAAAGCCTAACTTACAAACTTAAATACAATGGGAAATTCTAGAGATTCCAGGCTGGCTGAGGCCCGTTCACCTTTCTGCTCTGCCATACTGTTGGCTTCGGTGCTCAGACCTGGCCCACATGGTCATAAAGTGGCTGCTACAGCACGGAGCATCTCATCCTGCAAAAACTTCCCAGGCAGGAAGAGAGAACAAACTTGTGCCTCCTTTTAGGGCATAGAACAGCGTCTCCAGGAGCCCCTTGGTGCACTGCCCTTCATGGCTGGGCCTGGGTTGCGTGGTCACATGTTAATGTTAGAACTCCTCCACCCATCACTGCCAAGGGGATTGGTTTAACTAGTCAGGGCCTATTTCCCCCGGCTCCTGCAAATCACAGGCCATGTGCTGCGTGAACAAAATGGGTGTTTGTTCTCCAAGTGAAGAGGGAGTGGCGAGGGCAGGTCCGGGCGGACAGTAAGTCCCAACCTCTTCTGTGGTTTCCACAAAGCTCGTGTCATGGAAGTCTTTGGGCTCCTGGTTTGGCGCCCTTGTCTCCACCGTCTCGGGGAGCATGGACTAAAATGGGAACCAGAGCCGTTGGCTCACGCCTGGGATCAGCAGGAGAGGTGCACGGGAGCAGGGGCGGCCCGTGTGGGGCGGGCGGCCCGGAGAACCACCGCGATGGGGGACGGTGACCACGCGACCAGCCTCAGCCTCCGCGAGCCGCTCAGCCACGCTCATGGCATCCCTGTCCCTAAGGCAGATGGGCACTTCCACATTTAGCAATACGCCCAACAATGAGGATTCTCAGAGCAGCCAGAAAATGCTGCTGATTACTCTTTAGTTAGCTGTAATCATTCATTCATTTAGTTAACTGGGACATCTTCCCCCACGCCCAGCAGCTAATTGAGACTTTCCATGGTGGCACTTGGACTGCTCGGAAGGGGAGGAAAGCGGGGAAAGAGGACGAGGGCCCGGCCCAAAGCAGAGTCAGACCAAGAGGCTGGGGGCCACGGGGCCACCACGCCAGCAGCAGCAGAGCAGGAGGCCACACGCCGAGGTTAATTCTTTCAACAGATGCTTCTGAATCTCTCCTTCGCTTAGGGCTGGGTGTCGGGCACTTCTGGTAGATAACGGAGGCAATGACGCAGCCCCTGTGCTTAAAACTCATCCCATCTAGGGCCGGGCGCGGTGGCTCACGCCTGTAATCCCAGCACTCTGGGAGGATTGCTTGAGCTCAGGAGTTTGAGACCAGCTTGAGCAAGAGTGAGACCCCCGTCTCTACTAAAAATAGAAAGAAATTAATTGGCCTACTAAAATATATATATACACACATATATTTATATATACAGCTAGGCATGATGGTGCACACCTGTAGTCCCAGCTACTTGGGAGGCTGAGGCAGGAGGATTGCCTAAGCCCAGGAGTTTGAGGTTGCTATGAGCTAAGCTGACGCCACAGGACTCTAGCCTGGGCAACAGAGTGAGACTCTGTCTCCAATAAATAAATAGATAGATAAATAGATAAATAAAACTCGTCTGATCAAGCCGGGGAGAAACGCACGTGCACACGTAGTTATCACGCATGGTGCTTGTGGTGAGTGGCCGCAGACGGCTGGGCAGAGGTGATGCAGTAGGCCAGAGAGCGTCCCCGCCCCGGCCGAGGGAGGCGGCTGGGGGGTGGAGCGGGGGCTGCACTGGGCTGGGACGCTGTGCCCAGTGTGACCACTAACGCATCGCAGGAAGGAGTGAGCGAGGCGGTTTGCGACCTTTGAGAACTCCGGCTGGGATCTGTCCTTAAAAGCCACTCACGAATCTGGCAGCTGACGCCCAGGCCAAGCACCCCGGGCCCACACCTCCAGCTTCCCTGAGCCACATCTCGCAGGACGCAGAGGCCGCTGCACGGGGGACTGTCATGACGAGCGTGGGCTTTGCTATTGCAAGCGAGGGAGACCCCAGGTGGGAAGGAAGGGTGGGGTAGGAGCGACGCAGAAGTGCTCTCTGCCCTTCTGCAAGACGCTTTACGAGGGCCCCACACCCTGAGATATCACCTCCTGGACCCCACACCGGGGAAGACCTGGTCCACACCAGCCCCGGAGTCCACTGGGTGGGAATCGGGGTGCATTCGTCCACCCTGTCCCGTCGCCAGTGCTCCCGACTCCTCCCAGCAGCTGCCACAGAAAACTCCCAAATCCTTGAGTCTGCACTTTGGATTTAATTAAAACCACCAAGGTCAACGGCTGGCTGTTCCAGCTAGTTCTGAGGTCTGTTCAGTTTTTATGGAATCCCATTAAAGTTCACTGCAGATATGTTAAAAACTGTAAGTGTTGTACAGAAACTTTTAAACCACTTTATGTGACTTCTGCCGCGGAGGACAAGGGCACTGGAGACTTCCCACCGGGCCCGAGCTGGAATCAGAGCGGAGGCAGAGTCTCACTGCTTGGTACCAGGCAGCGGGGGAGGCTGAGGCTCAGGAAGTGGATTCCGGGGCTGGCGCCCACCCCCTGGCCCCCTGCCCCCGCCCAGGCCCAACCCCAGGCCCTCTCTGGGGACTTGCAGGCCGGCAGGACCCGGGGCCATCCACACACCTATGCTGGCCGCTAGTATTAAAAAAGTGTTTACTATCTCATTAATATTTTTATGTCTATTGATGAAATTGTAATTAAAGTGATAGTATTTTGGATATTTGGGTTAAATAAAACACATTATTGCAATTAATTTTACCTGTTTCTTTCTCCATGTTTTAATGTGGCTACTAGAACATTTAAGTCTCACACAGGGTTTGCCGGAATCTTCTCTGCCTCTCCCCCCTGCAGCCTGGGGGAAGCCTCCTGCTGGGAGTGGGGGGAGGGGGAGCTCTGCTCTGTCCTGGGAAGGGTCTCCTGCATACTCCGCCCCCATGCGGGGCTTTGGGGACTAAAACCCCAAAGACACCCCAGCCCCGTCTGCCTGTGTCTCCTCCCACACCAGCCACTTAGAGGCCCCTGCGCCGTCTGTTGGGTCGGAGCTGGTCGCACAGGGGTGCAGATCGGGCTGTCGGGGGCCGTCCCCCCGGAGGGTGGAGAACGAGCTCCCCTCCCTGGAAAAGAAAGCAAAGACGCCGCTGGGGACCGCTAGGGACTGCTGGGAAGCCTGACGGCTGGGTGCTTGGAGCCCCCACTTCTGCAGACCCTGAGAGACCCCCAGGGTGTCCGTCAGCCCGTCACGCCTGGCTCATCCCTTACCAGCTCGCCGCCATGGGGGTCTTTGTGTCCGACATGGTCCCTGGGGCCTCCTGCCGTGCCCTGCGCAGCCAGAGGCTGGCGCACTGCGTCTCTGGGCTCCGTGGAGGCTGCAAGCTCTCTCCCTGGAGACCCGGGCCCCGCGGCGTCAGCGTCGGTGTGTGCCGAGCCGTCAAACCGCTTGTCCCGCCAGGAGTCCTCGTGGGGGGTCCAGGGTCTGTCTCTGCAGACGGTCCTCGGCCGGCGAGCTTGGCTGGGGGCCCTCCCCTCCCCAGCTCCGAGATGCTCAGCTGGGCACAATGGCACTGGGAGAGGCTCTGCCAAGCCCACCTGGGCCCGGCCCTGCCTTGTGGGGCTGTCAGAGCTCGGTCCCGGCCGCCTCTGCGAGCCTGAGAAACAGGCGGGCAGGAGGGTCCTCCCGCCTCTTCCTCTGAAAGACGCCGGCAGGGAAACCATTTTCTTCATGTCTGTGGTGGAACAGGGCTCGTCCGTAAGATAGAGGCAGCTGTGCGCAGTGGCTGAGCTCAGACTGCACCGGGCACAGGTGCAAATGCAGGTGACTGTGCCCTGCATGCCTGGGTGACCCTGCACAGAGGGCAACACCTGAGCATCAGTGTCCCCTCCTGAGGGTGGGGACGGTCGTTGCCCTCACCCTGAAGGGACCTAGGGAGGATAAGGTGGGATGGGGCATGCCCAGGTGTGGCACAGTGAGATGCAGAGGTTGCTGCTATCCTCAGCGTCTCACACCCCTGTAGTAACGATGTTAGTTAGTGGGGTTCACGGGAACAGCTCGCTGAGCTTGGCTTGTTTCCTGGGTCCTGGAGCTGGGCTTCCCGGGTTCTCCATGTCGAGGCACCTGCAGACTGTGATGACGTTTGTCTTCAGGGAATTGGACGGCTGAGCTGCTGAAAGCGGCCCCGCCCAGCCTGGGGCCTCCCTGCCTGGCCGCCTTGAGGCCCAGCAGACCACACGTTGGCCCAGGTGACGTCCACTTCAGGGACGCCTGGTGCTGGGCTCTTTGGGGCAGGGTTCTCGCCCCGTCTGCCTGTAGTGCGGAGTGTTTAGCAGCACCTCGGCCTCTGCAGACAGGTCACGGGCAGCGCCCGCCCCGTGTGACAATCACAGATGTCTTGAGGAGGTATTGCCACCTGTCTCCTGGGAGGTAAACTTGCCCCGGGGAGAAGCCCTGGTCTGGGTGGCCCACGCCATCAGCTCCTCTCACTCTTGCAAAGTCAGCAGCAGTGCTGAGAGCTTCCGCCCCCACCGCCTGCTGTACAGAATTGGGCTGGAGCCCAGGTAACCAAATCACACAGAACTCGGGTCCCCGAGTCCCAGCAGCATGTGCAGAAGCAGCTCTTTCTGCAGCTCTTTCCTCTCATCTGGGCACATCGGAGGTGTGGGGAAAGGCTTCTTCTGCCTCCTCTTCCGCCCTCAATATTTTTTCTCCCCAGGGAGCTGCCTCAAGTTCCTGCTGCAGGCGACGAGTCTCACTGCCTCCCTATAGCGATCCGCGCTCACCATGATTTGGCACAGGGTGCTCTCACTGACGCCAGGGTGCAGAGGCCAGCCGCAGAGGCTGCCCGTGCCAGCTCTGGCCAGGGCACCGGGAGCCGGGGCGGTAGAGGGAGGAGGCCGGGAGAGGCAAGCCAGGTCCTTCCACGCCCGTTTCTGCGATCCCGGTCCCATCTGGATCTGCTTTTCATTCCATTCACTCTAGGGGCCACAGTAAAACACTTTGTGTCCCTAAAAATAACGAAGGCCTGGTAACGCTGAAAAGAGCTGTTTGAGTTGCTGTTGAAACCACATGGAAATTAAATTTCTATCAATTGCAACATAGAAGCTCTCCTGAAATGTAAACACCCACGTGCAAGTCGCTCTGTTTGGAAGTATGTACGCAGGACGGCTACCAAACAGCATTAAATGATCATTAGTGATGGACTGCTTAGGGTTTCTGGCTAGTGTCTCTTTGGGCGGAAGATGCCAGGGACCGTCACAACGCCTGGCACTGATCTGCGGAGCTCGCGTCCGAGGTGGTGTGTGGGTCTTTGTGGCTGAGCTAAAGCTGTTGGTGACCATGCACTGGAGAGACGAGATGCAAGAGGGCTCTCTGCTCAGTCTCCCGTGAAGTGACCTGGTTGGATGTGTTAAGGAGATGCTGTTGCTCGTCTGTACAGAGCAGAGAGTGAGCAGAGCACACGCATGTGCCCCGCCGGCCACACCGGCATCAGGCCGTCCTCCCCACCTGTTCCCTCTGGGTTGGGACACACCGAGCTCAATGTTCTGAGCCCCCCAGATTGGGTTAGCCCTGCCCCCACCCCTGTGTACTCTGATCATACCTTGAAAGTCAATTTTGTCACGTACACCATGTTTATAGGTTTGCCCACTTTCCTTCCAGCTGTCTCCCCAGCATGGGTCTGATGTGAAGTAGGCATCCCTCCATCCATCCACCCATCCATCCACTCATCCACCCATGCAAACATCCCTCCATCTCTACACCTATCCCTTTGTCCCTCCATCCCTCCACGCACCTATCTATCCATCCATCCACCCATCCCTCCATCCATCCCTCCACCCCTCCACCTATCCCTTCGTCCCTCCATCCATCCACCCATCCCTCCATCCCTCCACCCATCCCTCCATCCCTCCACCCATCCCTCCATCCCTCCACCCATCCCTCCATCCATCCCTCCATCCCTCCACCCATCCCTCCATCCATCCCTCAATCTATCCACGCATCCCTCCATCCATCCACCCATCTATCTACTCATCCAGCCATCCAAACATTCCTCTATCCCTCCATGCACCCTTCCATCCTCCACTCATCCATGCACCTATCTATCCATCCTGCCACCGGTTCCTTCATCCCTCCACCTATCCATCCCTCTACTCATCCATCCATCCCTCCATCCCTCTACCTATCCATCCATCCACCCATCCCTCTGTTTCTCCATCCACCCATCCACTCACCCATCCTTCTAATTCTCCATCCATCCTTCCAGCCATGTATTCCTCCATCCCTCCATCCATTCCAGGTTCCTTCTTTATAAAAATTGAAATCCAGTGTGGATGACAGACAATGGACAAGTAGAAAATAAACATACTTATGACAAGTATGAAACATACAAGATGGTGGAGTGGGTCACACCTGAGGGCTGGGGCCTGGAAACTCGACCTAGGTGGTTGGTGAGAGTCTGCCTGAAAAGTGGACATCAGGCTGGGCTGAGGGAGAGGAGTCTGGAGAACTCTTGAGGACCCAGGAGACCCACGGCAACCCCAGTGATGAGCGGAGTGTTGATTGTGTGCCTGGCGCCATCAGACACCTGCCAGCCTTCATCTCCTTGGATATGCTCTCCAACCCTGTGGAGTCTCCATGCTCTAAAGTAGGAATCGGAAGGTGAGTAGGTCTCAGGGACCCAGCAGTCATGGGATGAGGAAGACCCCGAAGCAAGACTGCCTAACTCCAAGGGCCGAGCTCAGAGCAGACCTCAGGTTCTTCATCAAATGCTCTGTCCCAGGCCGTCCTCGGCTGAGATGGGGTTGCTCCTGGAGTGTCTCCCCTCTGGTGTCCACAGGTAGCAGGTAGAGGAGGTTTCCTGGGTGAACACGTGGTCTCAGGTTTGCTACTTGTCAAATGGGTGTCGTACTCTAATCTCATAGAATTTCTATGAGGATTCAACGAAATGACGACGTGAAAACCCCAGGAACCAAGCCACGCATGGCAGACAAGGTAGTTCTTACGAAAGTGCATGTGTGTATATTTTGTTTGTCATCCTGCAAACTTCACAGTTGGAAGTCCCTGTTCTGTGGCACATCCGCAGGCCTGCACGCACGGCCACCGCGGCAACAGGGGACGCCAGGCGGCTTCCTCCCTGCGGCTGAGGGGCAGGGCCGAGCACTCGCTTTCTGTTTCTTGATTTGGCGAGCCAGCCACGCTCCACACCTCCCCCTGCTCCTCGGACCGCCTGCTCCGACCTGCCTGGCAGGGAAGTCATCTCTCTCTCTTTGAGCATTATTTTGATACAGAAACAAAAACAATAAAAAAGGCCATTCCAGACCCGCAATTCCCGTGTTTATTGATTTGCCTTGTCAGATTCTTTTATGCACACATACATTTTATGATAAAACTTCAGTCTCCCCTTTTATGACAATAAATAATGCATCGTGCCTTCTGAGCGTGCCTGCGTCGCTCGAGCCGAGCTGGCTCCTGGCCTCGCGGTTGCTGGCAGGTTCTGCTCCTTCGGGGCACGCACTTCCAGAGCCACAGTCCATTTCTCTCTCGGAAAGAGGACACCAAGGTGGCCGGCTGGAAACCGCCATCCCTAATTGCCAATTAAATTCCACAGCGTGCTTTCTCTTGCTACAGCCCCTCTCGGCGTGAGGACCCCGTCAGCAGGTGCCGGGCCCACGCCACGGCCAGAGCTCCTGGCACTCTTTCTACCTCCCACTCCCTTGCTCCCTCCTGTGCCTGCGTCCCCCTTGAAAAGGGGGAGCTGCAGTCGGTGGAAGAGCAAGTATCACACCCCACACGATTTCTGAAAAGACGAAGGGCGAATGAGAAGAGGAAGGAAGTGCACGCGGCACACCTGTTTCCCTGTCCCTGCCAGGCCAGGTTTCCTCTCCGCTCTGAGCCTGGCCAGCCCTGCTACAGCGGGAGCCCGGGTTTGCTTCCGTTTCTGAGGCTCTGCATGCCTTGGATTGTCCGGGCGTGGAAAACCAACGTCCGAGTGTATTGTGCAGGAGGAGATGGAGGTTCCTGAAGTCTGGGAGACGGTCCTCGGGAGCTGAGCCCGGCCACCTCGCAGCCGCACAGGAGCGAAGGGCTTTCCTTGCTGGGGGTGCTCAGCAGGCGGGAGCTGGGTGGATGGAGGGGGATGTGGGGACGTCAGAGACCAGGGCGGAGAGCTCACTTCCCTGGGCCAGCGCCCTCCTCTAGGACTCACTCACACGCCCACCAGGGACTACAAAGCCCAGATCCATCTTCATTACCACCAGCGCCAGCGCAGGGAGGCAGTGGAGGCTAATCCATGACTACCTGGGGAGGACCTGCACTCCCAGGACGATGGCAAAGCCCAGCCCAGGGGCAGGGAGGATGGGCTGGCCCCGGCCTGCAGGGTGGGCGGGGCGCAGGGACCCTGGAAACCACTCCGCAGCCTGGCGAGCAGCCTCCGGGGAATCCTCTTGGCTGCTGAGCCGGGAAGCGGGAAAAGTGCGAGTTCTTTGACAGTGATTGTAAACTTAGTGGCTCCCTCGATGAACCAGTCGCTTCCTGCGGTAGTAAAATGAACAATTCATCGTACATTATTTGAAGGCAAATCACTTTAAGTGTAAGAAATAAAAAGACAAATTGGCAATTGAATTTTGTGTGAGAACATAAGTGGGTGATTTGCATTGGCGAGTGTGCTGGAAGACGTCTCTAGCTGGGGAGGGAAGAATCCGTGGAATGGGGTCAACCGGAGACACCATCCCTGGTGGAACGGCAGAGGGTGCCCACGGGCCGGGCGTGCCGGCTCCTCTGCAAAGCTCTTTGCTGCACAGTTTGCCGGACAGCAAGTGACCAGGTTTCACAAGGAGGGTTAGCCCACGAGGACAGGAATGGCACTGTCAACAATGTAACTGATTTTTATACTGTACTTTTTAATAGGACAACTATTGATGTTGTCCAGAATAAGTCTTTCTTGGATTATGTCCAGTTCCCCAGAGCTCCTGTGATGGAGTCTGTGGCTCTATTAGTTCCAATTTTGCAGGGTGAGCCCAAGAAGCAATTGCCTCTTTAAATTGCCAAGGCTCTCCGGGGACAGAAAGCCGAGTGCCAGAGCTCTGCTGAAAAACATTCACGCACAGCCAGCCCCATCCACTGATGAAGCCTCTTCGAGGATGTTCTCTGGCATGGAAGAGAGGCCTTGGGAATCTCTCTGATAGGATTCGCACCAACCTCACCTGTAAGGAGCAGTGCTGTGGAGCAGAGAATGCAGCATAGACTGCCCTCGCTGCCCTCTCTTCTTTCCATTCTTTCTTAAATCTTTTAAAGGTATTAGCTGTGGGCCGCTTCCTCTGCTTGGTGCTGGAGGTTTAGCTGTGGTCGCCTAATTCATGGGGTTTGTGGCACGTGATCACTCCTCTCCCCACCTCCATCTCCTGAAGCTCTGCCACACAGGTGTGTGTGTTCACCTGTGGACGCCCACCTGGAATCCCTGGTCCAGCAGATCAAGGCCGTGTGCTCCCTGCCTCAAAGGCAGGCAGGCAATGTGGCCACGAGCAGACACCACCCTGACACAGCCCTGGGGACCTAGGATGTGAGTCACGTGCAATTTACACGCCCTGTCCTTTTCCGAAAGGCCTCGAGCGGAGGACCCCTGGGAAGCCCGGTGCAGGGAGAGACGCTGCCTGGCCAAGGCCGCGGGCGGGGACAGGAGTGGGTGCAGGCGGCACCCGAACTGCACAGAAGACGGTGTTTAGAGAACAGATGCGGCCTAAGCCTCCTGGCAGCCACAGTGCACGTGGCTTTTGTTTTCAGACACGAGAAGGCGTTTGTGGAAACTAAGTGTCCCTGGGAATTAAACTCACAAGGACGGCTGCTTCTGCTTGTGTAGGATTAGCGCGGTATCGGGAAGCCCGGAATCCCCGGCAGGCGAGCACCTGCCTGCAGGACGATGTCAGCAGTGACTCTTTCAGCCTCACCCGGCCAGACGGGGCCACGCAGGGCTTTGTCCATTTCATCAGCGATTGGTCAGTTTCAGACATGGCAGTGAGTATCCCGGTGCCGGGAACAGAGCTCGGTAAATATGGCTGGAATTAATGGCACAAATGAATCCATCACAGCGGAAGATCCGTGACCCTGTCCAGAGTGGCCAATACGGGATCAGAGCCACGATCTGTAGAAGGAACGTTCTGGACCAGATACTGTGCCTGTATTAGTTTTCTTGGGCTGCCATACCCAAGAGCCATAGACTGGGGGCCTTCAACAACAGAGACTTGATTTTGTTTCTCATGGTTTGAGAGGCTGGAGATTAAGGTGTGGGCAGGGTTAATCCTCCTGGCCTCTCTCCTTGACTTGTAGACGGCGTCTCCTTGCTGTGTCGTCATGGGGGTCCCTCTGTGTGTGTCTGTGTCCTCACGCCCTTCTCATAAGGACCCCAGTCCTAGATTATAGTCCACCCCAATGACCCCATTTAGCCTTAATCACCTCGTTAAAGGCCCCAGCTCCAAATGTAGTGACAGTCTGAGGCAGGGGTCCTCAAACTTTTTAAACAGGGGGCCAGTTCACTGTCCCTCAGACCGTTGGAGAGTGCGCACTGGGGGCCCGGGACGAGTTAGCTGCTAATCAGGACAGGCAGCGGCGGCAAAAACACCCAGCGGGCCAGATAAATGTCCTAGGTGGGCGGCATGTGGCCCACGGGCCGTAGTTTGAGGACGCCTGGTCTGAGGTGGGGGGCTTGGACTTCGACAGGTGGATTCCGGAGACACAGTTCAGCCCCCGGCCGCACCCCGTGTGAATCACCACGTCCAGTCCTGCCCAAGCGCACTGAGGTAGTTCAGGCTCTGGCTGCTGACCCGAAGCACGTGTGTGTGTGTGTGTGTGTGTGTGTGTGTAGGGGAGTCGCTGTCCCTGGTCACACATGGAGCAGCGTCAGAGAAAGTTCCAGTCACACATGCAGTGCTCAGTTACATGGGATGTGTCACCGCGTGTGCTGCGTGCACAGTCCACTTGCCCAGCAACGGGACCTGGCCCTCCCTCCTCCCCTCTCCGCACCATGGCGTCCTGACCTGCAGTGCCAGGTGCTCACCTCGCCAGGGAGGCTGTCGCTCAGGGGAGAGCAGGGGGCGGCGCCACCCTCTGACTGCACGTGGCGTGACCAGCCGCCATGGGAGGCCACGGCCTGGCCTGCCACAGGGAGGATGGGAAGGATTCTTTGCGGAAAGTGCAGAAGCTGCATGCCCAGCCGGCACCGAGGCAGGCTTTGCGGGGACGTCTAGGGGCAGAGACGTGGAGCCCGGCTTGTTCTGGCTGGGCTGGGTCACACTCAGACGCGGCCAGCAGAGTCAGGTGCTGCGGCCCCCTCCGCACATCCGTGAGCACATACATTTTCCCTTTCAGATTTCGGGCTGCTTTATTGGCCTGCAGCCTGCCACAGGGGGAGGAATATGTACATATGGATGCGCCGGCTCAGTGCAGTCTCTTATCGTCGGAGAATAAATCAACTCTGATTTGGCCTCTTTCCCGGCTGGGTTTAAACAAACAACCTTGCAGTTCAATCCCAGCATTTGCAACAGAGGGCTCCAGACAGAAGCTCTGTGCACGCTCGCTCACCTGGGCGGCATGCCGTGCCTCCCGTGCTGCACTGGCTCAGGTCCCCGGACCATGCGGCCACAGCTGGGCAGGGCAGCGGGCAGGGAAGCTTCCAGGGAAACGGGGTGTCTTCTTGGGGCTGCAGGGTCCACGGAAGAGCAGGTGAGATGGTGGCTGGGTTTATGCTAGGAGGCCCTGAAGGTCAAAGGTAGAGTCTGAAAACATGCCCTGGAAATTTCACAGTAGCCATTGCAGGGTCCTGGTCGTGGAGGGACAGCAGGGCACAAGGGCCCAAGCCCGGCCCGCATCTCCTGACTCCCAGGGCTCCCAACCCTCTGTCCCCTTTCTTAAGAGGGAGCAAAGGATGCAGCCCAGGTGAAAATGCATTTGGACCAAGTTAGGCATCGGCTCCTCTTTCTGACTGGGGAGGGATGATGGCCCTGAAGACATGGTGAGATTCAAGGTTCAAGTCCACGGGCAGGACCTGCAGGCTGAGGCCAGGGGCTGGGCTCACTCAGAACGCTGGGGCCTGGGAAAACTGGTGGCCTGTTCATCGCACTGCCTGGAGTGACCAGTGGCCTCAAATGGCAGCAATGTGTGGGGCGCACAGAGGGTCAAATGCGATGAGGTATGCGCTGGAGCCTGGTTCGGATCCCAGCTCTATGCTCACAAGCTCTGTGGCCCTGGGCAGGCTGCCTGCCCTCTCTGTGCCCCAGGGTCCTTCTGCTTGAGACAGGATGGTGGTAAAGCATCGCTCAGGAAACAAGCAGGTGCCCTGACCTGTCACTGTCACCGTGTTGACACTGCTGTTGCTGAGCAATGGTCATGTGGAATTTTTAAAATGTAGTTTATTTTCTTGAGAAAGGAGAAAACAAGACTGATTAATGTCTTAAGATTAAATAGCAACATCACTAACTATGAGGACTTACATTGAAGCTTAAGCTACACGTGAGCACACACATGTGCATGCATGTATATGTGAGCATGTATGTTGGTGCATTGTGTGTGTGCATGTGTGCTCACGTGCGCCTGGCAAGCGTAACAAGCTGCACTGTGTCCCTTCAGTGTCAACCGCAGTGCTTGAGTAGGCAAGTGCTCCCACGGAGAGCTGGGTGCCGGGTTCCCTGCAGAGCTTTTCGGCATTCAGACCAGGGACCACCTCCGGGAATTTCAGATCGGTTGACTAGGAGGGTTTAGGACCTCCCGGGTCTACAAGCTCACAAGAGCCCTCTGCAATAACATCGTGGTTGTGACTGTAGCTCTGGGGTCAACTGGAATAATAACAGCAAGGGTCCCCGAGTGCTGCGGCAAACTCAGACTGGGACAAAGCTCTTCTGAGCTGGTTCATATAATCCTCCGACGGCTCTGCTCGGAGCCTCATCTGTTGTCCGTTTTCCATTCGGATGAGGAGACTGAGGCATGCAGAGATGAGCCACTTGCCCACGTTGCTGGCCAGAGAGGAAGGACCTCTGCACCCAGGCAGCCTACTCCTGGGTCCCACGGGGAATGCCCATGCCACATGACATGAAATAGCCACGAGAGTTGTGGCCTCCCTGGGCTAGGACGCACTAGGCCGACAGTTCTCCAGCTGGATTTATGTTCACTCCAGCTGGGGAGGCCGAAGAAACCCTTCTGCCCAGCACCCAGCTGTGACCACCTGAGTCAGAGGGTCTGTCAGCCAAACCTGAGCTTCGGGAAGTGCCCCTAGACTGGGGCGTACTGGGGACTGCGCCGTAGCTGGGGGCCAGCGTGCACGCAGAGGAAGACGCGGTGCTTTGGGAAGTTGTATCTAAATTAAAATCTGTCTGTATGTAAGAAAATGTACTTGGGTGAATCTGAAAAATAAATTCTGCCTCATCTGGAAATACGGTTTTAAAGAACATTGTATTTTGGTTATCAATACAGTATCTATTCCCAGGAGGTCACTTAAACTGTTCATATCTTGACTTAAAACTTATAATATTTTCTATACATACACTCTGAAACATAGCTCGGTTTGTTAAAATGTACTGAATGCATTTGTGACAAGCATTTTGAGGTTTATGAAGTGGGGGTACACCTATCAGATCTTGTTCTTAGATAGGATTAAATAAATCTTGGTTCATTCCTGTGATGAAAACAGGGCAAAACTTGGAGCCCCTTCAACACCGAGATAGCAGCCTGAAGGTGGGATTACCCGGGCAAGGGCTTACCCCGGAGATTGTGTGGCAGGGCTGGCTGCAGGTGACAGTGACTCCACATCCAGAAAGGCTCCACCCTAGGCATAATGCTTGGCTATCACAGTATCAGAATTCCAAATGACTTTTGAACAAGGGGCCCCACGTTTTCATTTCGCATTGAGACCCACAAATTCTGTAGCCAGCCCTGCAGTGCAGTGTTGCAGTGTAAAGTTAGGGCCCTGAGCTACCACTCATCACTTCTGTGACCGCAGGCAACTCACACAACCACTTTGAATCCTCCGTTTTCCTTTTCTGAAAAGCAAATAAATTTGTCCTTTGCAGTTACATCTCAGTGTGGTTATAAATTGATTCATACTTAAGGGACTTCAGGTTTCAGATATTTGCAGGCAGAGAGCTTGGAAGTCATCCCTTCCATCCTTACCATGAGGAAAAGCAAAGCAAAGAGAAAATCAGGAATGTTTCTTGGATACAGTAGGGATCTGAGGTTTGGGCCAACCAGCCGCCCTGAAATAGGGAGGTGAGTGCAGAGAATCACAGCCAAGCTCAGCTACCATGAGCAGAAGTTGCAGCTACCACATGGCATGATAGAATCTACGGAAATTTTGATGACTTTCTGGTGGCTAGGTGTCGGTTAATGGGAGATTGAGAAACTTATGGAAGGCACAATCTTCTCGGGGGGTCTGCATTTTCCTTGGTTTTACCTCTAGGAATCCCACCAGGTTCTCATGACGAAGATCCAAGAAAGATCTCCGCATGGCCACGATGGAGAAGTGATAGAACCCAGAACATTTTTCATAATAAAGGCTTACTCTGCAGGGAAAAGACATTGCCATACTTTTGTTCCAGCTGGGGAAGGGCATTCTTCCTATTTTAAGCTCTCTGGCCTTGTTGCTCACCTAGGGGGAAAAAGAAATTATACCACTTAAGAAACATGTGTGAAAGTCACAGCCCTGAGACATAGGACCACTGAAAGACTGACATTTAATCAGAATATTACAGGATGCTCCTCTTCCCCACACCTTTTCACCACACCAACAGGTTCCTGTATAAAAACAGTGGAAGAGATGCAAGATACAGATACTCTCTGGGTAGGAGGACTTAAGGAAACCCAAAGAAAAGAGGGGAGACAAAAACAAGGACACTAGAGGAATTTGAAGCCTCTGGCACCTTTAGGTACAACAGGCATTAAACAAAGCCAAACTCCTACCTGGATTAACATAATTTCTCTTCTCACACTAACTGTCCATTTACTTAGTACCCATTACCACATAGCTGGATTTTAACAACAATACCACAACAATAACAGTAGCTACAAGACATTCTAAACATCAAGCACAAAGACAAAGCCTGGAGATAGTTTCAGAACAAGACTCAGCTATAAATCAGATGTCAGAATTATCAGACAGGGAATTTAAAACACTTATGATTCATGTGCTAACAGCTCTAGTGGAAAAAATAGATAACATGAAAAACAGATGGGTAATGTAAGCAGAGAGATGGAAACTCTTAAGGAAGAATCAAAAGGAAATGCTAGAAATAAAAAATTCCATGACAGAAATGAAGAATGTCTTTGATGGGCTTATCAGTAGACTGGGAACAGCTGGAGAAAGAATCAGTAAGCTAGAAGATGTATTGACAGAAACTTCTCAAAATGAAATATGAAAAGAAAAAAAGAACAGAATATTCAAAAACTATGAGGAAATGTCAAAAGGTATAACATACATGTTATTATAAAACCAGAAGATTAAAGAGAAAAGGGAGCATGAGAAACATTTGGTATAATAATGGCTGAGAGCATTCCAGAATTAGTGATAGGCACCAAATCTCAATTCTAGGAGGCTCAGAGAATGATAAACATTTTTTTGAAAAACTACACCTAGGCATATCATATATAAACTGCAGAAAATCAAGGAAAAAGAAAAAGTCTGAGAAGAAGACAGATGACAAGGCATCATACTTATGGAGGAAAAAGAAAAAGAAATACAGTAGACTTTTTTTTTTATCAGAAACTATGCCAGGAAGAAAAGAGTAAAGTATTTAAAGTATTGAGGAGAAAACCCCACACCAACCTAGAATTCTGTGCTCAATGAAACTATCCCTTCAAAGTGAAGGAGAAATAAAGAATTTCTCAGACATTATTTCCCTAACAAACAAAATAGGGAATTTGTTGCCATCAGAACTCCTCTGCAAGAAATATTAGAATTTCTTCAGAGAGAAGGAAAATTATGTAGGTCAGAAAATTTGGATCTACATGAAAGGAAGAACCTCAGAGCAGTCATGAATGAAGGTAAAAGAAAATCTTTATTTTTATTCTTGGTTGATCAAAAATAGGTGTTTGTTTAAAATAATAATAGTAACAATGTATTGGGTGACTATAGAATGTGGATTAATGAAAGGATTGACAGTAATGTCATAGAAGGTGGGAGGAAGGAATTGGGTCTACTTTGTTATAAGGCACCTGCACCACCTACGAAGTGGTGCAGTCTTACTTTAAGGCGAACTTGGATCCGTTAATAATATAGATCAGTTAAAACTGGTAGCCACTAACTTCTGTATAACTATTATATATAAAGAAGTATTATAATAATACACCTATTATAAGAAAGGAAAGTTATGTATTAGGAAAGGAGATATAATGTAATAATATTAAATGCTCAATTAAGACCAGAGAAAACCAATAAAAGGGACATCAATAAAGGATGAGTGAAAAGAATAGAAAAGAGTTACAAATACAGTGCATATTAATTCAACTGTATCAATAATCACCTTACATGTTATTATCTGAATTTACCAATGAAAGGACAGAAACTGCTAGAGTGGATTAAAAGAATAAAAGCCCAACTATTTGTTGTTGGTAAGAAACCCACTATAGAAAGATATAACATGCTAATGATCAAAAGCAATCAGGAGTGGTCATGTTACTTTCAGACAAAGCACACAGTAGAACAAGAAAAACTATCAGGTATAAAAGGTGATATTACTTAAAAATGAAGGGGCCCATTCTTCCTGAAGACACAAAAATCCTAAAGGTCTATACACTTAACAAGAGAGCCCTGAAATAGGCAGGGCAAGAAAATGATAAAATTGCAAGGAGAAATAGGCAAATCCACTATTACAGTTTGAGACTTCAATACCCCTCTGTCAGTAATTGATAGGTTAACCAGGCAGAAAATCAGAAAGGATAAGTTAAACTGAATAACACTATCAATCAACTTGATCTAATTGACATTTAAGGGATTTTCCATCCAATAACAGCAGAACACACATTCTTCCAAAGCCAGTGTGGACCATTCACCAGGGTAGACCACGTTCTAAGTCATAAATCACACTTAACAAATTAAATATAATAGAAATCATAAAAGTCTGTTCTCATATTGAAATGAAATTAAACTAGAAATCAATATCAGAAAGACAGCTGGAAAACCCCCAAATATTTGCAGACAAAACTCAAGAGAAATTAAAAAAATATTTTGAACTAAATGATAAAAATATAACATCAAATGTGGGGGATACAGAAAAGGCGGTGCTTAGAGGGAAATTTGTAGCAGTAAACACATATCTTGGAAGAGAAAAGATATTGAAATTTAATAATATAAGCTCCATCTTAAAAAACAAGAGAAAGAACAATTTAAATCTAAAGCAAGCAGAAGAAAATAAATAGTAAACGTTACAGCAGATACTAATAAAATTTCACACAGGAAAACAATAGAGAAAATCAACAAAACCCAATGCTGTTTCTCTGAAGGGATTAATAAAAGGATGAACCTCCAGGCTGGCTTGCCAAGATAAACAGAGAGAAGTTACGAACTACCAACATCAGAAAGCAAGCCATTATTACTGATCCCACGGATGTTAAAGGATAATGAAAGAATACCACAAACATTCTATGCCCACAAATTTGATAACTTAGATGACATGGACCAATTCTTTGAAAGACACAAAGTACCAAAACTGACACAAGAATAATCAGATAATATGAATTAGCATATATTCATAAAATAAATTAAATCCATAACTACTAGCCTTCCAAAACTATAAGCCCCAGTCCAAGATGGGTTCACTGGTGAATTCTCCCAAACATTTAAGGAAGAAATAATACCAATTCCCCACAATCTCCTCCAGAGACAGAGGAACACTTCCTAATTCATCTTCTACGGCCAGTATTACTCTAGTGCCAAACCAGATAAAGACATTGCAAGAAAGGAAAACTACATACTCATGTCTCTCCTGAGAATAGATGCAACAATACTCAACAAAACATTAGCAAATTGAATTCAACAAGGTATCAAAATAATTATACACTATGACCATGTGGAATTTATCCCAGGTATGCAAGGTTGGTTCGAGATTCAAAAATCAATTAATACAATCCACCGCATCAACAAGATAAAGAAGAAAAATAATATGATCATATCAATAGATGCAGAAAAAGCATTTGACAAAATCTAACACCCATACATGATTAAAAACTCTTAGTAAACTTGGAAAGGAGAGGCCCTTGCTCAACCCGATAAAGGACATTTGCAAAAAAATCCATGACTAGCATTGTACTTACCGGTGAGAAACTGAAATCTTTCCTGCTAAAATAAGGAACAAGGCAAGGATACTGCCTCCCAAAACTC